>NC_073272.2:54206893-54509924 GCF_029289425.2 Pan paniscus | reverse complement strand
GTGGGTGACAGAGCGAGACTCCACCTCAAAAAAAAAAAAAAAAAAAAGAACAATCAGGGAAAGGGAAACACACCACCACCAAAGGAACAAAAGAAAGCACCAGTAACTGACCCTACAAAGAAGAGACGTATGAAGTGGCTTACAAAGAATTCAAAGTAATTATATAAAGGAAGCTCAGAACTTCAAGAAAATATGCAGGGACAATTCAATGATATCATGAAAAAATGAATAAAATGAAACATTTAACAGAGAGATTGAAATTATTTTAAAAATTAGGGGTTTTTTTTGTGTGTGTGTGTTTTCTGCTATAGGCTTGGTTGGTTGCTATAGGCTTGGGCAAGTTCATGAAACCTGGGAAAGTGGTGCTGGTCCTGGCTGAATGCTACTCTGGACACAAAGCTGTCACCATGAAGAACGTTGATAAGGGCACCTCAATCTTCCCCTACAGCCACGCTCTGATGGCTGGAATTGACTGCTATCCCCGCAAATGACAGCTGCCCATGGGCAAGAAGATCGCCAAAAGGTCAAAGATAAA
Organism: Pan paniscus; assembly: GCF_029289425.2. NCBI lineage: Eukaryota > Metazoa > Chordata > Mammalia > Primates > Hominidae > Pan > Pan paniscus. The sequence continues at coordinate 54,509,389 of NC_073272.2, read as the reverse complement.
GTCTTGTTAAAGTTCATAATTATAATCATCTCATGCTCACAAGGTACTCTGTTGATATCCCCTGAGTGGGATATCCCACTCAGAACTGATCAAGCAGAAAAAAGAATCTGTGAACCTGAAGACAGATTTGAAAATACACAGTCATAGGGGGAAAAATGAAAAAGAAATAAGACAGCTTATGGGATTTACAGGATAGCTTCAAAAGAGCAAATTTTTGAATTATAGAGTTCATGAAGGAGAAGAAAAAGACAAAGGAAGAGAAAGCTTACTTTAAAAAGTAATAGCAGAAAGCTTTCCAAGTTTGGAGAAAGATACAAAATATCCAGGCATAGGTCAAAGTTCTCCAATCAAATTGAATGCAAACAAGACTATACAGAAACATAGAATCAAACTGTCAAAAATCAAGGACAAGCAGAGGATCCTTGAAAGCAGGAAGAAAAAAGAAGCAAATAACAGGTACAGGAGTTCTAATAAGGCTAGCAGCAGATTTCTCAGCAGAGACCTTACAGGCCATGAAAAAGTGAAATGATCTATTCAGTGTGCTGAAAGAAAAAACCTTCCAATCAAAAAGACTGTACCAGCAAAGCTGCCCTTTAGAAATGGAGAGGAAAAGTCATTATACGAAAAAGACACTTGCACACGCATGTTTATAGCAGCACAATTCACAACTGCAAAAACATGGCACCAGCCCAAATGCCCATCAGTTAACGAGTGGATAAGGAAACTGTGGTAATATATACACCATGGAATACTACTCAGCCATAAAAAGGAATGAAATAATGGCATTCGCAGCAACCTGGATGGAATCGGAGACCATTATTTTAAGTGAAGTAACTCAGGAATGGAAAACCAAACATTGTATGTTCTCAATCATAAGTGGGAGCTAAGCTATGAGGATGCAAAGGCAATAAGAATGACACAATGGACTTTGGGGACTTGGGGGAACGGGTGGGAGGGGGTGAGGGATAAAAGACTACACATTGGGTATAGTGTATACTGCTTGGGTGATGGGTACACCAAAATCTCAGAATTCACCACTAAAGAATTTACCCATGTAACCAACCACCACCTGTTCCCCAAAAACCAACTGAAATTAAAAAAAAAATAATTAAAAAACAAGAAATGAAGGAGAGACAAGAGACTTTCCAAGACAAACAAAAGCTGAGGGAGTTCATTGCCACCAGATCTGTCTTACAAGAAATGCTGAAGTTAGCTTGTCTAACCCGCCTTATTTTGTTGTTGTTGTTCTGTTTTGTTTTAAGTTTTTAGCAGCCTGAAGCCACGGTTTTTAGTTTCTGTATCTAGTGATAAGCAGAAAAGAGGGATGAGGAAGGGGCTTAACTGGCTCAACCAGAAACAGAAACTAAGAACTCATGACTGTATTCGTTCCCTTGGACACCTCTGTGCTAAAGAGAGTTTTTCAAGCTGCAAGAAAAGAATGCTAATTAGTAACATGAAAACATATGAAAGTATAAAACTCACTGGTAAAAGTAAGTATACAGTCAAATTCAGAACACTATAATACTGTAATGGTGGTGTGTAGATTGCTTATACATGTAGTATAAAGGTTAAGAGGTAAAATTATTAAAATAATATCTACAATAATTTGTTAACAGATAACACATTATAAAAAGAAATAAATTATACCATCAAAACCATAAAATGTGGTGAGGGGGTGGAGCGAAAGTGTAGAGTTTTTTAATGCACTCAAAGTTAAGTTGTTACCAGCTTAAAATAGCCAGTTACAAGATGTTTTAGGCTGGGTGTGGTGGCTCAGGCCTGTACTCCTAGCACTTTAGGAGGCCGAGGCAGGAGGACTGCTTGAGTTCAAGGCAGGAGTTTGAGACCAGCCTGGGCAACATAGCAAGACCCCATCTCTACAAAAAAAATTTAAAACTTAGCCAGGCGTGGTCGTTGCATGCCTCTAGTTGCAGCTATTCAGGAGGCTGAGGTGGTAGGACTGCTTAAGCCCAGGAGGTTGAGGCGGTGGGCTGTGATTGCACCACTGCACTCCAGCCTAGGTGACAGAGCAAGACTCTGTCTCAAAAATAAATAAATAAATAAAATTTATAAAATAAAGAAGTAATATCAGTCATTCTCAAACTCTTCCAAAAAACTGAAGAAGAAGGCATACTTCCAAACTCTTTTTTTTTTTTTTGAGACAGAGTCTCGCTCTGTCACTCAGGCTGGAGTGCAGTGGCGCAATCTTGGCTCATTGCAATCTCCCCCTCCTGGATTCAAGCAATTCTCCTGCCTCAGCCTCCTGAATAGCTGGGATTACAGGCGCATGCCACCACGCCCAGCTAATTTTTGTATTTTTAGTAGAGATGGGGTTTCACCATGTTGGTCAGGCTGGTCTCAAACTCCTGACCTTGTGATCCACCTGCCTTGGCCTCCCAAAGTGCTGGGATTACAGGCGTGAGCCACGGCGCCCGGCCCCAAACTCTTTATGAGGCCAGCATTACCCCGATACCAAAGCCAGACAATGACACTAGAGGAAAAGAAAATTACAAGCCAATATCCCTGATGAACAGAGAAGCAAAAATCCTCAACAAAGTACTGGAAACCATATTTAACAGTACATTAAATGGATCATTTACTATGATCGAGTAGGATTTATCACAAGGATGCAAGGTTGGTTCAACACATGCAAATTAGCAGAATGAAGGACAAAAACCATATGTCAATAGATGCAGAAAAAGCATTTGGCAAAATTCAACATCCCTTCATGATAAAAACTCAAAAAACTAGATATAGGAGAAATGTACCTCAACATAATAAATACCATATATAACAAACCCACAGCTACCATCATACTCAATGGTGAAAAGTTGAAAGCCTTTCCTTTAAGATGAGGAACTCTATTCTACAGGATACTAGAAGTTCCAGCCAGAGGAATAAGTCAAGAGAAAGAAATAAAAGGCACCCAAATTGGACAGGAAGAAGTAAAATTGTTCCCATTTGCAGATGACACAATCTTATATATAGAAAATACTAAAGACTCCACCAAAAAACTGTTAGAACAAGCCTGGGTGCAGTGGCTCATGCCTGTAATCCCAGCACTTTGGGAGGCCGGGGCTGGCAGATGGCTTGAGGCCAGGAGTTCGAGACCACCCTGGCCAACATGGTGAAACCCCATCTCTACTAAAAAATATAAAACTTAGCCAGGCATGGTGGCACATGCCTATAGTCCCAGCTACTCGAGAGGCTGAGGCATGAGAATTGCTTGAACCCAGGAGACGGAGGTGCAGTGAGCTGAGAACATGCCACTGCACTCCCGCTTGGGCAATACAGTGAGACTCTGTCTCCAAAAAAAAAAAAAAAAGAAAGAAAAAAGAAAACCGTTAGAACAAATAAATTCAGTAAAGTTACAGGATACAAAATCAACATACAAAAATCAGTAGCACTTCTATACACTAACAACAAACTATCTGAAAAAGAAATCAAGAAAGCAATCCCATTTACAATAGCTACAGAAAAAAAGTAAAATACTTAGGAATAACCGGGCGCAGTGGCTCACGCCTGTAATCCCAGCACTTTGGGAGGCCGAGGCGGGTGGATCACCTGAGGTCAGGGGTTTGAAGCCAGGCTGGCCAACATGGCGAAACCCCGTCTCTACTAAAAATACAAAATTAGCAGGGTGTGGTGGCACACATCTGTAATCCCAGCTACTCGGGAGGCTGAGGCAGGAGAATCGTTTGAAACTGGGAGGCGGAGGTTGCAGTGAGATGAGATCGCGCCACTGCATACTCCAGCCTGGGCAACAAGAGCAAAACTCCATCTCAAAACAAAAACAAAAACAAAACAACAAAAAACAAACTTAGGAATAAATTTAACCAAGGAGGTAAAAGACGTGTACCCTGAAAACAGTAAGACATTGATGAATGAAACTGAAGATGATACAAATACATGGAAAGATACCCTGTGGTCATGAATTGGAAAAATTAGTATTGTTTAAATGTCCATACTACTCAAAGTGATCTACAAATTTAATGCAATCTCTATAAAAGTTCCATGTCATTTTTTACAGAAAAATACTAAAATTTGTATAAACCACAAAAGACACCAAATAGCCAAAGTAATCTGGAGCAAAAAGAACAAAGCTGGTAATCCCAGCACTTTGGGAGGCTGAAGTGAAAGGACTGCTCGAATCTAGGAGTTTGAGACCAGCCTGGACAACATAGTGAGACCCTTGTCTCCACAAAAAAATTAAAAATCAGCTGGGTGTGGTGGTGTGCACCTGTAGTCCTACATACTTTGGAGGCTGAGATGGGAGGACTGCTTGAGCCCAAGAGTTCGAGGTTGCAGTGAGCTATGATCACACCGCTGCGCTGCAGCCTGGGTTACAGAGCGAGACCCTGCCTCAAAAAAAAAAGGCATTCAGACAGGAAAGAAAAAAGTGAAACTATCTCTATTTAGAGATAACATGATCTTGTATATTTAAAAATCCCAAGGAATCCACCAAAAAACTATTTGAACTAATAAACAAGTTCAGCAATGTCATATGATAGAGGATCAATAAACAAAAATCTATTGTATTTCTATGCACTAGCAATGAACAATCAAAAAATGAAATTAAGGGCTGGGTGCAGTGGCTCATGCCTATAATCCCAGCACTTTGGGAGGCTGAGGTCGGGTGGATTACTTGAGGCCAGGAGTTCAAGACCAGCCTGGCCAACATGGCAAAACCCCATGGCTACTAAAAATACAAAAATTAGCTGGGTGTGGTAGTATGCACCTGTAGTCCCAGCTGCTTGGGAGGCTGAGGCACAAGAATTGCTTGAACCCGGGAGGCGGAGGTTGCAGTGAGCTGAGATCACGCCACTGCACTCCAGCCTGGGTGACAGAGTGGGACTCTGTCTCAAAAAAAAAAAAAAAAATTAAGAAAAAATTTGAAGGCCAGGCACGGTGGCTCACGCTTGTAATCCTAGCACTTTGGGAGGCTGAGGCGGGCAGATCATGAGGTCAGGAGTTTGAGACCAGCCTGGCCAACATGGTGCAACCCCGTCTCTACTAAAAATACAAAAAATTAGCTAGGTGTAGTGGCGGGTGCCTATAATCCCAGCTACTCTGGAGGCTGAGGCAGGAGAATCGCTTGAACCCGGGAGGCGGAGGTTGCAATGAGCCGAGAGCGCCCCACTGCACTCCAGCCTGGGTGACAGAGTGAGACTCCGTCTCAAAAAAAAGAAAAAAAGAAAAAGTCCAGCTAGGTGCAGTGGTTCACACCTGTAATCCCATGAGTTCAAGGCTGCTGTGGGCTATGATGGAGCCATTGCACTCTAGTTTGAGCAACAGAGCAAGACCTTGTCTCTAGAAAACAAACCCCTGACTCTGAGACAAAAGCATGAGGAAATTAAAAATTATTTTAATTTAAAAATTTTTAAAAATTAAAAAACATCCCATTTTAAAGTAGTATCAAAAAGAATAAAATGCCTAGGAATAAATTTAACAAAGGAACTGCAAGACTTGTATACTGAAAACTATAAAACACTCCTGAAAGAAATTAAAGATCTAAATAAATCCCAAGTTCACAGACTAGAAGACAATATTGTTAAATGGCAATACTCCCCAAGTTGATATATAGATTCAACATAATCTCTATGAGAATTTCAGCTGTTTTTTTTTTTAAAGAAATTGATAAGCTGCTGAGTTTGGTAGATCATGCCTGTAATCCCAGCACTTTGGGAGGACGAGGCAGGAGGATTGTTTGAAGCCAGGAGTTTGATATCAGCCTGGGCTACAAAGCAAGACCCTGTCTCTACAAAAAAAAAAAAAAAAAAAAAGCAAAGAGGATCACTTGAGCCCAGGAGTTCAAGGCTGCAGTGAAGTATGATCACATCATTGCACTCCAGCCTGGGCAACAGAGAAAGATCCTATCTGTAAAAGAAAAAAAAAAGAAAGAAATTGGAAAGCTGATCCTAAAATTCGTATGAAAATGCAAGGATAGCCAAAACAATCTTGAAAAAGAACAAAGTTGGAAGACTCTCACTTCTTGACTTCAAAACTTACTACAACTACAGTAATTAAGACAGTGTGGTCTAGCATAGTGACAGACCTGCAAATCAATGGAATAGAATTAAGAGTCCAGAAGTTAACCTTTATGTTTATGTTTCATGGTCAATTATTTTTTTCAGAGATGGGGTGTCACTATGTTGCCCAGGTTGGCCCTGAACTCCTGGGCTAAAGTGATCCTCCTGCTTCAGCCTCTCTAGTAGCTGGGACTACAGATGGGTGTCACTATGCCTGGTCTATGACAAGGTCGTCAAGACAATCCAATGGTAAAAAGAACATTTTTCAACAAAAGGTGCTCAGAAAACTAGATATCCATGTCAGAAGAATAAACCTGTACCCCTACTCTCACACTATACACAAATATTAACTCAAAATGGGCTGGGTACAGTATGTCTGTAATCCCAGCACTTTGGGAGGCTGAGGTGAGAGGATCACTTGAGCCCAGGAGTTCGAGACCAGCATGGGCAATACACAGAGACCTCATCTCTACAAAAAATATAAAAATTAGCCAGGCATGGTAGCGCACACTTGTAGTGTCAGCTACTCAGGAGGCTGAGGTGGGGGGATCACTTGAGCCTAAGAGGTCAAGGCTGCAGTGAGCTGTGATGGTGCCACTGCACTCCAGCCTGGGTGACAGAACGAGACCCTGTCTTGAAACAAAAATAACTCAAAATGGATCACTGTCCTAAATGTAAGAGCTAAAACGATAAAATTCCTAGAAGAAAACATAGGAATAAATCTTTGTCACCCTGATTTAGGCGATGATTTATTGGATATAACACCAAATGCCCAAGTGACAACAAAATAGGTAAGCTGGACATCACTGAAATTAAAACCTACTGTACATCAAAAGATACCATCAATAAAATGAAAAGAACCCACAGAATGGGAGAAAATATTTATAATTCATATTATCTGGCCAGGCGCGGTGGCTCACGCCTGTAATCCCAGCACTTTGGGAGGCCGAGGCGGGTGGATCACGAGGTCAGGAGATCGAGACCATCCTGGCTAACACGGTGAAACCCCGTCTCTACTAAAAATACAAAAAATTAGCTGGGCATGGTGGCGGGCGCCTGTAGTCCCAGCTACTTGGGAGGCTGAGGCAGGAGAATGGCGTGAACCCGGGAGGCGGAGCTTGCAGTGAGCCGAGATCGCGCCACTGCACTCCACCCTGGGCGACAGAGCGAGACTCTGTCTCAAAAAAAAAAAAAAAAAAAAAGAAAAAACATATTATCTGACAAAGGACTTATATCCAGATACATAAAGAAGTCCTGGCCAGGTGCAGTGGCTCATGCCTGTAATCTTAGCACTTTGGGAGGCCGAGGCAGGTGGACTGCCTGAGCTCAGGAGTTCGAGATCAGCCTGGGCAACACAGTGAAACCCCATCTCTACTAAAATACAAAAAAAAAAAAAATTAACCAGGTGTGTCGTTGTGTGCCTGTAGTCCCAGCTATTCAGGAGGCTGAGGCAGGAGAATTGCTTGAACCCAGGAGGCAGAGGTTGAAGTAAGCCAAGATCACACCACTGCACTCCACCCTGGATGACAGAGTGAGACTCCGTCTCCAAAAAAAAAAAAAAGAAGTCCTGCAACTCAATAATAAAAAGACACATAATCCAATTAAAAATGGGCTAAGAATTTGAATAGACATTTCTCCAAAGATATACAAGCATATAAAAGGACATTCAATATCATGAGTTATTAGGGAAATGAAAATCAAAACTACAATGAGACACCACTTTCATACTCACTAGGATGGCTATAATAAAAAAGACAAACGAAAAGTGTTGATGAGGATATGGAGAAACTGGAACCTTCATACACTGCTGATAGGACTGTAAAATGGCATAGCCACTTTTGCAAACAGTTTGATAGCTCCTCAAAACATAAGGCGGGGCACCACGGCTCATACCTATCATCTCAGCACTTTGGGAGGCCGAGGAGGGCAGATCTCTTGAACCCAGGAGTTCAAGACCAGCCTGGGCAACATGGCAAAACCCCATCTCTACAAAAAATACAAAAATTAGCCAGGTGTGGTGGCACATGCCCATGGTCCCAGCCACTCAGGAGGCTGAAGGGGGAGGACCACTTGAGCCCAGGAGGTGGAGGTTGCAGTGAGCCAAGATTGGGACACTGCATTCCAGTCTGGGTGACAGAGTAAGACCCTGTCTCAAAAAGAAAAAAAAAAAGTTAAACATAGAGCCACCATATGACAGCAATTCCACTCCACGTTCAGAGAAATATTAGTCATATTGGCCAACATGAAAGCAACTGAACTGACCAACTGAGGAACGGAGGTAGATCCATACGACGGAATATTATTTGACAATAGGAAGGAATGATACGTGCAACAGCATGGATGGACCTCAAAACATTATGCTCAGCGAAAGAAGCCAGCCAGCAAGACCAGTATCTTGTACGATCTAATTTATATGGAATATCTAGAATAGACAAATCTCTAGATACAGAAAGTATATTAGTGGGTGGCTAGGACTGGGGAGAAGACTAATGGGAAGTGACTGCTAATGAGTATGAAGCTTCTTTGGTGGGGGTCGGGGGGTGAAAATGTTCTAAAATTGATCATGTTTGGGAGGCCGAGGCGGGTGGATCACTTGAGGTCAGGAGTTTGAGACCACCCTGGCCAACATGGCAAAACCCCGTCTCTACTAAAAATACAAAAATTAGTCAGGCATGGTGGTGTGCGCCTGTAATCCCAGTTACTCGGGAGGCTGAGGCAGGAGAATCACTTGAACCCGGGAGACAGAAGTTGCAGTGAGCCGAGATTGTACCACTGCACTCCAGCTTGGGTGACAGAGCGAGAGGCTGTCTCAAAAAATAAAGATAAATAAATAAAACTACTGAACAGTATACTTTTATTTATTTATTTATAATAATATTTATTATTATTTTAACAGTACCCTTTAAAAGGGTGAATTTACTCAGAAAGTTGAGGCCAGAGGATCACTTGAGCCCAGGAGTTCAAGTCCAGCCTGGGCAATACAGTAAGACCCTGTCTCAAAAATAAATAAATAAAAGGTGAATTAGATGGTATGCGACATGCATCTCAATGAAGTTGCAACGAAAAGATGGAAGAAGTAATAGAATGTCTGTGTGCTAATAAGAATGATCTTGTAGAGAGAGGGGAAAACTGGTGGAACCATGTCCTCAAGTAGGTGAGAGAGGATGGGATGGAGTGCCAAAGGGGAGAGACTGGATTTTGACGACAGTAGGAGCACCTTATGTAGTACAGAGAAGAAGGCAGAGTATGTGGATACAGATGCTGTGTGGTGGTTGGATGTGGTGGTGGGAATCTGCAGATGTTTTATTCCAATGGTTTTCATTTTTTCAGTCAAGTAGGAAGCCTGAGTGTAAGGACAGGGGAGGAAATGTTGAGGATTTCAGGAGAGAAGTAGGAAACAATCATCATCTAGGAGGGTAGGATAGGAAATGCAATGGAGCAAGTAGAGAGCTGGATTTAACCGGGCTGAGGCAGTGCCCGATAAAGTGGATGGTAAGTACGCTGAAGTGGCAGAGGGCGAAGGGAAGTGAGACTGTCCGCCCAGGAATGATTGTAACAGTGGGTCATGGAATCTAAGCTGATTAAAGGAGGGACATAGGAGCACGGGGGAAGTGAAAGGGAGTGAAAATGTTCAGTCCCAGTGGGATTGAGGGATTGCTGGAGTTGGAGTACTAGTAGGTGTGAGCTAGAAAAATAGGAGGTACTGGCTAGAGAACAGGATGCCTGAAACTGAGAATATGAAAACAATGCAGTCACAGGTACTGACAAGGACAAGGGTCAGGCTTGGCACAGTGGGTCACACCTGTAATCCCAGCACTTTGGGAGGCCCAGGCGGGTAGATCACTTGAGGTCAGGAGTTCGAGACCAGCCTGGCCAACATGGTGAAACGCTGTCTCTACAAAAATTATCTGAGCGTGGTGGCAGGCACCTGTAATCTCAGCTACTCTGGAGGCTGAGGCAGGAAAATCACTTGAACCCAGGAGGCGGAGGCTGCAGTGAGCTGAGATCGCACCACTGCACTCCAGCCTGGGTGACAGAGTAAGACTCCGTCTCAAAAAAAAAAAAAAACCAAACAAAACAAGGGTCAGACTATTGGAGTAGGTAGCTGAGGTGGGGTTAAAAGGCAGGATCATTGTAGGGTGGCAAATCACAGAACTGATAGATGAAAATATTGGAAGGATCAGCTACAAAGATATTAAAATCACCAAGAATTAGGACTGGACCAGTGTTAAAGAGAATGACAGTGAGATCATAGCTAAATTCATTTAGAAATGGTAATGATGGGCAGATATGGGTGTATGTCTGTATATGATGATACAGAGTGGTAGCTGATGGTATATTCTGATGATATGAGATTTACAACAAGGTTGTTGATATTTATATAATCCCAACATATTTCATGAAAGAAAAAAGGGGAACTATAGTGGAAAAACCTGACACACCACCTTAAACAAGGACTCAAAGTCAACAAAACTGGTATCAGGACAAAATGACATCACATGCCTCCTGATAGGAAGCACTGAAGACATAACTTCTCTTCTGCGGTATTCTCACCAAAATTACATAACTTGAATATAATCACAGTGAAACTTGAGACAAACCCAAATTCTATGAAATAACTGTCCAGGAGTCTTCTAAATGATCAAAATCATAAAAGACAAAGAAAGACTCAAGAACTGTTCCATATTGGAAGAGCCTAAGGAGGCATGATAACTAAATGTAATGTGGGAGCCTGAACTGAATCCTTGAAAAGAAAAGTGGCACTAGTGAAAAACTGATGTAATCTAAATAAACCCTGTAGTTTCGTTAAGAGTACAGGCAATACCTCATTTTATTGTGCTGCACTTTACTGCAGTTCACAGATACTGTGTCTTTTACTAATTGAAGGTTTGTGGCAAAGTTGTATTGAGTAAATCTATTAGTGCCATTTTTCCAACAGTATGTGCTCACTTAGTGTCTCTGTCTTACATTTTGGTAATTTTCACATTTCAAAACTTTTCTTATATCTGCTATGGTGATCTGTGATCAGTGATCTTTTTTTTTTTTTTTGAGACAGGGTTTCACTCCTGTCACCCAGGCTAGAGTGCAGTGGCGTGATCTCAGCTCACTGCAGCCTTTGCCTCCTGGGCTCAAGCGATTCTCCTGCCTCAGCCTCCCTGAGTAGCTGGGACTAGCGGCGCACGCCACAGCACCCAGCTTAATTTTTGTATTTTTTGTAGAGATGGAGTTTCACCATCTTGCCCACGCTGGTCTTGAACTCCTGAGGTCAAGCAATCCACCCACCTCGGCCTCCCAAAGTGCTGGGATTACAGGCGTGAGCTACCGCACCCCGCCTAGATCAGTGATCTTTGGTGTAACTATTTGTAATTGTTTTAGGGCACCATGAACTGTACCCATGTAAGATGGCAAACTGAACTGACAAATATGTATGTTCTGACTGCTCGACTGACTGGCTATTCCTCTGTCTCTCTCCCTCTCCTCGGGCCTCCCTATCCAAGACATAACAAATTGAAATTAGGCCAATTAATAACCCCACAATGGCTTCTAAGTATTCGAGTCAAAGGAAGTATCTCAACATCTATCACTTTATTTTTTATTTTTATTTTTTTGGAGACAGGGTCTTGCCATGTTGCCCAGGCTGGTCTCAAACTCCTCGGCTCACACAATCCTCCCACCTCAGCCTCCCAAAGTGCTGGGATTACAGTCGTGAGCCATTGCGCCCGGCCTTCAACATCTCTCACTTTAAATCAAAGGCTGGAAATGATTAAGCTTTGTGAGGAAGGCATGTTGAAAGGTGAGAGAGGCCGAAGGCTAGGCTTCTTGCGCCGAACAGTTAGCCAAGTTGTGAATGCAAAGGAAAAGTTTTTGAAGGAAATTAAAAGTGCTACTCCAGCGAACACATGAGTGATAAGACAGTGAAACAGTGTTATTGTGGATATGGAGAAAGTTTGGGTGGTCTGGCTAGACAATCAAATCAGCCACAACATTTCCTTAAGCCAAAGCCTAATTCAGAGCAAGGCCCTAACTCTCTTCAATTCTATGAAGGCTGAGAAAGGTGAGGAAGCTGCAGAAGAAAAGTTGTAAGCTAGCAAAAGTCGGTTCATGAGGTTTAAGGAAAGAAGCCATCTCCGTAACATAAAAGTGCAAGGTGAAACTGCAAGTGCTGATGTAGAAGCTGCAGGAAGTTATCTAGAAAAATCTACATAAGATAGTTGGTGAACAACAGATTTTCTTTTTCTTTTTTCTTTTTCTTTTTGTTTTTTGAGATGGACTTTTGCTCTTGTTGCCCAGGCTGGAATGCAGTGGTGCGATCTCGGCTCACTGCAACCTCTGCCTTTGGGTTTCAACCGATTCTCCTGCCTCAGCCTCTTGAGTAGCTGGGATTACAGGTGCCCGCCACCACGCCCAGCCAATTTTTGTACTTTTAGTAGAGACGGGGTTTCACTATGTTGGCCAGACTGGTCTCAAACTCCTGACCTTGTGACCCGCCCGCCTCTGCCTCCCAAAGTGCTGGGATTACAGGTGTGAGCCACCGCACCCGGCCAACAGATTTTCTTTCTTTTTTTTTTTTTTGAGACGGAGTTTCACTCTTATTGCCCAGGCTGGAATGCAATGGCATCATCTCAGCTCACTGCAACCTCTGCCTCCCAGGTTCAAGTGATTCTCCTGCCTCAGCCTCCCGAGTAGCTGGGGTTATAGGCATGCGCCACTACACCCAGCTAATTTTGTATTTTTAGTAGAGGCAGGGTTTCTCCATGTTGGTCAGCCTGGTCTCGAACTCCCAACCTCAGGTGATCCGTCCGCCTCAGCCTCCCAAAGTGCTGAGATTACAGGCGTGAGCCACCGCACCTGGCCAACAGATTTTCAGTGTAGCTGAAACAGCCTTATGTGGGGAGAAGATGCCATCTAGGACTTTTATAGCTAGAAAGAAGTCAATGCCTGGCTTCAAAGCTTCAAAAGACAGGATGACTCTCTTGTTAGAGGCTCAGGCAGCTGGTGACTTTTAACTTGAAGCCAGTGTTCATTTTACCATTCTGAAAATCCTAGGATCCTTAAGAACTATGCTAAATATACTCTGTGCTCTACAAATGGAGCAACAAAGCCTGGATGATAGCAAATCTGTTTATAGCATAGTTTATTAAATATTTTAAGCCCACTGTTGAGACCTGCTACTCAGATAAAAAGATTCCATTCAAAATATTACTGCTCATTGAAAATGCACCTGATCACCTAAGAGCTCTGATGGAGATGTACAAGGAGATTCATGCTGTTTTCATGCCTGCTAACACAACATCCATTCTGCAGCCCATGGATCAAGGAGTAATATTGACTTTCAGGTCTTATTATTTAGGAAATACATTTCATAAGGCTATAGCCGCCATAGACAGTGATTCCTCTGATGGATCCGGGAAAAGTAAATTGAAAATCTTCTGGAAAGGACTCACCATTCTAGATGCCATTAAGAACATTTGTGATTCATGGAAGGAGGTCAAAATATCAACATTAACAGGGTGTAGAAGAAGTTAACTTCAAACCTCAGGGATGACTTTCAGGGGTTTCAAGACTTCAGTAGAGGAAGCAACTGCAGAGATGGCAGAAATAACGAGAGAGTCAGAATTAGAATGTGAGGCTGAAGAAGTAACTGAATTGCTGCCATCTCATGATCAAATTTTTTTTTTTTTGAGATGGAGTCTCGCTCTGTTGCCCAGGCTGGAGTGCAGTGGCGCGAGCTCAGCTCACTGCAACCTCTGTCTCCCAGGTTCAAGGGATTCTCCTGCCTCAGTCTCCTGAATAGCTGGGACTACAGGTGTCCGCCACCATGCCTGGCTAATTTTTCTGTATATTTAGTAGAGACAAGGTTTCACCATGCTGGCCAGGCTGGTCTCAAACTCCTGACCTTAGGCAATTCACCCGCCTTGGCTTCCCAAAGTGCTGGGATTACAGGCATAAGCCACTGTGCCAGGCCCTCCTTTAATGGAGCCTGGGCAACAAAGTGAGACCCTGTCTCCACAAAAATTAAAAAAAAAAATAGCTGGGCATGGTGGCACATGCCTGTGGTCCCAGCTACTCCGGAGGCTGAGGCAGGAGGATTACTTGAGGCCAGGAGTTTGAGACTAGCCTGGACAACACAACAAGACCCCACCTTTGCAAAATGTTAAAAATTGGCTGGGCGTGGTGGCATGCACCTATAGTCCCAGCTACTTGGGAGGCTGAGGTGGGAAGATTGCTTGAGCCTGGGAGGTCGAGGCTGCAGTGAGCCGTGATCGCGCCACTACACTCTAGCCTGGGTGACAGAGCAAGACCCTGTCTCAGAAAAAAAAAGAAAAAAAGTTAGTGGATGAGGAGTTACTTCTTATGGATGAGCAAAATAGTGATTTCCTGGGATGAAATCTACTCCTGGTGAAGATGCTGTGAACACTGGAAACAACAACAAAGGATTTAGAATATTACATAAACTTAGTTAACAAAGTAGTAGCAGGGTTTGAGAGAACTGACTCCAGTTTTGAAACAAGTTCTACTGCGGGTAACATGCTATTAAACAGCATCACATGCTACAGAGAAACCCTTTGTGAAAGGAAGAGTCAACGTGCCAAACTTCATTGATATCTTATTTTAAGAATTTGCCACAGCCACCCCAACCAGCAACTACCACCCTGCTCAGTCAGCAACCATCAACATCGAGGTAAGACCCTCCACCAGCAAAAAATTACAACTTGCTGAAGGCTGGGATGATCTTTAGCATTTTTTAGCAATATAGTATTTTTAAATTAAGGTAAATACTTTTTTTGATACAATGCTATTGTACACTTAATAGACTATGGTACAGTGTAAACATAACTTTTATATGCACTGGGAAACCAAAAAATTCATCTGACTTGCTTTATTGTGTTGGTCTGGAACTGAACCTGTGATATGCCTGTATGTATCAATGTTAATTTTCTAGTTTTGATAGTTACACTGTAATTATATAATTTCTTTCTTTCTTTCTTTCTTTTTTTTTTTGAGACAGTCTCGCTGTGTCACCCAGGATGGAGTGCAGTGGCATGATCTCAGCTCACTGCAACGTCTGCCTCCTGTGTTCAAGCAATTCTCCTGCCTCAGCCTCCCAAGTAGCTGGGACTACAGGCACAAGCCACCACACCCAGCTAATTTTTGTATTTTTAGTAGAGACAGGGTTTCACTATGTTGCCCAGGCTGGTCTCGAACTCCCGACCTCAGGTGATCTGCCCACCTTGGCCTCCCAAAGTGCTGGGATTACAGGCGTGAGCCACTGCGCCCAGCCTGTAATTATATAATTTCTTAACATGTGGGGAATCTAAGTGAAGAATATATGAGAATTCTTGTATAATTTTTGAAGCTTTTAAAAAGTTTGAAATTATTTTAAGTTTAAAAATTCTTGGCTGGGCCTGGTGGCTCACACCTGTAATCCCAGCACTTTGGGAGGCCAAGGCGCGTGGATCACTTGAGGTTAGGAGTTCAAGACCAGCCTGGCCAACATGGTGAAACCCTGTCTCTGCTAAAAATACAAAAATTAGCCAGGCGTGGTGGTGCATGCCTGTAGTCCCAGCTACTCGGGAAGCTGAGGCAGGAGAATCACTTGAACCTGGGAGGCGGAGGCTTCAGTGAGCCAAGATTGTGCCACTGCACTCTAGCCTGGGTGACAGAGTGAGATTCTGTCTCAAAAAAAAAAAAAACCCAAAAAAACCTTAAAACAAATGAAAAAAGGGTTGTTTGAGGAGGGAGAATGTCTGGAAAGGGTAACTAGGAGCAAGCATACCCACCCTCACCCTCACCACCCAGTTTCCCGGTAAGAGGGGTATGAGAGGGCTGCCGGGAGGACAGAGTGTTCAGGGAAAGCCAGGCTGCTACTTAAGCAGTGGTTCTCACTGAGAGGTGGGGGCTGGACAATTAAAGGGTGTTTCAGGGCATTTTTTCTTTTTTTTGAGACGAAGTTTCGCTCTTGTTGCCCAGGCTGGCTCACTGCAACCCCTGCCTCCTGGGTTCAAGCGATTCTCCTGCCTCAGCCTTCCGAGTAGCTGGGATTACAGGCATGCGCCACCATGTGGGCCTGGCTAATTTTTGTATTATTAGTAGAGACGGGGTTTTACCATGTTGGCCAGGCTGGTCTTGAACTCCTGACCTCAGGTGATCCACCCACCTCGGCCTCCCAAAGTGCTGGGATTACAGGTGAGAGCCACAGTGCCCGACCCATTTTTTACTGCTTTTTTTTTGAGACAGGGTCTCGCTGTCACCCAGGCTGGAGTGCAGTGGTGCAATCCTGGCTCACTGTAACCTCTGCCTCCTGGGCTCAAGCAATCCTCCCATCTCAGCCTCCTAAGTAGCTGGGACCACAGGCGTGCACCACAACACCCGGCTAATTTTTGTATTTTTTGTAGAGACGGGGTTTCATCATGTTGGCCAGGCTGGTCTTGAACTCCTGGACTCAAGCGATCTGCCCACCTTGGCCTCCCAAAGTGCTGGGATTACAGGCGTGAGCCATCACACCCGGCCCTGTTTGGGGGGCATTTTTGACTGTGACAATAATTGGAGATCATCAGTGACAACCCTAGCTATGGACCAGGGATGCTCAGCCCTCTGCAGTGTACAGGACAGCTCCACACCACAAAGAATCATACCACATTCCATACAACTTTAGAATATCTCACCAGTAATGTAGGTGAAAAACCTGTTCATTTGTTCTTTTATTCATTCAACAAACATTCATTGAGAAAGTCTACTAGGTGTCAAGCACTATTTTAGGTAATAGGAATGTATCATAGAACAAAAAAGACAAAAATCCCTGCCCTTCTGGAGCTTATAATTGAGTGGGAGAGTCAGACAATAAACAGCAAACATACTAAGCAGTTAATGCTACACTGTGAAAAAGGTGTAGAATGGTCGGGGGGCCCTCTGAGAAAGTGACAGCTGAGTAGAGGCCTGAAGGAAGCAAGGGCCTGAGCCTTGTGGGTATTTGAGGAAAGAGCATTCCAGATACACGGAATGCAAAACCCCTGAGGCGGAAGTGTGCCTAAGGTGTTCAAGTAATAGTAAGGTGGCCAGCATGGGTAGATAGAGTGAGCAAGGGGGGAGAGTGGTGGGAGATAAGGTCAGGGAGATTAAGAGGGTCTCATCATGGATATTAATATATACTGATTTTTCCAGAAATTTAACGACCATATAAACTGAGAAACTCTTCCACATTGTTTTGTTTAGAACTTTGTGAAGAATTGTTCATTATTTAGGAAAACTGTGTCACTCTACCTGTGGCTTCTGAATCACCAATCAACACACATGTAGCTGTCACTATCATTAAGTGTAAGACCATTTCATCATGTCTTCTAGTGGAGTCATATCCCAGTCTTTGCATATATATGTACGATATATGTATAATATAATATTATATATTACTCTTCCTTTACTACTCTCTATATTACAATTAGGGCATTATATTGGTTTTCAGGGAATTATGGGTGTAGACAGATTCTATTTTCTATCCATTTCATTTTAGAATAGTGAAGCATTTCAAAATACACCTTATTAAAAAAAAAAGCAATGTTGGGTCCAACAGGTATGAGAACGACCAAAGCATAGCAAGAAAATAAAGGGAGTATTCGGAAGCCAGGATGAGAATGGAGGGAATTTTGCTGATAACTGAAGGTGAGTTCCTTAAGGCCTGGTCAAAGGATTTCAGGATGGAAATAGAAAATAGGATGTCCAGGGCTGTATGGAGACATAACCAGGAGATCTGTGGGCTTCCTGTGGTGACTAACATTATATAGGATAAGGGGCTATTAAAAAGTGGTTTTTAATCTAAGTTGCTCCCAACTTTGGGTGTCTCTACCTGTTTAACAGAGTAGGCTGGGGAGCAAAGAGAGTTCTCTCTTCAATGACACCAGAAGCAACCCAAAGCCAGGCTCCATTTTTTACCCACAGAACAGGTCGGAGCCCCAGGCTAAGCTCATGTCCTCGGGGGTAAAACTTATTGCTATAAACTATGCACCTCTAACCTCTTTAGGGTTGAGAAAGAGACGGGTAAAAAGAGGAAAAACAGTAACAGAGAAAGACAGAAGCATTCAGAAAGATCCAATGGAGGAAGGGTCAGAGACAGAGAAAAGACAGAAACCAAGAGAGACAATATTCTTTTCAGTCAAGATAGTCATTATTTATTGAAAATTTTCTAAGGACCGGGTGCAGGGCAAAGTAATGCACATGCCTTGTCTCAGGTACACATTATCAGACCCCCATTTGGCAGATGAGGAAACTGAGGCCCAGGCTGGTGAAGGAGATAGCTCAAGGTTTCATAGCTAGTTTAAACTGGTCAGGATTCAGCATCTTATGTCTACTACGTCTCAAAAAGTGGGACAGACAGAGACAGAGATGGGAGAGGGGATGCAAAGACAGACACGCACGCAGACGATCACGTGAGCGGCAGACCTGCATGGAACCGTTTCGAAAGACACTGAGGGTGGGAGGTGGGGCCGCGGAGGGCAGCAACGGGCACCGACCGCTCCGCAGGGTACTCACCTGGTTGCAGTCTGGGAGCCGCAGGAGCACTCGGCTTCCCTTTGCGACCCGCACGATCCTCCGCAACCCGCTGACCTAGGGTTGAGAGGCCGCCCCAGTAAAAGCTCGCGCAGGCCCCACCCCTCGCGCGCTTCGGCCGGCCTCTTCCCGCTGCCACTCCCCCCACCGCCCCGTCTTTATGGCTTCTCACCGTACACCTCCGGCCGTCGCCGCCGCCGCCCCTGCCGCGCGCGCACAGACACCAGAGGCCTACAGCAAGATCTGAAGGATACGCTGGACGGAACCCTTCCACGGGCTGCAGCGCGAGCAGGGGCACGGGCCTACGCCGCTACCGACGGCTCCCCGGCTCCCATTGGAGGAGTGCCCTTCTGCCTTTCCAGGGATTGGCTGGGGATGGAAACATTTTATTTTTACCCCCGACGCTTAGAGCCAAACCGAGGAAAACTCCGCCCCTTCGGGGGACTTTGATTGGTTAAAGAGCCAAGCCCACCCTTTAATAGGATTGGCCAGGAAAGGAGTGCTTGTCATGGCCCTTTGCCTGTCTATTCGACAGGTCTTCAGGCGGCTACTTGGGAATACGCAGGCGCGAAGCCGGAAGCCACGCCAGGCGCCGAGTCACTGCACAATCGAGATGCCTGGCTTCTTTGACGTTTTACTCTCCATAAGCCACCTTGCACTGCCACCGCTCTGCTAAGAGACGCGATTCTGCCCCCAGTTTCTCACAGTTCCACACCCACCTGCAGAGATTCCTAAGCCAGGTTTCTCTCGCTCAAAGTGAGCAGAGTTCCTTATTCCATGCATGGAGGATGAGGTGGTTATGGGGATGTGGCGTGTCACCTACCAGTCCCTGATACCTGCTGAGACATTGGTCAAGTGACAACCTCGCTAGGAGCCTCAGTTTAACCATCTGGAAATGGAAAGATGTTTTAAAATTTTCCTCACAATGTGTGAGGATTAAATGAGAGGGCAAATATAGATCAGTTGCCTGGGGCATAAATAATTAAGTTCTCTCCTCCCAATTCTTTCCCAGTATTGAGGCGGACAGAACTTATGGCCCAGAGAGGCAAACTGACTGGCTTGAAGTCACACAGCCAGGCCCCACCCCTCGCGCGCTCCGGCCCGGCCTCTTCCCGCTACCACTCCCCACCACCGCCCCGTCTTTGCGGCTTCTTACGGTACACCGCCGGCAGTCGGCGCAGTGAGACCCAGAATAAAACCCAGGCTTCCGAAGGAAAACTGTTTAAGAAGGAAGGAGAGATGGGAAGGACCCTCCTATTTGCAAGGGTTCTTAATTTGTATTCTGCAGACCTCTAATCGAGGCTGGGGACAGGGTTTGGAGAGGTCCATGAATTTGGATGGGAACAAATTTACACCTTTATGGCCGGGCGCAGTGACTCATGCCTGTAATCCCAGCACTTTGGGAGGCCGAGGCGGGCGGATCACCTGAGCTCGGAGTTCGAGACCAGCCTGACCAACATGGAGAAACCCCGTCTCTACTAAAAATACAAAATTAGCTGGGTGTGGTGGCACATGCCTGTAATCCCAGCTACTAGGGAGGCTGAGGCAGGAGAATCGCTTGAACCTGGGAGGCGAAGGTTGCCGTGAGCCGAGATCGTACCATTGCACTCCAGCCTGGGCAACAAGATTGAAACTCCGTCTCAAAAAAATAAAACAAAATTACATCTTTATTTTCCCTCTCCTCTAACTGAAATTTAGCATTTTTCAATAAAGAATGTAACTAGGCATAGTAGCAGCAGTAGTAGCAGTACTGATTGTCACTAATAGAAATCAGAGATTTTCATATCACATTATAGATGTTGCAGATCTCTTGAAAATCATATAATTTCAATCATTATTTTAAAATCATGATAGTCATTAGACCCTCCATTAAATCTTATGATTTAATGGATTAATGGGGAGTACATATACGATTATACTATAGCACATATTTGCTTTTTCCATATTTTAATAACTATATTTCAATGTAATCAATTTCTTTTGTAATTCTAGATATTTTATTTTATGAATTTAAACAATTTTTTCTTTTTTTTCTGAGAAAAGGTCTGGTGGGGCATGGTGGCTCATGCCTGTAATCCCAGAACTTTGGGAGGTCGGAGGCGGGTGAATCACCTGAGGTCAGGAGTTCCCGACCAGCCTGGCCAACATGGTGAAACCCTGTCTCTACTAAAAATACAAAAATTAGCCGGGCGTGGTGGCGGGCGCCTGTAATCCCAGCTACTCGGGAGGCTGAGGCAGGAGAATTGCTTGAACCCAGGAGGTGGAGGTTGCAGTGAGCCGAGATCGCACCATTGCACTCCAGCCTGAGCAACAAGAGTGAGACTCCATCTAAAAAAAAAAAAAAAGAAAAGAAAAGAAAAAGAAAGGTCCCATTAGGCTTCACTAGATCACCAAAGGGGTCCATGGCACAAAAAATATTAAGAATATTTGTCTTGAACTCTAGGCTCCAGGAGGAAAAAGACTTGCTCTATTGGCTGGGTGCGGTGGCTCACGCCTGTAATCCCAGGACTTTGGGAGGCCGAGGCAGGCTGATCACGAGGTCAGGAGATCGAGACCATCCTGGCTAACATGGTGAAACCCCGTCTCTACTAAAAATACAAAAAATTAGCCGGGCGTGGTGGCAGGCGCCTGTAGTCCCAGCTACTCGGGAGGCTGAGGCAGGAGAATGGCGTGAACCCGGCAGGCGGAGCTTGCAGTGAGCGGAGATTGTGCCACTGCACTCCAGGCTGGGCAACAAAGAAAAAAAAAAAAAAAGACTTGCTCTATCTTGTTTCCCTGCTGTATCCCTATCACCCAGTTCAGTACTTCAGGCACACAGTAGGTACTCATAAGTGTTTACTGAATGAATAATAGGATTCCTTCCCAACCATCCTGCACACCCCCAACTGGGGGAGCCAGTGCCAGCCCTTTGGGTCACCTAAGAAGGAGGGACATTCTTGAATCTAGTTTTGTCCCTGCCAATCCGATTCTACTCACAGAAGTAGGTGGCACTTTAAAGGTCTGGTCCCAGGAAATCCCAGGAACCTCCCACCCAGGAGCAGGGCCCTCTGCTGCAAAGGAGCAAGGGCAAGCTAGGAAGCATATGAAGACAAGTAGTTTCAACATGGGAACAGGCCCTAGGGCACATTGGGCCCATGACTCTTCATCCTCCTGGTTTCTGTTTAAGGTCTCAGCCAATGGGGCCTGTCTTCTCTGGCCTTCAGCGAAGACAGTATCTTAGAGCTAGATGTGACCTTAAAGACCTAGAACAGCCCTCCCTTTCGGAGGTCCAGACTGAAGAGTGAGGGCACAGGGAACAAGATGTTACTCTGGGCAAAGAACATCCTGTCCTCACATGGCTCAGCCGAGGACATGAGCACCCTGGCCAACTATACTAGAATACTATGATTGACTCTTAAGAGCATCACTGAAGATGAAGACCAGAGGCCCTCTCTAACAGGGTGGGTGAAGAAGAGTCTCAAATGCCAGGATGAGGGGCTGGGGATTTGATTGGGGGGACAGAGAGGAATCAGGGAAGAGCACAGTGAAGGCCAGACTTCAGAGACCTGCTTCAAGGCTAGACTCTGTCTTGAGACCTTAGGCAGGTTGCTTCTCCTGGACTGATCCCCCTGCACGATAAGCCTCAGTTTATAGATAGGAAAACTGAGGCCCTCTAGAGAGGACAAGGAGAGTCATGTTGTGAGGTAGGGCAGACTGAAGCAAGAGTAACCAGACTGGCTACTCTGGCTCTGATTGGCTGGGATCCTTTGGCAGGCTGACCTCTTTCTGGCCTACTCCAGCCTACTCCATTGCCTTTGCCCCTGCTGCTTTCCCCTCCCCTCCTCTCCACCGCATACTCATTGGGGTTGGCTCCAGATATTGCATGTAGATGTCTCTTTTCTCTAGGATCCTGCACTCTCAGCTCTGGCCTCGAGGTATTGCGTTACTTTGGGCAAGACATTCCCCTTTCTGGGCCTCAGTCCTCCCTGCCCACCTCTGACAGCACATCAAAGCCTCCATCCTGTCCCCCCCAAAACATTTATCAGAATCATTGGAGAGACATGTCAAGGATCTGGTATTCCAACCATCTCACAGAGGAGGCCCAGAGAGGGAAGGGGCCTTGCCAAAGGTCTCACACCAACCTGGCAG
Source organism: Pan paniscus (assembly GCF_029289425.2). Taxonomy (NCBI): domain Eukaryota; kingdom Metazoa; phylum Chordata; class Mammalia; order Primates; family Hominidae; genus Pan; species Pan paniscus. Next base: position 54,486,689 of record NC_073272.2, on the reverse strand, counting down.
TCATCTTGACTCCTCTGAATCCCTCTCCTTCCATATCTAAAGCCTGTGGAGTCCAACATCTTAAAAGCTCTCATAGAATAGACAAATTGCTCTTGCAGAAGAATTCCAATTAATTTATGTACATACTTCCCTCTCAAGGAAATGGAGCATAACTCCTCATTCCCTAAGCATGGGCTGCGCTTACTTGGCTTCCTTCCAAAGAGTACAGCATGGAAAAAGAGAAAGAGGAGTAGTTTTACAGTGGAGAAACCTGACGGACACTACCTCAGCCAGGTGATCAAAGTTAACATCAACAGTGATAAATCACATTGATAGTACATGCCCTTGATATGATCTAGTGAGAATGACATTTGTCTTCTGTGGTCTTCCTTCCCCAAACTCATATCCTCAGTTTAATCATGAGAGAAAACATCAGACAAATCCTGATTAAGGGACATTCTATAAAATATCTGACCAGTACTCCTCAAATGACTCCAGGTCATCAAAAACAAGGAAAGCCTGAGAGAGTGTCATAGCCAAGAGGAGCTTAAGGACACAAGATGACTAAATGTAGTGTGCTATTCTGGATGGAATCCTGGAACAGAAAAAGGACATTAAGTTAAAACTAAGGAAACTGGAATAAAGTATGGACCTTAGTTAATAATAATGTACTGATATTGGTTCATTAATTGTGACGAATGTATCACAGAAATGTAAACTGTTAATAAGGAAAACTGGCTGTGGGACATACGGGACTTCTCTGTTATCTTCACAATAATTCTGTAAATTTAAAACTGTTCTGAAATTAAGTTTATTTTAAAAACCTCTCATATCCGCCCCCATCCTGCCAATCCCACCTGAGGTCTAGCGTCTATTTCCTTACTGCTGTCCTTCCTTCCAGTCAGTTCTCCTGGCAGCCAGCAGAGGGCATTCTCTAAAACGCAAATCTAACCATATCTGAAGCCTTCCAGCAAAATAAAGGCGTTGGATGGAAAGTTCGGGAGATATGTTATAAAAGACCGACTCGGATGTCTGAATAAAAGTTATTGTGATCCAGAACAAATATGGGAAATATTTCTGGCGCCCATCGAGATAAAATTTATGTATCTAAATTTAATATAACTCAGCCTTTCCAAGGTCTCCCGGATAAAGCCCGTTTTTCAGATGTCCAACTCCCTACGTTTCCACCCCTTCGCACAGTTACACAGTTAATTCCCCTTTGTTTTTCCTTTATCTCTACGGATACTTCTCTGCTTGAGCTATCTTTTCTGCGTTCTCCCCCAAGCCCAGCTCTAGGGACTCTGCACCCCTTCCCAAAGGCAAGAGAGCGCTCCTGCATAATTGGGTTGTGATATCCGGACCGAAGTCGTGTTTTATTTTTACTAAATGCGAATGAGGAAAATGAATTCCTTTGGCTCCCCACGCCCCGCTCACTCTAGGCCCGAGGAAAGGTTTGACGCACTATAAATTAAAAGATGAATCACTGATAAATGGATGTTCTAGGGCGCAAGATGTCTCTACACGCATGCGCCAGAGGGGAAGGCGTGGGAAGCCCTTCGCTACCTGGCTGGGTCCGCTGCGGGCGCCAGGAGAAGGAGGGGCTTCCTCAGCCTCGCCCTGCCATTGGCCAGGATGATCCGCATTGGTCTGACGCAACGCCTCTGCGGCCTGGCGGAGCTCGCCCCCCACCCGCCAAACCCCCGCAACTAGCATGTTGCAGGATACTGCGTAGGCCAGGCGGCTACGTGTGGGCCTGGGGGAAACTGACCGCTGGGGCCGGGGCACCAGGCTAAACAAAAGACTCGAAGCGGCACTCTGAACTTGCTCAGAATTTTATTGGGATTAACAGGGTCCACGGGGAGAGGCGAGCCTTCTGGGGGAGGGGGACAAGAATACCGCAAAGAATACCGCAATGGCGAAGCGGCCTTGCATAGACACCGAGGCGGGCTAGCGGCGCGGCGGGAAGAGGAGAGGGATGGAGAAAGAACTTGGGAGAGGAGGGTGGCAGCAGCGCCTCCATGGGCACTGCGCGGCTGTGACGAAGGCCACAGCGGCCCTCCCCGCTTCGGGGGTCAGGGTGTCCACTCCACACAGCACAGGGAGAGGGGCTGGGGCCACAACTGACTGGGAGAAGTGGGTAGAGGGGCCCTGACCAAGGCATCACAATAAATACAGTTAGCAGCACACAGAAGCCTGCGGGGGCGGAGGGCCAAAAGAAGGGGACTAGCCCCCTTTCCCTCCCCCCAAAATTAGAACTCTGCAATGACTAAACCATAAAAATAAACTTTAAACCCGTGTACGAAGTCGGTCACCCCCCAGAAGTGCAATGTGGGGCCGCGTGGCCCTAGCTGAGGAGGAGGGCAAATGGGATAGGGGGTGGGGGATACAGAGAGGTGATCCCCAAAAGGGGAAGACCCTTATCCGGTTTTCCCCCTCTTCCCCGGATTGGCCCAACCGTTTGGGACCTGAAGCACATCCTCCAGGTCAGAGTCGTCCGAATCTTCCCCTTCTTCCCAGACATCTTCACTTCCTTCCTCCTCATAGTTTCCTTCCTCATAGATGTCCTCATCTTGCTCGATGCCTGCATAGGGGAGAAGCAAGGAAGGGGAAATGGAGGAAGGCAGTTAGATAAGCAGATAGGTGTCACTCTAAAAGGGAACAGAGACCATAGCCAGGGCTTTTAGGGGCCTGGGACAACTTGTCAGCGCCTCTGCTTGGAACAAACAGCCAAGAGTGTGTGTGGGTGTACTCAAGCAAGCCCACAGAATGAGAGGGAGATGGAGGGAGGCAGGAAGGCAGTGTGGGCTCCCTGCCTCTGTCAAAACTGATACATCTCTGATAGTAGCTTTTTCTCCCCCTTGTACTCCTCAATGTGTGTCTCTTCCTGAGCTCTGACCTCAGCTGAATAAACCTATTCATCTCCAGGCAGCTTCCTCGCTCCTTTCTCCCCCAGTCTGATCCAAAGAGGCCCTAGTTTGTGTTCTGCAACCCAATTCCCCACCCCCACTCCCACCCTCAGGGCTGGGCAGATAGCTCTACCTCCCCTTCTCTGAGAGAAGAGATGCCATCAGGTGGGAGGGGAAGAGAACTGAGAATCCCTGTTTCCCTCTCCTACCTGAACATGTCTAGATTGAGGCTCCACATTCATTCCTCTTCCCTTAGTGCCCTGGCCTTGCCCTCAATGGAAGTTTGCCAGGGACCCCATAGCCAAAAAAACCCGAAGAGTAGTTGATTTTCCTGCCCCTTCCACCTCCCATCTGAGTACTTCTCAGCACCTTTATAATTCTGGTGTTATTCTCAGAGCCTTTAAGGTGCTAATGTGACTCTACAGGAGGGTATTACTATATGCAGTACTTGTCCAACATATACGACCACTGAAACCTTTTGTGGGAAGCAGCTTTCAGATCTGGTGAGTGATCCTCAGGACATAATTTTGGAAACCCTGCCCAACCTACGATGCATTTTCACCCTTCCAGGTCCTTGTTCAGATGATCCACTCCATGGAGAATGCTCCATAAAGCTCCTCAGTGTGAATGCATCCTCCAATTCAAATGTCACCTTTTTCCTCTAGCTCTCCCCCGCCACCCCCCCCACCCCGATTCTTGAGGTAGAACTGGCTGCACCCTTTTCTGGGCTCAGAGAGCACACTGTTCACTTCATGCTCTGCTCCCAACACAAGCCTGGGAATGCGCCAAAGGCCAAGGCCGGGTACAGACTGTGCTGAAATGCACTGTGTTTTGCCACTCCCCCACCTCGATGTGAAGTGTCCTTTTTAGTTTTCCACCCACTGTCTCCTATCTCTGTGTACTCTTCATCTTCTGCTGTTACAACCATCTACCCATCACCTAGAACTAAAATGATTTTTTGGGGTTTTGTTACATTTTTAAGTTAAATGTTCACTGGACTTCCTTTGTTTAAAAAGTTGCTCAGAATGCTTTTTCTTTCCTCCATAAAAGCAGATTGTGTTCATGCCTTGATACACTGTCCTTGGCCAGGCTTGCTCTGAGAAAAGAAAAGAGGGAAGACAAGGGTGGGGAGGGATTAGCTCACCTTCCTCAATGCCCTCTTCTTCCACTGATTCGTCTGAGATGATCTCTATCACGTCCTCGTAGTCAGCCTGATCCTTGTCAAAGTCTTCAATAACTTTCTCATAGTACTCAATGTCTCTGTCGTCATCATCGCTGCCTTCATTGTCACCTTCATTGCCATCATCATCACTGCCCTCATTGTCACCTTCGTTGCCATCATTATCTTCATCATCACTGGCCTCATCTGCTTCATTGTCACTGTCGCTGCTGTCCTGGTTGTTGCCATGGCTGCCCCAGAAGCCACCTTTGAAGAAGTTGTTGCCGTAAGTGTTCTCGTTGTTGTTAGGGTTCTCTTCGTTGTCATCAGTGTTCTTGTTATTGTCTTCAGGATTCTCATTGTTGTCATCTGCACTCTCATTGTTGTCAGTGGTTTCGTGGTCATCAGCACTCTCGTTATCAGTGGTCTCGTTGTTGGGGACCTCATTGTGGTCAGGATTCTCGCTGTCGCAGATGTTCTCATTGATGTCAGTTATCTCGTTGTCAGTGGTCTCGAAGTAGTCGGTGGTCTCCATGAAGTCAGAGATCTTGATGTCATGAATTGTCTCATCAATGTCTGAGATCTCGCTGAAAATGTCTTCCACTGCATAATAGTCAGGGGCGTCTTCCATGATCACCACCTCACATCTGCCCCTGGTTTTACTGTAGGGAAGGCTGTGGCTGAGTATAGGGTTGGTGGGAGGTGGTGTACTCATAGCACTCAAAGGTGGGAAGTAACTGGGGAAGCAGTAGGCTATAAGGGATCCCAGGGATGGGGCTAGGGTGGGTAAAGTCCCACTTCTGCCCCTGACTGTGTAACCTCAAGCCATTTCTGGGCATGATTTCCCACTTGTAAAACATATTCCACTGGGATTATCTCAAAGGTCCCTTTTTGGCTCCATAAATCCTGTGTTACACTAGTCTTTTCCCCATCCCCAACAAACCACCTCTCAGCGACCAAACTCCCATTACCGTTTCTTCATTTCTTGCTTCTTTCTCTTTATCCTGGAGCCCCTTTCTCTCAGGTAGTAGCGTAGAGGGTTAACCCACAGATCATTCTTGATAATCTGTTGAAAAAGGGGAGAAGGAATAAGACAGCCATTAGTACAAGCTCCAGATCCTCCTCTTAATTCCCCACGCACCCAGGAACAAGCCTAGCAAGGCCTTCTCTGGTGATGCCAGGAAGGGCCCCACCTCAGCAATCCTGTCAGCCTCTGGGAGGCTATGGTTTGAGAACCAGCTGAAGAAGCTGTGGCTCGCATCCTGGTTCCCGTGACGACGGGCCTGGGGTTCCTGGCCCCGGTGCCAGCGGATTGGGGTTGAGTGAGACACCAGCCGGCCTAGGGAGAGAGAAGGCTATGGAGATGGGACAAAACAAGGACAGATTGAGGGGGGGAACATGGATTTACTCTGGTACTGCCACTTACCTGAGCGGTTGCGCTGGAACTCCTTGACAATCACCATGTTTGTGAAGTAGGGGTTAGTCTGGAAGTACAGCTTCATTTTGTAGCCCATGGAGATATGTCTGAGATCCTGTACCTGCTCCAGGTGGGGGTGATGGTGGAATCTGTCCCCCCCCACACACACCACGGCCCTTCCCACCCACCTCCCGTCACCTCCAAGAACCAGATTCGTGCCCGATCCTACTAAAAAATGTCTCTCTGGCCTGACCTGCAGATTGGTCAAGTAGCGGAAAATGTCTTCATCACGTCGGTTGATCAAAATTGAAATTCTGGGGTGGTTGAGGAACTGATGAGTGGAGCAGTTTAGGTCAAGGATTGACTATTCCGTGAAAGGGAGGGAGGGAAGGCCAGGAAGGGCACAGTAAGAGAGGCTGGAGCATGAGGATTCCTTCTGTGTTTATGTGGTGTGTATAAAGCAAGTGACTCATGGGACATAACCCATACTTATTCCCATGATAAACCTCTATGTTAGGTGGCCCTGCAGGGTGCCAACAATCCATGTGCATGTGGTATATGTCACTGGGTGCTGAAAGCTTGTGTTCACAAAATGCACGTCTGGGGGCTGAAGGGCCATGTCCAAGTGATGCTGTAACTGATTGCTGAGGGCCTGTGGTCACGTTATTGTATGTATGGGTGTTGAAGGTCCATGTCCACATGATGTGTGAATGGCTCTGATGGCTTGTGGTCAAGTTATGCCATGTGTCTACATGCTGAGGATCTGTGGTCACATAATACTGTGTCTAGGAGCTGAGGTCCTATGTCTAAATGATATTGTATGCCTGGGTGCTAAGGGCCTCTTACCATGTGCTGTTTCGTATGAGGGCTAAGGGTCTGTATCCACGTAATTCTTTTAGGATGTTAGACTCATGTTCCTAACATGTTACATGTATGTATATGTGTCTATCTACTCTCCCCTTTCCTTCATTTAACTCCTTTTTCTCTATACCTAGACACTCCCTCTCTTGATCTTTCAGGGGCTCCAGCCCCCCTCCCTCCAATGCAAGGCACTCCAGCCAGGATTGGGGTCTCCTAGTATCTTAAGCAAAAATCTAGGTTTACAGAGCCTTGTATGGCTCAAGCACCCTTTCTGGGCAGTTTCTCTGCTGTGTGCCATTCCCCTCCCTCTTCAAGGTCTCTGAGTCAGTTCATCTTCTACGTGCCCCTCCCCTCCTCCTTTCACCATCTCTGGTCCAATTTTTTTTGTTGTGTGCCCCTTTACTACCCTCCCCCTTTTTATCATCTGTGATCCTTTTTTTAATGCTATGTTCCTCCTCTTCCCCCTTTCCCATCTGTGGTCCAGTTTTTATGTCCGCCCCCCCTCCACCACCCTTCATCATCTCCAGTCCAGCTTCTCTGTTTTGCCCTCCTCTTTCCATCCCTCTTCCACCCAGTCTAGTCCGTCTTCCGATAGGGGGCTCATGCCCACCTCTGGCTCTCCTCCACCCGCTTTACCTTTTCTGTCCCTCCCCCACCTTCCCCTTTCCTGTCACGGGCTTCTGATCTACGGAGTATCGATTAGAAGGATACTGCTTTGACCCAGAAGCCTGGGATATGCTGGATGATGAGGTCTCTGCGCTCCAGGAAGGGTCTTCGCATCTGGATGAACTTGCGCTTGAGACGCAGGAAGGCTTTGCCTGCCTTGATGTTCACTGCCTCCAGATCCAGCTGAATATCCTCCAGTGCCTGCAGGATGCTCTCCATCCTCTCGGCATTTCTCTCTCTGCTTTCCCTCTTCACCTTCCTCTGCTTCCTCCTCCGCCGCCGCCGCCGCCTCCTGCTGCTCCTCATACTCTCCCGCTCATCCTCATCCTCATCCTCCACTATGATGATCGCCTCTTCCTTGCTCTTCGGGTCAACTAACCTCTGGGGCGCCCACCCCACTGCGCTACAGGTTTCTAGGGCCCCCTCTCCACCAAAACTGCTCGACTGTACAACCTGAAAATCGATTTCCAGGCTCCCCCCCGAGGCCTCAGGAGTGGGGAGTGCTTCCAGGCTCTCCGTGGGCGGGGGCGCCTCCCCATACCCCGACTCGATGGTAGAATCCCAGCCGGGACACTCAGCACCGAGCGTGAAGTATGCGCGGATCCCCCCCTCCTCAAGAATGACATAGGGAGGCGGCGGGGGCAGCGCGGGGCCCAGTCCCACCCCCCTCATATCGGCCAGCACCTGTGCCGCCTCCGTTTCCTCCTGGAGCCTCGGGCGCTGCTGGGGTGGAGGCAGCGGCAGTCGGAGGAGCGGCGGCGGCGGCGGCGGCGGGGGCGGGTCGCGCTGTGGAGACTCGGAGCTGCTCAGGCGGCGGGTCTTGGCCGGAGGCCCCTCATCTGGGCGGTCCATGGCGACCGCGTTCGTACAGCTCAGGGGACTCGCACTCGCCCCTTCGCTTTTAGCCGAGTCGCTGCCGCTAGTCGCACCGGTAAGCAGAGCTGAGGAGACTCACGCAACCAGCTCTCCTCACCAGCTCGCTCTGGCGTTCCCTCCCACAGCGCCCGCTCTACTCCCTCCGCGCCAATCGCCGAGGCCCCGCCCACTCCTGACGCAGGGGTCCGCTCGGCCTGGCCATTGGCTGCCGGCCGCCGCGGCGGCGATCGCGCTCCCGCGACCCCTGCCCGCTCTCACGCAATCTGCTTGCCAACACCACACATCATCAGTTTCCGATTGGCTCCCCTCGGGCCCGCCAATCAACGGGCTGACTCCCTCAGCGACGGGAGGGAAACTGCAGGGCGATTGGCTGCGAGGAAAGCTGGGGAAGAAGCCCCTCTCCCTCACCCTCTCAGCGTTTTATCCAATGGGAAAAGTACCAGTGGTTCTGAAGACCAAAAAACGAGACGAAAAACAAACGCAGGCGCTGAGCAGGATGTGCTCACATGAAATTGGAAGAGCCTCGTTATCGTTCCCCCCGCCCCCCTCCCCTCAGCAACTACGCACTTTTAAAATCTGCCCCTTCCCCCATTTCCTTCAGCTCCTTCCCCCACCCCCGCTTCTGCCCCTTCCCCCATCCCGGGTCCTGCCCCTTCCCCCATCCCAGCTCCTGCCCCTTCTCCCACCCCCGCTTCTGCCCCTTCTCCCATCCCCCACTGCTGCCCCTTTTTCCATCCCCGCTTCTGCCCCTTCACTCCCCGTTTCTGTCCCTTCCCCCACCCCCCATTTCTGCCCCTTCCCCATCCCCCGCTTCTGCCCCTTCACCCCCCGCTTCTGCCCCTTCACCCCCCGCTTCTGCCCTTTCCTCCCCCGCTTCTGCCCCTTCCCTCACCCCCACTTCTGCCCCTTCCCGCATTCCCTGCTTCTGACCCCCATCCCCCAACTGTCTCTTCCCTCACCCCCACTTCTGCCCCTTCCCCTATCCCCCAACTTCTGCCCCTTCCCTCACTCCCCAACCCCACTTCTGCCCCTTCCCTCACCCTCCCGCCCTCCGCTTCTGCCCTTCCCCTATCCCCCAACTTCTGCCCCTTCCCTCACACAACCCCTGCCCCCCCCCCCCCCCCGCTTCTGCCTCTTTTCCTACCTTCCACTTCTGCCCCTTCCCCCACCCCCCACGTTTGCCCCCTGGGTGAACTCTGCTGTAGCTCCTCGGGGGCTCGGGCTGCCCTACCGCCTGCGCCTGCAATTTAGGCACCCAGGGTGTTTGGTTTGGGGGCCAGGTTTTGACGTGGCGCTTTCCATCTCCGCAAAATGGCTCTACAAATAATAATCACACACACAAAAAGTAACTTTCTCTGCGTCATAAAAATGATTGTGATTCAGCTCATCTGCTAGAATTTTCTAGCACTTTGTCTCTTCATTTCTCCCCCTTTCCATCCTTTCCTCTCCCTTTCCCCAGTGTATGCTGTATTTTAAGATTTTTCTTTTTAAACCAGAGATGGATGGTCTTTTGTGAGGCATGGTGGTGGAGGGCTGGCTTTGGTGCTGGGATTCACATCATGGGTGTGCCCCTCATTTTGTAACCTTAACCAAATCACTGCCCCTCTCTGAGCTTCAGTTTTCTCTCCCCTAAATTAGGCATCCCTAAAGAGAGGTGTAGGTAACTGCCCATTGCAGCCTTGTCGCGGAGCAGAGAGGAGACCTAGGGATCCATCATCAGGGGAGTGGATAAGAAAAATGTGATATATGTTTTAGATGGACCACTAGAATGAATTAGATCTATATACGGCAACATGGCTGGATCTCTCAAAGACAGAATGTTGAGTGAAAAAAGAAACAACAAGATTTATAGTACAATACTGTTTATGTAAATTAAAACACACAGCAATACCATACATTTTTCACAGATACACATATATGTAAATAAACACATGAACGGTGGATTGGAAGGACGTACGTTAAATACACGAGAGTGGGTGCCTATGTAGGGGGCGGGGAGGATGGGATCAGGAATGGGTGATGAAGGGGACAAAACTGAAGAAAAAAAAATAAAAGGGCCTCACATGGACCAATGATGATATAGTGTGCCAAGAACTGAGGAGTATGGTCAACTCAATTCTGTGCACCTGAGAGAATAACTAGCTAGTAAATTAACTGTCTAGGGAGCAGGCTGGCTGGGTAGACTCCTGGGCTTGGGTTTTTTTTCCCCATGACATCCCTCCCTCTAAATTTGGTCAAAGCTGACCAAAGTCCCAGCTGCATACAGTGGCCCCTAGGAAGGGCTCCCATCCCAGACTGAGCAGTCCCTCCAGAAGCCATTACTTTGTGGGGGGCATTTCCTAACCTCATCAGTTTCCCTCACATTTGATCCTCAATTCCCAGTCCCCATTCTCCATGGTGGTCCAATTTTAGGAACACCTTGTTTGAGTTTGGGAAGGAGACTGAGACGGGGTTGAGATGGGGCTACAGCCTTTGTGAGGAGATGAGGTTTTCAAGTACCCTGGCGGCCCCAGCCCTCCCGTGCTCAGGGCCTGGGCCAAGGGAGGCCCATCTTGTGAGATGGGAGTCTACCCTCTTGCTACCGACCTATGTAGTTTCCAAGATCCATCTCTTGACCACTCGACTTCCTACCACGGGCACATACTCTAGTTTGTCTCCTCTCAACTGTGGTGTGTGTGTGTGTGTGTATGCATGCACGTGCTGTATCTGTCCCCATATACAGGCATTTGCTTACGTGTGTGCACCGGGCAAGTTTTCTTCAGGAGTGCCTCCCCACACAAAGTCACACAGACACACACTATCACTCAATCATGTCTCTCCACATATGGTCAGACAGGGCACATGCACGCACGCACGCACACACACACACACACAGAAAGAGAAAACATCCAGTATAGCATTGTTCATTTCAGTTTTTCCATTTACAAAATCCAATGGTGAATCCAGGCAGTTAGAAAAAAGAAATGGAGGAAAACCCTCCTAAATGTACCCTATCTACCCCCCACCCCCTTGGTCTTCCCACCCCACCCCCTCGGAAAGGCACCCCCATCACTATCGCTGAGAGAACAGGCTCCCCTACTCCCAGCCTCTCAGCCACTCTGGCCTGCCTTTCCAGGGCCACTCCGCAGCCAGGCTCATTAATGTCTCTCCTGCCTAGAGTGCCCTCCCCATTCTGTATGGGTCAGGCTTCCCCAGTTCTGGGGCTCTCTTGGGCTAGGGAGGGAGTTTAGGACAGGGACTTCTATAAAGAAGGGAAAGGGGGATGGATAAATATAGATTCCGGCCCCACAGGAAGTGAGAGGGGGACAGAGAGCCTGGGTAAGACCAGGGCAAGGAGTGCCAGCTTGGCTCACCAATCCACAGAACAGGCCTCAAAGTAAGCCCAGAGTGGACTCCACCCCTGGGAGGAGGCTTGGATCTCCCTCCTGGAGAATCTGACTGCAGTGTGCTCCACTTTGGGTGTAGGTAAGGGTGGGGGAAGGATGGGGAAGGAGGGTTGTTGGGAAAGAAGGATGCTTGGGGCTCAGGGCCCAGTCAGCCAAGGGCTACTAAGGAGGGGCTTGAGGCCCCTGAGGCTTGAGGGGGACAAAAAGAGGTCAGATAGAAATGGACTCAAGTCCACAGTGCCTTGGAGTTTGTACCGCTATCGGTTACCAAGGCCCCAAACAAATTTTCATCTTCAGAAGAGTAGGGTGAACCCGAGAGACAATTCTGGGGTTGAAATCAGCTCTGACCCAAGTCTCTGTGGTCCAGCTACTCTGGGGAGTTCAGCTCCCTCCTTACACTTTCCTGGTGGGCTGCTCCTGCCTGTATGGCACCCACATCAGTCCTAGTGGGGCTGGAGCGGATTTCCATCCTCAGGAAGAAGAGTTGGGGGCTGGGGATCCTGAAGGCAGCGTGAGAGAATGTGACCAAGTGTGGGTCTCTTCAGTTCGAGGAGTTCAGCTCACATCCTACTCTTCACCTAACCTGGGCCCATCCTTGGGGCCCTTCTCCCTACTCCCTTGACTTCTCCAACAGATGCACAAGAACCATTTGGGAGGTCTGGACATGGTGGGGAGGGAGAAGAGACTGGGCTTGGGGCAAGGGTTGGCCTAAAACAACATTGCACATGACATAGTAATTAAACATCCCTGCTCCCTGGGAACCCAGCACCCCCTTTGGTCCCTCTTGTCAGCAGCCTTGGACCACTTTCTCCCTAAACATCCAGGCCTTGCTAAAGGACTTGGAAGGGGAGGGTGCATGGGAGCAGAGGGGGCAAAAGAGCTCTGGAAGTCTATTTTACAGGACAAATTCCCCCTTCTGGACAGTGTCAGAAGGAGAGACATTAAAGTAAGAAAGCCTGTCTCCTCAGCTGTTAGTAGAAAAACCTGCATTCTCAGTGTTCTTTTCTTTTTCTGAATTGTCACTTCTGAGAGAGAGAGAGAGAGAGAGAGACAGAGAGAGAGAGAGAGAGAGAGAGAGAATGAGATTGTAGAAGTGGAGAAGGAGGCAGCGGAGACAGGCCCCACAAAACTAAATATGCCTCTTTCCCAGTCCCTCGCCCAGTCCTCCATCCTTGGGAGGTGTTGGCAAAGGTGCCTAGATTACAGGTGGTTCGAGGGGCTGGGGCTGGAGCTCAGAAAGGAGGACTCCTGTATGGGCCCCTACCCCTCCCTTGCTGTTGGCCCCATCACGGTGGCCATGACCTTCTCTCTGCCTGTCTGCCTACCAGCCTGCTTCACATGACACAGTAGGGTTCTCTGGGAGCCGGGGCACCTCCTGTGCCCCAGCAGGGGGCGTGAGTCCTCAGGCACTTCTTGAGGTCCTTGTTGAGCAGGAAGCAGACAATTGGGTTGACGGCAGCCTGGGCGAAGCTCATCCAAACAGCAGTGGCCAGGTAGCGGTGGGGCACAGCACAGGCTTTCACAAACACTCGCCAGTAGCAGGCCACGATGTAGGGTGACCAGAGGAGCAGAAAGAGCAGTGTGATCGCGTAGAACATGCGGCCCAGCTGCTTTTCACCCTTGACCTCGTCCATGCCCAGTAGCCGCCGGCTGGCTGCATGCCCATTCTGCCGGATACCCAGCAGGGTTGGTGGCATGGGCCCACGGCCAAAGCCGGCGATCCAGTTGGCAGCAGCCTGGCCGGTGGCCCCAGGACCATGGAATGTCCAGTTCTGGCTGATGGCTGGCACCATCTGCACTGGCTTCATCTTGCGGTGACGATACTCGAAGAGGAGCAGCTTGCCGTAGACAGCATGGGTAGCTGCCATGAGCACAGCCAACATAAGCATGAAGCCCAGCGTGTCATTGGCCTTGAAGTAGCGATGCTCAAAGATGCACTGGTCCTCCTCCCGAATAAACTTGTAGGTGCCCACGTCAAAGACAGGTGGGAAGGCCATGGCCACAGACAGGGTCCAGGCCATGCAGATGACAGCCGCGCATGTCCAGAGTGTCATGCGCTTGGCGTAGAAGCGGTGGTGGGCGATGGCCATGTAGCGGGTGACGCTGATGCAGAACAGCATGAAGGCCGCATGGAAGCAAAAGAGCACGGCCATAAAGGCCACAATCTTGCAGCTGAGTGCACTGAAGGTCCATGAAGAGCCGTGGCGCACAGAAGCCAGCACAAAGGGGAAGCAGACGGCAGAGCGTATGCCATCGGCCAGGCACAGGTCCAGCAGGAAGTAGTAAGGAGCCTTGTGCAGGGCACGCTCCTTGAGCACCAGCAGGGACAAGATGGCGTTACCCGCCAGGCTCACGCACATAATCAGTCCCAGCAGTACCAGCTTCACATAAGCCGATGCGGACGGTGGGGACAGAGCGCCGCTCACCTCCTCAGGCTCTCCGGTGGTGTTGGCCATACTGAGGGTCAGGGGCTACTGCCAACCCTAGGGGGTCAGCCAGTCCGGTACTCGATGGGCCCGGGGGGGCTCCATGAGTTGTCCTGCTACATTGCACCTGCAAATGGGAATGAGCGGGGGAGACACAGACACAGAGAGACAGAGGATGAGGGCAAGAGAGAGACAGAGAGATGAGGGCAAGAGAGAGACAGAGAGGCAGAAAAACACAACAGGCGTGCAGAGACAAAGTGGGAAAGAGAGAGAGAGAGAGAGATAGAACAAAGAGATAGAAAAGTGGCCACCGATATAAATGGATTGAGATTGACACAGAAATGGAGGGGATGAGAAAGAGCGAGGAGAGAGAAAGAGGGGAGAGAGAGAGAGACAGACAGGACACCATGAGAAACAGATGGAAAGGAAAGATGAGGAAGAAACAGAAAGGGTAGGGTTAGTGTGTCTACGAGCCCTCCCCAATTATGCCCTGGCTGGTGCCAGGCCCTGCCCCTGGGCCACTCCTGCTCCTACCCGCTCCTTGTCAGGTGAGGATGCTGCATTTCTCTGGATGTCTTTGGTTACCTGTTTCCTCCACTGGTGGATCTGTGGGGCAGGGATGTTGGTGCAGCTCTTCTCCCCCTTTGCAAAGCTCTAAGGTTGTGTTCAGACTTTTTTTTACTGCCACCCACAGTAAAAAAATACATTTTACATCACAACCCGCTACACATACATGCACGCACACACACAGCTCAACCAAAAGTTTCACAAAACAGTACTGAACCTGTATGCAATGTACCCCGTTCATTTTTATTCTCTTTCATGTGTTCTTAAAATGCTGGTACCACTCACTTAATAGATTTCTTTATTCATGATGAGGAATGTGTTTAGTGTGCTTGAGGAACAGCAGGAAGACGAGTGAGGCAGGAACGGTGAGAGCAAGGGAGACAGTGGTGGAAGGTGAAGTCGCAGAGATGCCTTGGGGCCAGATTGTGTAGGGTTGTGGGCCACGATGAGGACTTTGGTTTTTATTTTAGGTGAGGAGGCAAGTATGTGTGAATATAAACATGTAGGGATGCTTGTGCATATTCATTCATACACTGAAAAAATATTTATCAAGCATCTGTGTGCCAGGCACTGTTCTAGGTATTGGGGATACAGCTGTGAACTACACAGATAAAGATCCCGGCCCTTGTGGAACCGACATTCTAGATAACAAAGAAGAGACACGGGTGAAGTATAGTATGTCAGATGATGACAAGTTCCTAAGAATAAACATAAAGGAGGGAAGGAAGATAGGAAGTGCTAGGAGTGGGGAAGATGCTGCAGTTTTAGATGAGGTAGACAGGGGAGGCTTCACGGAGGAAGTGTCATCTGAGCACAGACCTAAGGGAGGTGAGAGAGTGAGTCATGCGGATATCTCGGGGAAGAGAAGTCCAGGCAGGGGGAACGGCCAGAGCAAAGGCCCTGAGGTGGGACTCTACATGGCATATTTGAGGAAGAGCAAGGAAGCCACTGTGGGTGGAACACAGTGAGTCAGGGGAATGTGGTGGCAGGTGAGGTCAGAAAGGTGGTGAGGTCAGATCAGGGAGGCCGTGGCGAGAACTTTTTCCTCTGAATGAGATGGGAGTCACGGGAGGATTCTGAGCAGAGGCCAGATGTGGTATGATCTAGGATGGAACAGAATCCCGCTTGCCGTTGTGAAGAGCAGGGGTCATGTGGGGTGTATTAAAAGTAGGGAGACTACTCAGAGGCCCCTGCAGCAATCCAGGTGACAGATAATGCCCCCTCCATGCCACTCTCCCTATTTTGCCTCCTAGAATTTCTCTCTTCTAACACATTATATATTTATATATATATAATTTTTATATATATTTATATATAATTATATTTATATATAAATATAAATAAATAAAAATATATATATTTATATATACATAAATAAAAAATATATTTATATATAAATAAATAAAAAATATATTTATATATAAATATATAAAATTATATATAAATATATATAATTATATATATTTATATATAAATAAATATAAATATATATTTATATATAAATATATATAATTATATATAAATATATAATTATATATATAAATAAATATAAATATATATATTTATATATAAATATATATATAATTATAAAAATATATATAATTATATATAAATTTATTTATATATAAAAATTTATATATCTATAATTATATATATAAATTTATATATACAAACTTTTTTATATATATAAAATTTTTTAAATATATAAAAATTATATATATAATTTTATATATATAATTTACTTTTAAATTTTAGTTTATTGCCTGCCTTGTCCTGTCAGAATGAAAGCTCCACAAAGGCAGGAGTTAAAGACTCACTGACTCTCCTCTGAAAGAACACTACATAGCACATCATGGTAGGCTCTCAGTGACAATATATCAAATGAATTGATTGAGGGATTAAATGGGCTGGGGCTGTGGGTCAGAGAGGGTGCCCTGGAGACATCCAGGCAGGATTAGCTACAACAGCAGCCTGGGGGGTACATCTGGCGGTGAGAGCAGCGCAGCAAAGCTGCAGGAAAGAGGAGAGCTCCGGGAGTGTGGGGATGTGACCAGGTAACAGCACAGGTCCCAGAGGGAAGGCAGTGAGGCAATTGGGCAGAAACTGGGGAAACTCAGGATGATTGTTGGGGCTGGGCTGGGATTAGGCGGTGGAACTTGAGTGGATGTCTTCCTACTCCCTCCCTCCCAGGAAAAGTCTCCCCTCTGCATGGTTTTCCAGCTCAATCCAGCCTGGCCTGCCACAGCCACCTGGTGCCCGGCCTTTTTTTTTTTTTTTTTTAGACAGAGTCTCCTTCTGTTGCCCAGGCTGGAGTGCAGTGGCACAATCTCAGCTCACTGCAACCTCCGCCTCCCGGATTCAAGTGATTCTTGTGCCTCAGCCTCCCGAGTAGCCGGAATTACAAGCACACGCACCACCACACCCGGCTAATTTTTGTATTTTTAGTAGAGACAGGGTTTTGTCATGTTGGCCAGGCTGGTCTCCAACTTGTAACCTCAAATGATTCGCCCGCCTTGGCCTCCCAAATTGTTGGGATTACAGGTATGAGCCACTGCGCCCGAGCCAGGCTTTTTAATGGCACCCTGAAATCTCAGAGCCCATGACGGGAGGCCAAACTAGTACTTAGAAAGTGCTAGGGCAGGGGCTGAGCAGAAATGGGGTTGGTGGGCTCCCTTTCAGCCCTTCAAGGCCTGACAGCGCCCTCAGACTGTGGAACAGCCCGCAGCTGGGTGAATGTAAACACACACACACATACTCTCTTTCTCTCTCTCTCTTTCTCTTTCTCTCTCCTTTACCTTGAGGGGAGGCAGAGGGAAAGGGATAGAGACAGACAGAGACTGAATGTAAGAGAGAGGCCAGAGAGACACAGAGAGAGAGAAGGAGAGAGAGGTGTGTGTGACAGAGACAGACGGAGACACAGGAGGGAGAAAGAGACAGAGAGAGAAACAGAGAAAGGGGAGAGATCCTTACATACAGAGAGGAAGAGAGAGACAGAAAGGGGAAGAAGGGTGAAAATGAGAGTGAGAAAAAAGAGACAGAGGCACACACAGAAACCAGCATGCCAGACAGAGAAGGGAGAGAAATAGAGAGAGAGAGAGAGAGAGCAAGAGAGAGAAAAGGAGAGCAGGGAGAGGGAGAGGGCTAACGCCAGGAAAGAAAGAAAAATAGAGACCGGGTGGGGTGGGGCAGAGATAAGAGAGGGGAGCTGGAGAGAGATAGAGAGAGAGACAGAAATAAAGATGGAGATAGAGAGGGAGACACGAAGAGCCACGCTAAGACCGAGAAGGTGGATAATGCGTAGCCCTGAGTCTCAGTGAAAACAAAAGCTAAAGATAAAACAAAACCCCCCACATCCCCCCCAAACAATAGCAGCAAACAAACAAAACCCTGGGAAAGCTCGGGACATTTTACAAACAAGTGAGGAGAGGGTTTTCCTCCGCAGACTGGCAGCCGCAGCCCGGGCCCAGCTGAGGCTCAAGACGCGTGCAAACACAGAACACACGCACACCTGCTCGAGCCCAGACACGTGCACACCCCATCCCCCCATAAACGGTCTACTGCTGTGGACACCCTCAGACAGCAACCCGCTCTTGCATGAGGAACGCGTGCGCACGCATGCAACACACATACACACACACACTCACACATACGCACACGCACTCACACACATATGCACACACGCACACGGAGGCAGAGGTACATCTTGTACTCTGCCGTGTTCACACAGGTACACAGTGTACCCTCTCCGAGCGCCAGCGCTTCGTCCTCAACAAAGGCGTTACTGCCCTCTAGGGGACATTTTGGAAATTTGTGTAGGAGCATTTTTGATGGCCACAGTGCTGGGGTGCAGGGTGTCCTTCTGACATTTAGGAGTCGGGGAGGATGTTGGCCATCCAGTAATATGGGGGAGAGTCCCACGCAGCCAACATGTCCCGCATCCTCTAGGACTTTGGACTTTTAAGTAAGTGAATTTAGAATCTATTTCACAGATAAACACCATTTTTTTCTCTTGATCTTAACATACCCCGAATTATCCAGGAACGTGGCTGTCATGTAAGTAAAGAGGAGGCTGCACTTTGGTTTGGGATGAGCTTTCCTTAGAGTTGTTGACTATTTTAGAAAATCTCACCTCCAAGGCCTGTGCCTGTCATTTTCCTGCACGTCCTGCCTCTGCACGTCCCTTCTCCTAAATCCATAGTTACCCAGTATAAGACATTGGGGGCCGGGCACGGTGGCTCACGCCTGTAATCCCAGCACTTTCAGAAGCGGAGGTGGGCGGATCACCTGAGGCACGGAGTTCGAGACCAGCCTGACCAACATGGAGAAACCCCGTCTCCACTAAAAATAAAAAAATACAAAATTAACAGGGCGTGGTGGCGCATGCCTGTAATCCCAGCTACTGGGGAGGCTGAGGCAGGAGAATCACTTGAACCCGGGAGGTGGAGGTTGTGGTGAGCTGAGATTGCGCCATTGCACTCCAGCCTGGACAACAAGAGCGAAACTCCATCTAAAAAAAAAAAAAAAAAAGACATTGGGAGCCTCTAATTACTTCCTTGAATCTCCTGGGGAGTGTCATGCCCAAGCATTTACATATTGAAATACAAATTGTTTTCTTATAAATCATTTTTCTTTTATTTCTTATTTGTATTATAGTTAATACAAAATGGATATTGTATAAAATATGGATTTTCTTTTTAAATTACATGTGCAGAGGGCCAGGCGTGGTGGCTCACACCAGTAATCCCAGCACTTTGGAAGACTGAGGCGGGTGGATCGCCTGAGGTCAGGGGTTTGAGACCAGCCTGGCCAACATGGTGAAACTCTGTCTCTACTAAAAATACAAAATTAGCTGGGCGTGGTGGCACGAACCTGTAATCCCAGCTACTCAGGAGGCTGAGGCAGGAGAATCACTTGAACCCAGAAGGTGGAGGTTGCAGTGAGCCGAGATAGTGCCATTGCACTCCAGCCTGGGTAACAAGAGTGAAACTCCATCTCAAAAAAAAATTACATATGCAGAGAGATTATATTCCTAAGAACTTCATTTCCAGACAGTAAAGGGGTGTTACAAAATATCTGTTACGTAGAAGAGGGCACTGGATATGAGAGGGCTGAGAATTGTTCACATACACAGACACACTCAGATACACACTCACACACATGCAATGGTCCACAAAACCACCTTTGTAACTCCCCTAACACACACATGGATGAACGAGATCTCAAACACTGACAGATAGGTACACACAAGCAAACTTACCCACATATACTTTCATTCACACAGACATATATATACTCATTGACCCAATATAGCTGATGATTCAAATCCTCCCACATATTCAGACACAACACAGATATACACAAAGTTGTATATTAATATTGTCACATAGATAATCACTGTCACGATATTAACACTCAGATTCAAAGTTACTTACATATGCCAGCAGGCTGACATGCACTTGAACCCTACCGTGTGTGTATACACACACACATACACACACAGGTATAGTACATAGAATCCCCCTCAGAGACCTATAGATATATATGCACCCAGAAAAAAGCAGGCAAGTAAAAAACTGCTCACATATACACACACATGCTCTAACACAAAGAGACAGATTCAAACTCTCTCACATAGATTAGGTGTGCTCACCAACACAAATATGTATATCCTGGTATATGTACACACACACACCCATTCACATATACACTCCCACCCATGAACAGACTTATAACAGCTCCAACACACACACACAAAGGCACACTCATACACTTTAGCAATACGCAAACAAACACAAAGATAAAAATTGCATATTGTACATATACAGACACACACAAAGACAAGTACACATGAGCAAACGTGTACACATATAAACTTGCTCACACACAGATACACTTAACTGACATACACATCCTGCAACAAGTATACTGCTGGAGCCAAACCTGCTCATGTGCAGAGACCAGCTAACTCTTGCACTTGTAAGTGGACAAACGAGCAGAGCTGCCCAGCTGGTAGGCTCCTACCACAGCAGAGGGCTAGAGCAAGAATGGCTCCAGAGCAACCATGTGCAAAGAGAGGTGGTAACTGTTTTCATCACTTCCCGTTGAAACATTCCAGATAGTATGATTATTACTTTGCTAGTTGTTTATCATCAGTGAGGTTTTGGAGTTTGGCCTATACCTATGTGGACAATGTTTGTTTTTGTTTTCTTTTCTGTTTTATTTTTTTTTTAAGAGACAAGGTCGGCTGGGCACGGTGGCTCACGCCTGTAATCCTAACACTGTGGGAGGCTGAGGCGGGATGATCACTTGAGGCCAGGAGTTAGAGACCAGACCGGCTAACATGGTGAAACCCTGTCTCTAGTAAAAATACAAAAATTAGCTGGGCGTAGTGGTGCATGCCTGTAATCCCAGCTACTCCGGAGGCTGAGGCAGGAGAATCGCTTGAACCTGAGAGGTGGAGATTGCAGTGAGTGAGCTGAGATCATGCCACTGCACTCCAGCTTGGGTGACAGAGTGAGACTCTGTCTCAAAAAAAAAAAAAAAAAAAGAGACAAGGTCTCGCTCAGTCACCCAGGCTGGAGTGCGGTGGTGTAATCATAGCTCACTGCAGCCTCAAACTCCTGAGCTCGAACAATCCTTCTGCCTCAGGCCCCGAAGATGCTGGGATTACAAGCCTGAGCCATCACGCCTAGCCTTCATTTTTGAAAAATATTTATTTATTTATTTATTTATTTATACAGGGTCTCGCTCTGTCACCCAGGCTGGAGTGCAGTGGCATGAACCTCAACCTCCTAGGCTCAAGCAATCCTCCTACCTCAGCCTTCAGAGTAGCTGGGACTACAGGGATGTGCCACCATGCCTGGCTAATTTTTTAAGGTTTTTTTTTGGTAGAGATGCAGTCTCACTATGTTGCCCAGGCTAGTCTCAAATTCTTGGGCTCAAGAAGTCCTCCTGCCTCAGCCTCCCAAAGTCTTGGGATTACAGGCATGAACTATTGCACCCCGCCTATTTTTCTTTTAATTTGATTTTCTTCTTATTTTTCCTCAAGTTTTTTTCTTCTACAAAAATAGGAGGGCTGTCTTATCACCAAGAAACAGAAAAAATAGAAGCATTGTATGATTGTTGCTATGTGGACTATTATATAGTATAGTATTAGGTGTTTCTAAAGAGAACAGTATTATTTTATTTTTCTGATTGTTACTTTTTTATAAAAAAGTTTTATTATAGAGTATTTCAAACATTAAAAAGTAAAGAGAATACTGTAATGAACCTCAGTGGATCCATTGCCCAGACTTACCAATTACCAACTCATAGCTAGTCTCATTCTGCCTATAACCCTACCCACTTCCCTCACTCCCAGTATTCTGAAGCATATCTGTTATATCATTTCATCCTTAAGTATTTCAGTATCTACTCCTAAAAGGTCAGGACTCTTTTAAAAATATTACGACAATATCATTTTTATCATTTCTTGGTTTATTGATTGATTTACTTGTGATTGGTATTTGATACTAAAAATTAACCAAATCTGATTCCTGGTGGGAT
Organism: Pan paniscus; assembly: GCF_029289425.2. Lineage (NCBI taxonomy): Eukaryota > Metazoa > Chordata > Mammalia > Primates > Hominidae > Pan > Pan paniscus. The sequence continues at coordinate 54,464,901 of NC_073272.2, read as the reverse complement.
TTCATACTTACTATCTTTTGTTTTTACATAAAAATATTTGTCAATAAATGAATGAAGCCCAACAATAGTTTAATTGAGTTGCTTTATGACTTTGTTTCAGAGTGCTGCTTTCTTTTTTTTTTTTTTTTTGAGATGGAGTCTCGCTCTGTTGCCCAGGCGGGAGTGCAGTGGCACGATCTCGGCTCACTGCAAGCTCTGCCTCCCAGGTTCATGCCATTCTCCTGCCTCAGCCTCCCGAGTAGCTGGGACTACAGGCACCTGCCACTATGCCCGGCTAATTTTTTGTATTTTAGTAGAGACGGGGTTTCACTGTGTTAGCCAGGATGGTCTTGATCTCCTGACCTCGTGATCCGCCCGCCTCGACCTCCCAAAGTGCTGGGATTACAGGCGTGAGCCACCGCGCCCCGCCAGAGTGTTGCTTTCTTAAGAATGCAGAGAAAAATCAGTTTTCAGAACTCACAGAGGTCTGCTGACCCCTTCAATAGAAAGATTTGGAATTTTTAAAGCATCTGGCAGTGCAAATTGAGAAACTGGGATCTTTTATGAGATGGGTTAGAATATTTTTAGCTGGAGCTCAACCGGCTAGTGACAGGGTTGTTTGATTAACAAGTAAAGCTAAGATGCCCCTCCCAGTAGAATCTCACAGGTTAGCGGTGTGCAGGGAAATTGTCTACACTATTTTTAAGACCAATGAGGTAAAGGGAATAGGAAAGGGGCCATGTTCAATTATTGCTGTTAGGAGATACACTGGTGACAGGTCAAAGGGCATTGAGATGACACTAACTTAGATGTTCAATCAGAAAGGTTTTCATTTTCTACCCATGCATCTATGGGTGTTGACATTGCATAGTTTACAGTACTAGTTAGAAACTTGAAGAGAAGTACAAGAAGCACCAACATAAACTAAGTTTGAAATATTCAAAGTGATACATGAATATTTTGAAATACTGTGGAAACTGCATAAGTCTGTGGACAGATGCTGCTGTTTACAACAGCAGTTTGTTTGGAAAACTCTGAGATTCATTTACTGAGGAGCCCTCACCTGTAAGTTTGTCTATAGGTCTCATTTCCACAGTAAATTATGCCAGATGAATGTAATTAAATCCAAGACATTTCCCACCTGCCTTTCAGCTTTCTGTAAGGAACTGGGATCAGTACACCCTTCCGTGTTGTTTTAAACCCAAATGTGTAGAGATTTGGTAAAAATAATAGTAATAATAATAATAATAATAATGAGGTAAAAGAAACATGGCAACATTTCTTTGTGAATGCTTCTCATTTTTCAGATTTTTTTTTTTTTTTAGTCTCGCTGTTGCCCAGGCTGGAGTGCAGTAGTGCAATCTCGGCTCACTGCAACCTCCGCCTCCCGGGTTCAAGCGATTCTCCTGCCTCTGCCTCCCAAGTAGCTGGGACTACAGGCGCACACTGCCATGCCCAGCTAATTTTTCTTTTTTTTGTATTTTTAGTAGAGACGGGGTTTTACCATGTTGCCCAGGCTGATTTCGAACTCCTGAGCTCAGGCACAGATTTTATGTTTACTGGCTTCAACAAATGGCTTTTTTTGCACACGAATAAAGTTACATAAAAAATGTTAAAGACACTAAAGAATAGCGTGAAGACTACTGACAGAGTTTATGGATTTGAAGCAAAACTTCAACTTAGGAAATGTGAAGTCAAGTATGGTTCCCTGGGTGATGTTTACTTGGTGTTGCAATTTGAATACTAAAGAAGACTTATTAGGGTAAGTAGAGCAATGTCTGCATTCACTTAGGGGAAAAGCTTCATCATTATTTTAAGATACACAAAATGAAAATTTTCTGTTGCATTCAATTTGTGAGCATTTATTTATTTATTTATTTTGGAAACAGGGTCTCACTCTGTCACCCAGGCTGGAGTGCAGTGAGGTGATCATGGCTCACTGCAGCCTCAACCTCCCAGGCTCAAGCAATCCTCCCACCTCAGCCTCCTGAATAGCTGGGATCACAGGCACGCGCCACCATGCCCAGCTAATTTTTGTATTTTTGGTAGAGACGGGGTTTCGTCACGTTGCCCAGGTTGGTCTCAAACTCCTGGGCTCAAGCAATCCTCCCACCTCAGCTTCCCTAAGTGCTGGGATTACAGGCATGAGCCACCGCACCTGGCCTGCATTTGTTACAAGAAATTTCATATTTGATTGAAAGAAAAGAAAGAGATGCTACATTTAAAAAAGAATCCTCCCTTTGAAGCACAAAATTCAAACACTACAAATTATCCAAATTCTGAATATTTGTCGAGAAACGAGTTTTAACCCACTAAAAAATACTCTTTGACCATTAGCTGCAACTTACTTAGGCTAGCAATTTCCTGTTGATGGTGACTACCAAAAGATAGAAAAGATCATGCAGCTATTTCAAGCACAAAACCTTAGTCTCTGCCTGGCCATGACAAGAACAAGAGAATTATAAAAGGGAGGTGGAAAAGGAAGGCACGAATAAGCAGTTGTTCCATTTCTTAAGAAAGGTGGGTATGGTGTGAAAGCACCAGCCATACTCAACACTAGTAACTGCACCTGATGCTTCTGAGAAACCAAAATGTTATCTGATGACCCCAAAGTTTGTGTTTTTGAGGTCAGCTCTGCTGACCTGTAGAATCATGCAGCTACATTTCATACATTCAGGCTAATTACTGAGGGCATTAGGTCAAACATTGGGTTGTGTGTGAGCAATCTCCATGGAATGTGTCTTACCTTCAACAACATGCTTTCCAAGATCAAAAACTGGCAGGCCACAATAGAAGTTTATATCTGTGTCAAAACTACCAATTGTTATTTACTTCATTTCCTTTGTTTGAGCTTTTACCAAGAAACACAATAACTTGATGTAGAAGATCTATGCTCAGCACCAGTGGATTTGCCAAGTCAAGATTAAAATGACCATAAATGAATCAAAGGACCATAAAATAAATCAAACCACTTATGACTTGATCAGAAGTGGGCATGGATGTTGACCACTACAAATTCACATTAGTGAATTTAAAAGTTATGGTCTGCTATGGTTTGAATGTGTCCCCTAAAGTTCATGTGTTAAAAACTTAATCCCCAATGCAACAGTGTTGACAGGTGGGACCTTTAAGAGGTAATGAGGTTATGAGGACTCTTCCCTCATAAATGGATTAATGTTGTTATCACAGGAGTGGGTTGGTTATCACAGAAATGGGTTCCTGATAAAAGGATGAGTTCTACCCACTTCCCTTCTCTCTTTGTCATGTGCACATGCTCTCTTGCCCTATTGCCTTCCACCATGGGATGATGCAGCAAGAAGGCTCTCACCAGATGTAGCCACATGATCTTGGACAGCCCAGCCTCCAGAATGATAAGAAATAAAATAAAATCTCTGTTCCTTTTTTTTTTTGAGACAGAGTCTCGCTCTGTCACCCAGGCTGGAGTGCAGTGGCGTGATCTAGGCTTGCTGCAACCTCTGCCTCCCGGTTTCAAGTGATTTTTGTGCCTCAGCCTCCCAAGTAGCTGGGACTACAGGGGCCTGCCACCAGGATGCCCGGCTAATTTTTGTATTTTTAGTAGAGATGCAGTTTCACCATGTTGGCCAGGCTAGTCTTGAACTCCTGACCTCAAGCAATCCTCCCGCCTTGGCCTACCAAAGCGCTGGGATTACATGTGTGAGCCACTGCGCCTAGCCTAAAATCTCTGTTCTTTACAAATTACCCAGTCTCAAATATTGTTATAGTAGCGCGAAATGGACTAAGAAGATTGGTGCCAAGAATGGGGTTGTTGCTATAATGCCTGAAAATGTGGAAGTGGCTTTGGAACTGGGTAATGGGTAGAGGTTGAAAGAATATGGAGAAGCAGGCTAGAAAAAGCCTGTAAAGCCATTAATAGAGGGTTAAGGGTGATTTTGGGTGAGGCCTCAGAAGAAGACAAGTGCTATAGGGAGAGCCTAAACCTCCTTAGGGATTACTTAAGTGGCCATGATCAGTTCTGATTTCATGTGTTAAAAATGTAATTGCCAAGTGGTTCTGATCATGACCACTTAAGTAATCCCTAAGGAGATTTAGGCTCCTTAGCTTTGTTTCTAATTCCACGATCAGAAATATGGATGGTAAAGGCCATTTTGATGAGGTCTCCGATGGAAATGAGAAATAAGGTATTGGAAACTGGAATAAAAGCCACCTTTGTTATATGCGTGCAAAGATTTGGCAGAATCGTGTTCATGTCCTAGGACTTAGTGGAAGGCAGAATTTAAGAGTCATAAACTAGCATATATAGCAGAAAAAAAATCTAAGCAGCAAAATGTTTGAGATGCCGCATGACTACTTTTGGCTATGTACAGCAAAATGAGAGAAAAACGATTTAAATACAGAATTTATAATTAAAAGAGAAGCAGAACAGAAAGATTTGGAAAACTCTCAGCTTGACCATGTAAAAAATACAAAAGCATGTTGGGGAGAGAATACTAAGGGTGTGACCAAGAGACTGCTAAAGAGACTAATATGGGTAGAAGGAAGCCAGATTCTATTCAGAGGCCTTTGAGGCAAGCTAGGATCTTGAGGGCAAGGTTTCTAGAGAGGTACCCCTAGGACTTGAGCATTTGCTGCCCTGTGCCACCTTGGGACTCTGCTCCTTCAATTCTGGAGCAGTACCCCTTGGCTGCCCCTGCTGTGGCTCAAGCAGGCCCAAGTGCAGCTCGACTTGCTGCTCCAGAAAGTATAACCTGTAAACCTTGATGGTGTCCACGTGGTGCTAATTCTGTAGGCACACAGAATGCACGAGTTGTGGAACCATGGCTTCCTTTGTCTAGATTTCAAAGAATTTCATGGACAGCCTGGGGAACCAAGCAGAGACTTGTCATAGGGATGGAGCCACTGCAGAGGGCTCCCACTAAGGCAACACTTAGTGGAACTGTGGGAGTGGGGCTGTCCCAAGACCACAGAACTACAGGACCACGAATGTGCAACTCCAGCCTGGGAAGGCTGGAGGCATGAGACTTCAACCCATGAGAGCTGCTGGGTGGACTGAGCCCAGCAAAGCCATAGGGGCAGGGCTGCTCAAGACCTTGGGGGCCCAGCCCAGCTCTAGTGTGCCCAAGATGCAGGACGCAGAGTCAAAGATCATTCTCCAGCTTTAAGACTTAATGTTGGCTGGGCACGGTAATCCCAGCAGTTCGAGAGGCTGAGGTGGGTGGATCGCTTGAGCCCAGGAGTTCAAGACCAGCCTGGGCAACATGGCCAAATCCCATCTCTACAAAAACTCGGGGAGGTGAGGTGAGAGGATCGCTTGAGCCCAGGAGGTTGAGGCTGCAGTGAGCTGTGACACTGTGATCCCATCACTGTACTCCAGCCTGGGTGACAGAGAGGGAGACCTTAACTCAAAAAAAAAAAAAAAAAAAAGAAGAAGACAATTTTTTTTTTTTCTGTTGGATTTTGGACTTACTTGGGACCAGTTACCCCTTTCTTCTTGCTTATTTCTCCCTTTTGGAATGGGAATGTCTATCCTATGCCTGTCCCACCATTGTATTTTGGAAGAAAGTAATTTGCTATTTTCATAGGCTAACATCTGGAGAGAAATTTGCCTCAGGATGAATTGCACCTGGAGTCTCTCCTGTCTGATTCAAATGGGACTCTGGACTTTGGAATTTTGAGTTGGTGCTGGAACGAGTCAAGACTTTGGGGCTATTGGGATGGAATTAATCTATTTTAGACGTGAGAAGGACATGGATTTTGGGAGTCAAGGAAGAATGCTTCCGAAGTTCATGTGTTGGAAACCTAATCCCCAATGCAGCAGTACTGAGAAGTGAGACCTTTAAGAAGTGATGAGGTAATGAGGACTCTGCCCCCATAAACAGATTAATCCTGTTTTCATGGGAGTGGGTTTCTATCATAAGAAGGGTTCCTGATAAATAGATGAGTTCGGCTCCCTTCTCTTCTCTTCTCTTCCCTTCTCTTCTCTTCCCTTCTCTTCTCTCTCTTTCTCTCTCTCATGCAAAAGTGTGTTCTCTTGCCTTTCTGCCCTTCACTATGGGATGACGCAGGAAGGAGGCCCTTGCTAGATGCATGCCCCTCAACCTTGGACTTCCTAGCCTCCAGAACTGTAAGAAAGAAATCTCTGCTTGTTAAAAATTACCCAGTCTCAAGTATTCTGTTAGAGCAGCACAAAACAGACTAAGACATGTTTCTAGAAGTGAGCTCAAGTGTGTCATAAAAAACTGAAAAGATTTCATTTGAAAGTTGTACACAAATTCAATATTTAATAACTCCCCTAAAATTCTGCATTTTAATTTTCTTCCCGTAATTGTATAATATGAGGAAAATGTAAGAAATTCCTTTTCACTCAACTCTAGTACCCCTAACCCTCTTCAGTTTACTCCAGCGTGCCATAAAATATTTCACTTTCTCTGTGTCCCAGGTTGTGAATGCCCTAACACATTTACATCTAGTCACATTACATAGAAACACTAGCACATACAGACAGATATGTGCACACGGGGACATGTGTACATGGAAATTCAAATTTGCACTCACATTCAGACCAGCCGATAAGCACAATGAGACACTCATATACAGACACACAAACATCCCCCGTTAACTGCACAGAAGCAGCTAGGCATGCATGTAGATACCCACACACCAGCAAATAGCTCAAAGATACACACGCATACAATACACAGATATAACTATATAACTGCCTTTCTTTCTTTTTTTTTTTTTTTTTGAGATGGAGTCTCGCTCTGTCTCCCAGGCTGGAGTGCAGTGGCGCAATCTCGGCTCACTACAAACTCTGCCTCCTGGGTTCACGCCATTCTCCTGCCTTAGCCTCCCGAGTAGCTGGGGCTACAGGCGCCTGCCACCACGCCCGGCTAATTTGTTGTATTTTTAGTAGAGACGGGGTTTCACCATGTTAGCCAGGATGGTCTTGATCTCCTGACCTCGTGATCCGCCCGCCTCGGCCTCCCAAAGTGCTGGGATTACAGGCGTCAGCCACCGCGCTCGGCCTAGAGTTTTATTTTTTAACTTCAAAGCCTTCTTAATAGTCTTTCTTCTACGAAAAAAAAAAAAGGAATACAGGTCTAGGCGAAATGCGTTCACCATTTACATAGGCACTTACATACATACATACATATGAACCAAACTACATGAACCTACACACTTACAGATACAGTGTTACATGCGCAGACATAAGAAGACATAGGTCAAGTCCTGCTCACATCCTATATAGATCCAGGCCCTCCCGTGCCCCATCCCACTGGTTCTTACACTAAGAGATTAAAACCCACTCTATTATTATACAAAGCCACTCTCACAAATCTGCCCTGGAACACATCCATATACACATAATACAGACCTGCTCACGCATACAAGCACATGGCTCAGCCTCACTGCTACACACACACAAAGGCAAGCAGGCATGTAGAGCAATGCAGACTCAATCATACACACCCACATAGCCACTGAGGTTTATAAATACAGAGAGACCCTCAGATGCACACTAGCCCTTTACATACACACACACACGTGCACCTGGATCATCGCATATAAACCTGGATACCAACCTTTTGACATTTATAGGCTCTCACAACAGAGATTCACATACATACATTTGCATATTGACCCCTACAAACCTGTTTACATAGGCAGATAAAAACACACTGGCATGCACACACCCAGATAGAAGCATGCTCACATGTGCAGACACACCAGCAGTGCAGGTCACACCCACACTCACAGACATTACACTACCACAGATACAGGCATGTGCACTCATACACCCAGATGTGTGTGCACTGGGAAATATACACACGGGGCCAACCCCCTCCATTCATGCCCGGGACACATGCTTCCTTTCTCTCATGCTCGTGGTTTTACATGCACACTGGGATACACAGAAGTACAAACCCACTTTCATGTACAAACACAGATACACACAGGATATGCTCATTCTGTCACACAGACGTATAGATACAGATAACAGGGCAAATATGCACATAGAAACCCCATTCACACTTGCAGATGGACACATACTATTACACACTGGCATGGCTAATAATTATGGTAGTACGTAATGGCTTATATGGTGCAGAGGACTCATTACATGCCAGGCACTGCTTGAAGTGCTTTTCTTTTCTTTTCTCTTTCTTTCTTTTCCTTCTGTTTCTTTTTCTTTTCTTTTCTTTTTCTCTTTTTTGAGACGGAGTTTCACTCTTGTTGCCCAGGCTGGAGTGCAATGGCACGATCTCGGCTCACTGCAACCTCCACGTCCCGGGTTCAAGTGACACTCCTGCCTCAGCTTCCTGAGTAGCTGGTATTACAGGCATGCGCCACCACGCCTGGCTAATTTTGTGTGTGTGTGTGTGTTTTTTTTTTTTAGTAGAGACGGGGTTTCTCCATGTTGGTCAGGCTGGTCTCGAACTCCCGAACTCAGGTGATCCGCCCACCTCGGCTCCCAAAGTGCTGGGATTACAGGTGTGAGCCACCATGCCCAGCCACTTTTTTCTTTTTCTTTCTTTTTTTTTTTTTTTTGAGATGGAGTTTCACTCTTGTTGCCTAGGCTGGAGTGCAATGGCATGATCTCAGCTCACTGCAACCTCCACCTCCCGGGTTCAAGTGATTCTCCTGCCTCAGCCTCCCGAGTAGCTGGGATTACAGGCGTGTGCCACCACACCCGGCTAATTTTTGTATTTTTAGTAGAGACAGGGTTTCACCACATTGGCCAGGCTGGTCTCAAACTCCTGACCTCAAGTGATCTGCCTGCCTCAGCCTCCCAAAGTGCTGAGATTACAGGCGTGAGCCAACGCGTCCAGCCTCTAAGTGCTTTTCATATAACTCACCCAATCCTCATCCTATGAGATAGGTAATAGTACTCCCACTTTTACAGATAAGACAATGGGGCTTTGTTGAGCTTAGGTGACTTGCCCAAAGCCATACAGCTAATAAATGGCAGAACTAGGATTCAAACACAAAGGCTGCCTCCAGGGACCTTGCAGATCCAACTTACATGTAGAAATACACTCACCTCATGCACAAGTACAGATACATACCACTTTAGCACAAGTACGTGCACACCCAATCCAGCTGATACACTCAGGTATAAATGGCCACACGCACCTAGTCACATACATAAACAAACATGGACACGTTCACATTTACAGACATTCCAGCAGAGATATATATGCCCCGGGAAATATATACACATTCATACACATGCCCACAATCACACACCCTACCCAGACAAAACCACATTATTGAACACACAAAACCTCCAGATATACCACCTACACACTCACACACAGATACACTCACATTCTCAGATATATTCCTCACCCAAATACTCACACATGCTATCCTCATACTCACATGCTGGCCACATACTCACACATGTGGCCGGATGCAGCCACATGCACACCCCCCAGATTCACTCACACTCACACACACACCCACACACTCTCACACCACCCAGAGATGACACATCCTATTTAGATATACACATCCTGATTCATAGCCATGTAGACGTTCAGACATAGGCTGAGCCCTGCTCACATCCTATAGGTCTTCGCGGTCTTAGATATACCCCACACTCTCACATACTCCAACTCAGATGTGCCCACATTCTCCTCAAATACACCTACTTTCATACATATACCCAACACTGATACACCCACACCCTCTCACACAAATCCCATCTAAATACACCCGTTCTCATATACACACATCTCAAATGCACTTACACGCACAGGCCCTCCACACTTATGCAAACTCCCAATTCAGTACACCCACACTCTCACAAACATCACACAGATACACTCAAACTTGTACCCCACCCCAACTCAGAGCCCTCATACCCGAACCAGGCGCACCTACAATCTCTCTCTCTCTCTCACACACAGTATTAAGACACACCCACAATGACACACATACCTTCCAAAGGCACTACACTTACCCACACCCCATCCAAGTACTCACACTCACAAATTCCCAAGCCAAATACATCCACACACACAGACACACACATCATTCTCATACCCATACACACACACACACACACTCCAAATACAGCCCCACTCTTACAGCACACGCACACTCCAAATACAGCCCCTCTCACAGCCCCATGCAGACACATCCACCCTCTCATATATCATCATCCAGATTCATCCCATATAGACCATGGAGATCCACTCAAAGCCACATGTACCACCCAGGTATAACTACATCCACACACAACCCACCTGGACATATCCAACTCTCACACATGCCATCCAGTGCACCTCTGCACACGCCCCACTCCCCAGATCCACCCATGCTCTCATCTCCTCCACACCACCCACAAGCACCCACACTCCATACACACACTTCCCACTCAGCTGTGCCCCCAACTCTCTTTTACACAACCCATCCAGTTATACACATTCACATCCACACCCAAGTACGTATACGCCCGCACTCTCCACCCAGATACAACCAAAGCTCTCACCACACGCCATCCAGACATACCTTACTACACACTCCATCACCCAAATATACCCGTGCTCTCACTCACCTACCATCCGGATACACCCACATTCAAACCCACTCCACCCCCAATACATCCACACACTGTCTCACACACAGCCCAAACGTACCTACACACTTTCTCTTTCACACACCATCTGGATACATCCACACCTCACATGCACCTATATTCTGATACACCCCCCCACTACATCCACACTCGCCTCCAACCCAGTTAAACCCAAACTCTCACACCTCATCCAGATACACATACATGCTCTTCCTACAGGAGACATGCGTGCTCACACCCCTACCACACTCAGAAACACCCCCACTCTCTCTTACACACAAACACAATCTCGACCCCCAATTCTCTCTTAATCACCATCAGCCAGATCTACTCACACTGCACACACACAATGCAGATACATCCATACTGTCTCACACACACCACCCATACACACACTCCATAGACACCCCCAATTATATACACCCCCACCCTCACCCAGATGTGCCCAAATTCTCTTTCTCATGCACACCATCACAATACACCCTATCACACACTTCCATTGCCTAGATACACTTGTGCTCTCACCTACTGACATATCATCCACATATAACCACACTTGGATCTCCCTGACCCCAATATACCCATACTCCCTCATATACATACTCCACCCAGGAAACACCCACACTCTCTTACACACACAGTACAGCCACAGCCACACCAGCAAACACATACGCCACCCAGGTATCCCCCACCCTATCTCACCATCCAGATAAACCCATACTCACACACCCCTCAAATACACACATCCTCACACATATCCCCAACCCAACTCTCACTCATACCATCCTCCACACACACAGGCCACTTTACATACAACCACACTCACCCCCCAATCCCAAACACACCCAAATGCCTCACACGCACACCCTACCCAGAAACACCCATACACCCATGTGCTCTCTCTCTCTTTTTTTTTTTTAGATGGAGTCTCGCTCTGTCGCCCAGGCTGGAGTGCAGTGGCATGATCTGGGCTCACTGCAACCTCCAACTCCTGGGTTCAAGCAATTCTCCTGTCTCAGCCTCCCAAGTAGCTGGGACTACAGGCATGCACCACCACGCCCAGTTGTATTTTTAGTAGAGATGGGGTTTCACCATACTGGTCAGGCTGGTCTCAAACTCCTGACCTTAGGAGATCCACCCGCCTTGGCCTCCCAAAGTGCTGGGATTACAGGCATGAGCCACCGCACCCGGCCCATGCTCTCTCTTACATACATGCAGACCACATCCTTTCTCTCTCACCAGATATACCAGTCTACACACACACACACACACACACACACTCTACTAAGATACTTTCACTTTTATATATACACACTCACATCTAGATTTCTGCCTGGATGGCATAATTTGGGTCCTCTCAGTGAAAACTATTTACCAACCCTAGATATCATACAATGCCACTCTACTCTGGGCCTTTGATGGTTGGGGGGATGAGAAGGGAGGTCTTTGTGTTTCAAGGAATCTTTTTCTAAATAGGCCTCTTTTCCCCAGTAGGACATCAGCCATGATTGGTGCCCACTTCTTGAGTGTGAATAATGACAGGAATTATCCTGAGACCCCCACAAAAGCCCAGTACATGGTCAAGGCCAGAGAAGCCCCAGAATGGGGGTCACAGGCATCAGGTGTCATAGTTTGCCAATCTGCAGGATGTCTACACACTTACAGACAGACATAGTCTCGCAGGGCACCACTGACTCTCAGTCATACACACAAATACATACTGAGGTACACAGACTTGTAAGTATTCTCCCTTTCCATCCCCTTGTCAATAAGGCCCAATCCGCACAGGCCCAAGGCCAAGTATCTCTCTCTCACATCGACTGACAGACACATGCACAAATACCTACACTCATCCTTACACATGGACACACTCACACTGTACTTAGTCATACGTGTACATCCATTTACTCTTAAACATAGGCACGCATGCGTGACATACATTCACATGATATAATGCCCATGAATGACGTACATTCACTCACAAACACAGGGGTACATACAGGCATACCTTCACATGTCCACAGACAGACAGACTTTGTATCACACCCAAGGAGATGATGAACAAACATGGACACAGACAGGGAAGCTCCCAAATGTGTGCACACACACACCCAGACATGACCACATATATTTACACACTCACACACATAAACACCTAGATATGCACATGCTTGTAAATGACATGAAGTATAGATATGCAGACATTCCTAACACAGACTTGTACACACAACTGGGCATGTTCACATGCACATAGACTTGTTCATTAATTCATTCCCATATGCTTACACTCAGACATGGAAATACAAATGTACTCACAAAACATGCCCACACTATCACAGCCAGATATGTACACCATGTACATTCCTACAAGTTCATACACCCATATGAGAAGCTACACAATAAAGAGGAATCATTTACACCTACATTCTCACAGATGGACTTGGACACAAAGGTATATTCACACACATGTACACATGGAAGTACACTCACATGCACACAACTGTACATCCATACAAGAAGGACTGATCCACACTCATCACAGACACACACATCCTCACACACATCCTCACACACACACACACTTAAACACACTTGTAGGCTGAGAGTGACACGCATGGACGTTACCTTACATTGTGTTCTACAACATATGCTCCAGAACAAAGATGCATAAACACAAACACATACATGCAAATAATTAGAACTGTACAAACTGGCACATTCACACATGTGAATATACCTCTGTGTATGCCTGTCTGAATGTACAGGCATACACACAGGCATATTCACACACACACACACACACAGTGTGTGTGGACAGATGTGTGTGGACATATGTGTATGGACAGGCAGGCATATACAGACATGTTCAATGAAACACACACAGCCAGATGTTCACACCTACTAGCATATACACTCACATATACACTCACAATCACAGGCATATTCAAATACACATTCACACTCACATACTCAGAAATTCAGACAAAACACATAATGAGACACGCACACCCAAGTACCTACTCATGCATGCCACAGACATGTACTCACACATAACAGTGTACACACAAACACAATTAGACATATAGACAATGCATCATTTCACCTATGCACACAGCATTTTGCGTGTGTGTGTGTTTTTGTGTGCAGACAGGCATACACCCCCACACACAGCCATACTCACATACATAATCAAATGTGCACATGTAGGCATACCCACAAAATAGACTTTCATTCACACACTCTCCCCTACCCATAAAATTAGTCCTCCTTATATTAGTGTGCCCACCTATATTAACATTTCTCTAATCGGATGTGGACATAAAGGTTTGTCTACAGGTGATATACACTGGAACATGCACACACGGACATCTATATAATTTAAAATGCTGGAGAACCCACATACAGACATTCACAGAAAGTCAAAAGCCTGCTTACACAAATGCAGGACAGATACACTCATATATACACACACACATATACACCCTCTCATACATGCATGGACATGCACATATATGCCCTTAACACTCACAAGCACACCCTTTAGATGCACCTACACTCATGAGCACACACCAATATGCACAAGCAGATACAACTAGGCATTCATCTAATTGGGCATGCACACCCAGGCATTCTGAAACCCACACACTCATACACATACAACCAGACACGTACACTCAAAGAAAAACTGATGCCACACACATATACAACCAGACATTCAACAGGCCTGATGGCTCAGAGAAAACACACCCACACTCAGGCTCAAAATCAAACATGTCCATTTGATCACCCAGACAGACATGCAAAGTCATGCCCACCCCACAGTACACACACAAGCCTACCCAGATACCCACACACTCACACGCATGCCATCACATGGCCTGCTTACACACACAGGTTCATACACAGCCACACTGCCCATGAACAGACATGCACACACAGACTACACACTCAGCCACACATTTTCAGTAGCATGTATACAACCACGCTCGGGCCCAGAGGCCTCCAGACCACAGACCAGGTCCTCTCCCACACCAAATGCTTCTTCAGAAAAGTCTACTTTATGCCTCAAAGCCCCCCTCCCTGCCCCCACAGAGATGGTCTTCTGGGCCTCAGTCTTTCCCCATTCCTCCTCTTCCCTTGGCCACCGACCCCACACTCTGTGTCCCATCACATCTCCATGCCCTGAAATCAGCCAGCAGACCCCGTTCTTCCCCCACCCCAGGCTCTAGGTGAGCAGCTCCCTGGGACGCGTCCCTCACAGGTCTGGCTGCTGCATGGGCCACACCCCAGCTCTACCCGAAGCCCCGTGATCTCAGGAGCTTCAGCCTCATCTCCAGGCCCTGCCAACCACTGACCACAGGCCAAACTCTTGCCAAGTCTCCCCTCAACAGGGAGACACATACATCACCAGGGCCAGGAAGGCTGCAGGCTGCAAGCCAGGCCTCCGCTGGCTCATGGGGGCTCCAGGTTCTGTGTGTGTGTGTGCGTGTGTGTGTGTGCGCACAAACAGGGACAAGTGCAGGGAAAGAAGACTGGAGTGGGGTGGGGGAGGGAGGCTCTGCCCATAACCACTTATCATTCTCTACAAATGAGAAGTATTAACACAGGGCTTCTCCTGCCTCCCTTCCACTACCCTCCATTTGCCCACTTGCTGCCCTCCCCAGATCTCTGCTGAGACCCTGGAGAAGAAGGACCTGTCCCTCCTCCAAGTAATCGATAACACTATTAATCATGAATAATCAGCAACAATATTGACTGTGAGCTTTGCTGACATTGCTTCAGTGCCACCTCGATGCACATCTCTTACTTACATGCACCAACTCATTCAATCCCTACACACACCCATCAGGGAAGGGTTACCAGTCTCTTTGACAGATGGGAAAACTGAGGTTCGGTAAGTGGCATGCTTCCACTAAAGTTGCAGAGCTAGTAGTTGGGGGAAGTGTCCCTGGGAGGATCCATGTTCTCCATGTACCAGGCTTTCCTGCCCTTCCAGATATATGGACCTCCGGCTACTGGGCACAAGGCCACAAGATCCGGGGGGTCTCAGACACAACATGGACATCTGAAACAGAGACAGAGAGCCTTGTGGTGGAGGCTGGGTCCCACACTGTAGGGACAACCATGTTGTTCCTGGCCCCTGCAGGTTGTCATGGGATTGGTCTTTGCCCCCACAGAACCATCAGGCAGCCTAGGGCCTGGAAGTGCTCCCCACCACCACTTCACTGTCCTTTAGCCCTACAGTGACTTCCTCCCCCTAGCTGGGAATCGGCAACATCTTCAGTGGTGAGTGAGCAAAACTCTGCTACCTGTAGGGAGAGATGGGGAGGTGGGGAGGGTGGAAGGAAGGAAGGAAGGAAAGGAGGAAAGAAGGAGTGGGGGATGGTCTGGGCTGGGAGCAGCTTCTCTGTCATGTCTACCCACCTGCTTGCTACCCAGGTGCACACACACACACACACACACACACACACACACACACACCCGGCCAGCAGGCCAGGGATCCTGGAGGAGAGTGGAGGAGGAGGGAGAGGGAGAGGAGCAGCCGCAAGAGGCTGAGCCTGCCCAGGGTGCAGGCATTGTGAAGGGAACACGGCCGCCGGGCTCCCAGGCATCCCTTCCACAGCCAGCACACAAGGAAAGATTAACACAGCCTCATGCCCAAACGCAACCATGATGATAAAAACAGACCCTGTGAGGGGAAACAGGTGGTGGTTCCCTTTCTCATGGGACATTTGGGATTGGGGAAGATGGGGGGAAGATGAGGAGTCCCCAGGCTTGGGTACCAAGGAGCCCCTTGATGGAGCAGAAAGAGACTAACACAGTCAGACAGAGACAGAGAGCATGGCAGTGATGGAGACTCTGAAGTATGTGTGGGGAGACAGAACAGAAGTCCCAGCCCCCCATCCTTGGTGGAGGGATGCTGACTGCTTACCTTGGCTCTCTCAGCAGGGATGTCTTGGAATCCACGATGGGGCTCAAGCTGTCTCACCCAGGTAAATCACAGGCCGGGCCACATTGTGGGACCCTCA
Organism: Pan paniscus; assembly: GCF_029289425.2. NCBI lineage: Eukaryota > Metazoa > Chordata > Mammalia > Primates > Hominidae > Pan > Pan paniscus. The sequence continues at coordinate 54,448,329 of NC_073272.2, read as the reverse complement.
GTGATCTGGCGGCCAGTGACACTCCTGCTTCTGTTGCCGTGGATACAGCCGGGATGGTCTAAATCGCAGGCATCAGGGAAAGCAGGCACCGGAGGGGTGCACTGGGTAGGGCTGGGGGTGTTGGGGAACACCAGGTGGGCAGCACACAGCCTTGGGGTGTCCAACTAGCTGGCAGGTGGGGGTCCCGGCAGGTGCTTCCTCCACTATACACTCCCACTCCCATCTTCATGCCACTGCCAAGCTGGGAGGGGGGCCAGTGCTGGCCCCTGCTACCCGTCTGCCTGCCTGGCTGCCGGTCCCCCTACCCCCCCACCCCCCACCCCCCCTCCGTCTGCCTGCTGGCCGCCGCCTTTTGTCCTCAGAAGACACGGTCCCCGCGGGGCCTCTGCCAAGCCTCCAGCAGATGCTCAGGGTCCGGGGCTCCTCCCTGGGAGCACACGGGCCATGGCCTGGGAGAGCCCCAGGTTGGGGGGGCTCTCATCCAGGCTCACCCCGCTCCCCGGGCCTGGCGGGGATGGGGAAGAGGTGCAGGTCCACAGCCAGAGGCAGCAGCAGAGGTGGTGTTGGGGAGGGGATGGACGCCAGAAGGAGGGGGTGGGGTGGAGAGAGAGGCTGGCCTGATAGCCGTGTCCCGGGTTTTAGATCCGGGTTGAGGAGGGTGGCTCAGAGCATCCGAGGGGGGTCCTCATGCAAAACGAGGGCACCAAGGGCCTCCCAGAGGGACCCTCCTGGCCTGGGAACCACCCCGGTGCACACAAATCCAGGTCCCACGATGCTGGGGACACCCAGCCTGGATAGAGCATCAGTGGGGAGTCCGGGGCCCTAAGCTGGACCCCATCAGGCCTGTCCGTCCCCCCTCTCCTCGATTTGCACGGTCCCTGCCTCAGGGGCGGGCGGAGGAGGAGGGAGGCAGGGAGGGAGAGGGAGGGAAGGAGGAAGGCTGAGCAGGCAGGGAGACTCCCAGCTGCCAGCCTGGTCCTCCCTGGGGCGGGGCGGGGAGCGGGGGGGGGGCGGGGGGGGCTGGCGAGGCCAGGGAGCAGCCGGCTGGCTGGCTGACTGGGTGGGGACGCTGGCGTGGCGGCTGTGCTGCCAGGACAATAGCTGGCTGGGGAAGTCAGGCTCGGGCCTTTCTGAGATGCTCGAGAGAGGCATGAGTGGAGGTGGGGAGAGATGGCCAAGAGGCTGCTGAGAGAGCAACTCACATGGGCTACAAGTGCAGAGGAGGCAGGGCATAGAGGACGCTAGGATCTGGGTCGGGACAAAGGTCCGGCGAAAGTTTCTCAAAAGCTTTGGGCTGGGAGGCATGCTTAGGGCCCGGAGAGGTGGGATTCATAAACTGATTTAGAATGGGGTTCTATGGGCATTTTCCCTGCAAGGCCTGGAGGTTGGCTGGGGGGTTGGGGTGGGAAAGGAGCGCTGCCCAACTCTGAACAGCCCCTCTCAGGATATCTCCTGTGCCATCCCCACTTTCTCGGGGCCAGCAGACAGGCAGAACCCATACTTAAAGCCATGTCCCAGGACAACAGAATAGGAGAGGTGACGAGAACGCTTGGTAGGCAGAGATATGAAGACAAGGAAAAAAATATTTGTTTCAAATATGATTAAATTGGGACCAAATGATGCTTCAGTGGTTCCCCTAAGTTACAGCATTCAAGAATTCAAATTATCTTGATATAAGAAATTGTGTTTTATTTCCTTTCTTCCTTCATCCATTGGTTCCTTCATTTATGACAAATGGTTTTATGTTAGGCCCAGTGCTGGGCACTAACAGTACCGGGTGACTCAGACCTATGCTCTCTGCCCTTAGGAAATGCAGGCTCTGCTACCAGACTGTGGACCTGGAACCCACTTGCGTCTGAATCCCCTGGAGAACTTGTAAAGTGTAGATACCCAAGCCTACCTCCCAGAAATACTAATCTAGGAGGTTTTCAGATGGGGCTTCAAAACCCGCATTTTGACAAGGCCCTCCGGTGGTCATTTTTATGCCCACATGCTTTGGGGAGGGAGAAAAATCCATGGAAAATTAGAAAATGTTTTGGAGGCCGGGTGTAGTGGATCACACCTGTAATCCCAGCACTTTCGGAGGCCAAGGCAGGAGGATTGCTTGAGTTCAGGAGTTTGAGACCACCCGGGACAACATATTGAGACCCCGTCTTTATAAAAAATTTAAACCTTATCTGAACATGGTGGTGTGCGCCTGTAGTCCCAGTTACTTGGGAGGCTGAGGTGGGAGGATCACTTGAGCCCAGGATGCTGCAGTGAGCTGTGTTCTCACCACTGCACTCCAGCCTGGGCAACAGAGCAAGACTCTGTCTCGAAAAACAAACAAAAAAAGGCAAAACGGGCTGGGCACGGGCTCACGCCTGTAATGCCAGAACTTTGTGAGGCCAAGGCAGGCAGATTGCTTGAGCTCAGGAGTTTGAGAAAAGCCTGGCCAACATGACAAAACCCCGTCTCTACTAAAAATACAAAAATTGGCAGAGCGTGGTGGTGCACACCTGTGGTCCCAGCTACTCCAGAGACTGAGGTAGGAGGATTGCTTAAGCCCAGGAGGTCGAGGCTGAAGTGAGCCGAGATCGTACCACTCCACTCCAGCCTGGGCAACAGAGCAAGACTCTGTCTCAAAAAAAAAAAATGGCAAAACAATAAGTCTTCTAAAATATGACGTAAGAGAATATCTTTATAACTTTGGGGTAAGGAAGGAATTAAACAAGACAAGAAGTAATTACCATAAAGGAAAGGAGTGATACATTGAACAGCATTAAAATTTAAAACTTCTGGTTATCAAAAGATATCATTAAAATAGTGAAAAGATAAGTCATAGAATTAGATAAAATATTTGCAAAGTATATATCCGGTAAAAGGCTCATATCCAGAATATACAAATAACTTTTACCAACCAATAAGAAAAAGACAGATAACCCAAAAGAATAACAGACAAGATACTTGAACAGGGACCTTGCAAAAGAGGATAGCCAACTGGCCAAAAACTTAGGAAAATGTGCTAAACCTCATTGGTAGTCAAGAAAATACAAAATGAAACCATGCTCACTAGATTGACTAAAAGGAAAAAGACAATACCGAATATTGGTGAGAATGTGGAGTGATAAGGGCTCTCATACAGTATTGATGAGAGTATAAATTGATATAGCCACTTTGGAAACTGTTTAGCAATATCTACTAAGGCGACCACATGCATACTTCATAACCCAGCAGTTCTACTTTTAGGTATGTGCCCATCCAAAATGCATATATATGTTTACCAAAAGACATTGTGGTAATGTTCATAAAAGCACTATTTGTAACAGTGCAAACTGGAAACAACCCAAATACCATCAATAGGAGAATGAAAAATAAATTGTGGTATATTTGCACATTGGAATAGTATACATCAATGAGAAGAAATGACTCACAACTACAATATGGATGAATCCCACAAACATTACACTGAGCAGAATAAACCAGACAAAAGAATACTGTATGATTCCATACATATAAAGTTCAAAACCAGGCAAAACCAATGTATTGTGATAGAAGTCAGAATAGTGATTACCATTGGGGTCTGAGTAGGAGGCCTAAAGAGACATTCTTTCTTTCTTTTTTCTTTTCTTTATTTTTATTATTATTTTTTTTGAGATGGAGTCTCACTCTGTCGCCCAGGGTGGAGTGCAGAGGCACCATCTGGGCTCACTGCAACCTCTGTTTCCCGGATTCAAGCAATTCTCCTGCCTCAGCCTCCTGAATAGCTGGGATTACAGGCGGCCACCACCATGTGTGGCTAATTTTTGTATTTTTAGTAGAGGCGGAGTTTCACCATGTTGGCCAGTAGAGGCTGGATTCGAACTCCTGACCTCGGGTGATCTGCCCACCTCTGCCTTCCAAAGTGCTGGGATTACAGGCATGAGCCACCGCGCCAGGCCAAAGAGACTTTTTAGAGTGCTGGGAATGTTCTGGTTCTTGATTTTGGAGCTGATTACTCAGGTGGCTTAGTAACAGTTCATCGAGAGTGTTCATTTATATGTCTCGAGTGCTTTTCTTTTCTTTTGTTTCTTTTTATTGAGACAGAGACCCACTATGTTGCTCAGGCTGGTCTTGAACTCCTGGGCTGAAGCAGTCCTCCTGCTTCCCAAAGTGCTGGGTTTACAGGCATGAGCCACTGCTCCTGACTTCAAGTACTTTTCTCTTCTCTTTTGAAGGGAAAGGCAAGAAGCTTTTATTGCAAGGCAAAAGTAAACACTTAAGAGAGAGAAGTGCGGGCGTGTTTGTGAGAACGAGTTGCACAGAAGGGAGTTTGGGTTTCTAATTTTATGGGTGTTTCTTTAATTAGGGGGTGGAATAATCATTAGATGTTCTAGAAAAGGAGGGGATTTCAGCTCCCCCACTCTGGTTACCACCCCTTTTCTCCCTTATTTGGGTTTTCCCAGAAGAGTCATGGACATGTCACCCTGGCTGGGATTCTGGCCATTTTCTCCCCCTTATTTCGGATTTTCTGTTATCCCATTGTTTCTTTGCCTAGTTCTTGTTTTAGCTGTTGTTTGAGTTTTTTCATCCTCCTGTAACCACCCAGTGCTCTTCCTAATTCATTCACCCTTCAGAGATTTCCATCCCTTATTCTTAAGGGTTGATGAGGGAGGAGGCCAGTCATCTGTATCTTCTTCTTGCCAATTTAAGGGTGCTGGCCTTGCCTGTCCAGGGATTGGAAATCTCCGGATGCCTGGTCTAAGGGTCCCCAGGGTGCATCAGCAGGTGAGTCCGATTCCGAGACAAGAATTGGCTGGAATCCTTGAATGATCATCATCTTTACATGGAACTGCTGTAACCTGGAAGATATAAACTTTGCCCGGGCCTAAAGATGAGGCTTTGGTTAGCTTGAGCTTGGTGTCAGATACTGGCAGAAGTCAGTGCCTTCTTTAGATGAGATACGTGTACCCAAGTGTCAAAGCCCTGTAAAGTTCTGTGTGGCTGGGAGGCCTCAGGAAACTTACAAGCGTGGCGGAAGATGAAGGGGAAGCAAGGACCTTCTTCACATGGTGGCAGGAGAGAGAAAATGAGTACTTTATGTGTTATACTACTTCAATACAAAGTTTTTAAAAATGAAAAAGTAAAAGAGGCAATCAGATTGTTTCATTACAGTGTGAAGTGAAGGTGGGAACTGAGAGCTGTGGGAGCCCAAAAATGTCAGGGGCGGGGTGGGGAGAAGTGTTGACACCCAAGGTCAGTGTGGAAGAAGTGGAAGTGAGTCGGAAGTTTAAGAGGCAGCATAGTGCAGTGGCTAAGAGCACTGACTCGGGCACCAGACTGCTTGGGTTTGAATCCATGCCTCTTACCCTCCTTGTGCCTCAAGTTCCTTATCTGTTAAATGGGGTGATAATAGTGCTTACAATAGGGTTGTGAGGATAAATGAGGTAATATCTGTGAAGTGTTCGGAACAGTGTCAAGACATAATCAGTACCATGTACCTCTTAATTCCATTTAAAAAGGTGACTAGGTGAGTGAAACAGCCTGTACAAAGGTTTGGGGGGTCCCAGAGGGTAGTGTGTTTGGAGCACGCTGGAAGCAATTTGATGTTGCCTGATGAGGGATGCTCAGGAGGCAGGGATGAGACCCTGAATGCTAGCCTAAGGATCTCAGACTTTATCTCAAGACAGGGATCTTGACCTGGACTCCTGCTATCTCAGTTTGCCCTCAGTTAGCCTTCACTCATGACCTTCCAAGGCCGTCAAGAGAAAGGATTGTTCTGTTGTTGGCGATGGTGAGGAACAGTGATGGGGAAGGAATGCCTTGCGAAGGAGGGTGGGAGGGGCCAGCTGGACTGAACGCCCCCACACACACTCACTATCCACTCTGAAGCAGCTTTCCTCCCTTTGCAGTGGGAGGAGAGGGTTCTCCAGAAAGACCTGTCTTTATGAGATGAGCACACAGAAATCATCAGGCAGAGTTGTAGGGAGAGAAGACAGGGGGAACAAGGGAAACTGAGTCATGCACTTGTAGCCACAGTCCCCCTGCTTTTCTTTTTTGAGACAGAATCTCACTCTGTCACCTGGGCTGGAGTGCAATGGCGTGATCTTGGCTCACTGCAAACTCCGCCTCCCGGGTTCAAGTGATTCTCCTGCCTCAGCCTCCCGAGTAGCTGGGATTACAGGCTCCTGCCACCACACCCGGCTAATTTTTGTATTTTTAGTAGAGACGGGGTTTTGCCATGTTGGCCAGGCTGATCTCAAACTCCTGACCTCAGGTGATCCGCCCATCTCGGCCTCCCAAAGTGCTGGGATTACAGGCGTGAGCCACTGCGCCCGGCCCACAGTCCCCCATTTTGAATCAACTCCAGCACTGCAGGAATGGAAGAGACCTGATTCCTTTCTGCCTGTGCCCCTCTGTTTATCACCCTGAGCAGGCAGGGAGATAAGCAGGTTTTGGAAGATTTAAGAACTCCTTCCATATTTGCTCTTGTTTCTATCTCTAAAATGACAGTACTCCACCATCTGGTGGGCGAAAGCACCTTCATGGGGCTGCGACGGTCTCCTTAACCAGTCAGTGAGGCTACACTGAATTGGGAGAAAAAGTGTCATGTTCTACTATTTCAATTATGCTTTTCAAAAATTCAACTTTTTAAATTGTGAAATATAATGTACAGATAGAAATGTGCATAAGTCTTGTAGATGAAGAAATAGTTATAAAATGAACACCCACTTAACCACTGCTCAGCTCAAGAAATAGAACATTAATGGTATCCAGAAGCCTCCAGCATTAATGATTATTTTATTTTAAAAAATAAAAACACATTCCTATCATAAGGAATATTTACATAGTGTATAAATAGCTGGGAATGGTTTGATTCATTTCTCACCCATTTAAACTGTCCTAGTTACTGAATCTAAACAAGGCTTGAATAAAAATGCTCCTTTGCAACTTACTCTGAACATTTTCTTAGAGTCAAGATCCCCTTTCATTGTCTCAAAAAACTTTAATTTTTAAAATTATGAACATTTCAAACATGCAGAGGATACTACCATGAATACACATACACGCACTACTCAGATTGGACAATGAATAAGATTCTACTGTATTTATTTCATCTACTCTATTTTTTCTTTTGTTGAAGTATTTCAAATCAAATCTCAGACATTGTGTCACATCCCTATATACTTCAGTATGCAATTCTAAAAAATAGGAATATCTTAAAACCACTATACCATTATTACACTGAAGGATAGTGACAATTCCTTGGTGATGTCTCATAATAGCAAGACCACAGTTACCCAATTGTCTTCATAATTAAATGTCTTTTTACACCCAGCTTGTTCAAACCAGAACACACTGAATGATTTGACATGTCTCTTGAGGGTCCCTTAATCCTAGAGCAGGTCCTGCCTTCCCACTTTTCATTTCATGCCACCGACTTGTTGCAGTTGTCCTGTAGAAGGACCTATCTTTTGGATTTCTCTGTTTGCTCCCTTGTGGTGTCATTTAACATGTTCTTTATCTGCCCCCCACCACTCTATTTTTTCCTGGAGTTGGAAGTTAGCTCTTAAGACTCTGTTGCATTCAGGTTATTTATCATTATTATTTATTATTATTACTATAACTATTATTATTATTATTAGTTGCAACACTTTAGAGGTGGTGCTGTGAGATTTCTATTTCAACACATCAAGTGGCACATAATGTCTGGTGGTCCTGCTGTTAGTGATGTTAAGATTTATCGGTGGGTTAAGGTGGTAAAAGCCTCATCTCTCCATGGTAAATTTCCCCATCAACCTTTCATCTAATGGTTTCATCTATTGATGATTGTTGCCTGAATCAGTTGTTTTATTAGGACTTGCAAGTGGTGATCTTTCTAATTCTGTCATTTTTCTACATTTATTAACCAGCCTTCTTCTACAAGTAAAATATTTCTGGCCAGACGTGGTGGCTCATGCCTGTAATCTAAACGCTTTGGGAGGCTGAAGAGGTAGGATCGCTTGAAGCCAGGAATTTGAGACCAGCCTGGGCAAAATAGTGACACCCTATCTCTACAAACATTAAAAAATTAAGGGGGCCCAGTGGCATGTGCCTATAATCCCAGCTACTTGGAAGGGTGAAGTTGGAGGATGGTGTGAGCCCAGGAATTTGAGGCTGCAATGAGTTATGATCGTACCATTGCATTCTAGCTCAAGCAACAGAAGGAGACTCTGTCTCAGAAAAATACAAAAACAAAAACTTCCCTTCATCAACTTGGGCCATTGGAGTTACCCCAAGATAGAATTTACATAGGAAAGACAAAATAAATATATAATTTTGTCATTATAAATGCCAATTTTCAGAGGAAGGACTTGATGTCCTAGTTATTTCCAATGGTTCAAATGAGGTTTTTATGTTTTTTGTTTTTGCTGCTTGTTTTTAGTGCCATTATGAACTCATTTAAAAAAATATTCAGTGTGTTTCAATCCATTGCAATTATCATTCTGTTTGATGTTCAAATTACCCCATATTTGGCCAGTGGGAGCCCTTTCAAGTTTGTTTCTGTGCCTTTTTAACATGACACTAGTAGTCTTTGATAGTTTTCTTGGTTTCTGGTAGGAAAAGATGTCTCAGGCTCATGTTGGACATTTCCTGCTCCAGACCTGAAATCAGCCATTTCTCCAAGGAGCCCTGGTTCGTTTTAGTTGGGATGTATTCAGACACCAAGATACAGGTGCTAGGGATGTTCATTGATACTAGGTGTCACTGCTTCTGGGTATTTCCAATGAACAAGGCAGGGAAAAATTTTTTTTGAAAGAAGCAAAAATGTTGTTGTATCATATTGATATTTCCAGTTCAAAGTTAATATTCTGAGGTGTTTATGTACTTTTTAAAAGTTTATACTTCAGGCCGGGCATGGTGGCTCATTCCTGTAATTCCAGCACTTTGGGAGGCTGAGGCGGGCGGATCACCTGAGGTCGGGAATTCAAGACCAGCCTGACCAACATGGAGAAACCCCCGTCTCTACTAAAAATAAAAAATTAGCTGGGCATGGTGGCACATGCCTGTAATCCCAGCTACTCAGGAGGCTGAGGTAGGAGAATCACTTGAACCTGGGAGGCGGAGGTTGCGGTGAGTCGAGAGCGCGCCATTGCACTCTAGCCTGGGCGACGAGCGAAACTCCATCTCAAAATAAATAAATAAATAAATAAATAAATACAAAGTTTATACTTCATAGATGGCATTTTTATACTGAAAATTTTGGCTCCTAACAACATTTATATATTTGCGTCCCTGCATTAAACTAATCAAACCAATATTTCTACAATCAATTAGACTCCTGAAAGAAGTCTAGGATTTCTTAGTAGTTCTATTTGTTCTAGGAATATATTCCAGTAAGGATATGCATTCAAAAACTGTGTTCTAAAGTTGCTGGAAATAGTATATTATCTTTGGAAGCTATGTTACCAATGTGATATAGTTAGGTTTATTCATTCCAGTTTGTTTTCTATTTTTAAAGATTTATTTTTAAATTTTTAATTGAATTTTAATTTTGAATATGTAAAATGTTTTTATGTTTCCAAAGTCTCAACTCTGTAACAAGGCTTATTCAGAGAAATCTCACTTCCATCATGTCCCTATACCCTGTTGTACCCCCTCCCTTGTTGGTTACTCTTTTTTATTAATTTTTAGTTTATCCTTCTAGTGTTCCTTTTTGCAAATATAAGTATCTATATATATAATATATATATACATCTATATATATTATATATAATACTTATACTTTGCTTTTTCCCTTCTTTCTCATGCAAAGGTAGCAGACTGGATTCACTATTTTACACCTTCTGCAAGCATCTATTGAGTCCTTATTATGTTCCCAGCACTGTACTGAGGTAGTCAGGCAAGAGTGATCCTACTTATCACCATGTTCCAGTATATTTTTCGGTATTACAGTTAATTAGGGCTGCTGCTCTTATCTCTGTCTCTTAGAAGACAGTGCTCCCGGGTGCCGCTTCAGTACAACTTATTTATCTCCACTATCTTGCAGAGAGCACTGACAGTGACAAGCACTTGTCCCTCAGCATGTCAAAAGAATATACATATTTTTAATTACAAAAGTAATGCACGAGAACATGCACATCGTGAGATGCTTGAACAACACAGGAGTGTATGGAAGAAAAAGCCATGATTTTCCCTCGCCCTCACCCAATCTCACTGCACTTGCTAGAAACAACTATTACCTTGGTGGTTGCCAGATGGTGATTTTCTAATTCCATTATTCATTCTACATTTATTGGTTCACACTTTACAATAAGGAAAAATTTTCCTTTTGCCTCCATTTATTTATTCATTCAGTTAGCTAGTCTTATCATGGCTTTGCGGATTCTCAGTTTATTCAATGGGTTATAAACTGCTACATTTATTATTAATTTTGATGCCCAAATTGTTCCAGAATTTGACAGGGGAGCCTTTTCAAGCTTGTTTTTTGTGTCCTTTTGATTTGTGTCCTTGTTTCTGTGTCCTTCTTATGCTCCATCATTCTTTGAGGATTTCCTCACTTCCTAGAAGAGCAAGATGCTCCCGGCTCATCTTGTACTTTTCCTGACACAGCCCTGGAACCAGCTCTCCAAAAATCCAGGCTTCATTCCTTTCGATAGAGATAACAAGTTATGGGCATAAGGTGTGTTCTTGCTACTAGGGGATCATTGTTTCTAGGCCACCTTAGTGGACAGAGCTAGGATACATATGTATACATATGTGTAGGAATACATCTATCTATCTATCTATCTATCTATCTATCTATCTATCTATCTATCTAATCTATCATCTATCATCTATCTAATCTATTTATCTCTATCATCTATCTATCTATCTACCTATCAATCATATGTCTGTCTAATTTAATCTAATCTAATCTATCTAATCTCTGTATCATCTTAAAAACCAGGAGCAGGCCAGGCATGGTGGCTCATGCCTGTAATTCCAGCACCTTGGGAGGCCAAGGTGGGAGGATTGCTTTATCTCAGGAGTTTGAGACCAGCCTGGGCAACATAGTGAGACCTTGTCTCTATAAAATTTTTTTTTAATTAGCTGGGCGTGGTGGAGTATGCCTGTGATCTCAGCTACTCAGGAGGCTGAGGTGGGAAGATCACTTGAGCCCAGGAGTTCAAGGCTACAGTAAGCCATGATCGTGTCACTGCCCTCCAGCCTGGGGAACAGAGTGAGATGCTGTCTCAAAAAAACAAAACAAAAAAACCATAAGCTCATACTGATACTCTAACCCCAATCCCAAGCCACAGAGTTCATTCCAGTCTTTCTACTTTCCATATTTCTAACTCCCTTCTCTAACAGCGAGAACCTCACTTCCCATCATTCACAATATTTACTTGTTTGTTCAGTCCTAGGATACACATTCAGTAGTTTCAGAATTGTCAACCCACACTGAAAAATAAAGCTACTGATTAAGGTTTAATATTAGTTTACAATTCTTTTTGTTTTCCCCTTTTAGTATAGTCACTTTATTCCATTGAAATAGGCTCATCTGTTGCTGTTTGTATTCCATCCTCCACCACCATCATTGTTAATTGATTGACGATGTGAAACATTAACGTGCCTTTTAAAGTCAAGACTATGCAAAAAATTATACCCAGAGAAGTGTCACTTCCCATCCCCTGTACCCCATTCTATCCTCTCATCCTTCTTTTCTTTCTTTCTCTTTCTTTCTTTCTTTCTTTTTCCTTCTTTCTTCTTTCTCTCTCTCTCTCTTTCTTTCTCTTTCTTTCTTTCTCTCTCTCTCTCTTTTTCTTTTAGACGGAGTCTTGCTCTGTCACCCAGGCTGGAGTCAATGGCGCGATCTTGGCTCACTGCAACCTCTGCCTCCAGGGTTCAAGCGATTCTCCTGCCTCAGCCTCCTGAGTAGCTGGGACTACAGGTGCGTGCCACCACACTCGGCTAATTTTTGTATTTTTAGTAGAGAGGGGATTTCACCATATTGGCCAGGCTGGTCTCAAATTCCTGACCTCGTGATCCACCTGCCTTGGCCTCCCAAAGTGCTGGGATTACAGGCGTGAACCACCACATCTGGCCCTCCTCTCATCCTTTTCACCTCATTCCTACACATCCCCTGTAGGCAATAAATCTCACTAGTTTCTGGTATACCCTTCTTGGTTTTTGTTTGTTTGTTTTTTGCACAAATGAACAATATATATTTCTCCGTTCTCTTTCTTTCACACAAGATAGTATACTGAGATATTCTATTACACTTTGCTTTTTCTTTTGCACTATTTGCTTTACAACTGTATCCTGGAAATGCATGTACTTATAAAAAGATTTTTGATTTTTTGTTTTTTTTGAGACAGAGTCTCTCTCTGTTGCCCAGGCTGGAGTGCAGTGGCGCAATCTTGGCTCACTACAACCTCTGCCCCCCGGGTTCAAGTAATTCTCCTGCCTCAGCCTCCCGAATAGCTGGGACTACAGGCGTGCACCACCACAATCAGCTGATTTTTGTATTTTTAGTAGAGACGGGGTTTCACCATGTTGGGCAGGATGGTCTCAATCTCCTGACCTCGTGATCCGCCCGCCTCAGCCTCCCAAAGTGCTGGGATTACAGGCGTGAGCCACTGCACCTGGCCATAAAAAGATTTTTATGGTAAAATATAACATACATATATAAAAGTATATAAACCATATATTCACTTTTAAATAATATGAACATATAAATCAAACACCTGTATAACCACTAAACAGGTTAAAAAATAGAACATTGTCAGTACCCTACTGACTTCTGTCAATCATACCTCCCTCTCTCTCCTCCAGAGGTAACCATCATCCTGAATCATATGGTATTTATTTCCTTGCTTGCTTCTTTTGATGGTCTACCAACTTAGTTTAGTTTTGCCTTTATTCGAGTATAACACACACACATGAAAGTGCACTAAAATTATGGAAAACTTGAATTTTCACAAACTGAACATATCCAGGTAAAGAAACAGATCCTGAACAAGTAAAGAAACCGATCCTGACCGGAAGGCCCACCTGTGTCCCTTCCCAGTCGCTGTCCAGGGTAGCCATTTTTCTGACTTCTAAGGGCATGGTTTAGTTTTGCCTGGGTTTGTACTTTATATGAATGGAAAACTAAAAGTATATACTTCTTTTGATTAATTTTATATTTGTGAGATCCACTCTGTTGGCTGAACAGGTAGTTCACTGTTCTTGCTGAAGAGCATTCTGTTGTCTGACTTCACCACGATTTTGTATCCATTATCACTGGTATTGTTAGGAGCCTGAGTCCTACATACATAGCTTGCAAAAGAAGGAAAAAGTAACCTGAAGATCATAGTCCCACAGGTGAGACAGACAGATGAGGCAGAAAGTTGCAAAATAAGTTCACCATGAGAGTTATACGTGTGGAGTCATGGGCTCAGTTTTAAAGGATGAGAAGATAGGATCTCTCTAGGAGGATATGGGTGAGGGAGAAAGAGAGAGATTCCAGGCAGAGGAAGAATACGAGGAACTGCTAGCATTTTGGGAAGACTGGATCAGAGAGAGCTGCATTTAGAGATGGAGGGGAGAATTGAGGTTGCAGGGTAGGTTGGTGAAACAAAGGATATGTCAAAAAAATTCTAAGGTACTGGATTAAGAAGATGGGACTTTATCGCTTAAGAGATTGGGGCACTACTGAGATTGTTTCCCTCCTCTTCCTTCTTTTTATTTTTAAAGCATCGTGTGACTTATTTTACAGTTCAGAAGGATCTCTCCAGCAGGGAAAGCAGGGAAGATGAACTGGAGGGGTAAAAACAGGAAGAATGGAGACCTGTAAGGAAACCACAGTAACATTCAGGAGTGATAAATATTGGGGGTTAAGAGTGGAAGTCTTGGAGTCAGGCTCCCAAATTTGTGTCTCCAGCCCAGTTCTCTCTCCTGATCTCCAGGCTCTCATGTCCAGCTTTCTACTCAACATCCCCACTTGTATGTCTCATAGGCATTTTCAAATCCTCACTTCCAAAACTGAACTCCAGCCTTACCCCTAAAGCTCACTCCTCCCACAGTCTTTCCCTATCATGTTGGTTACTCCATTCTTTTGGTTGCTCAGGCCATATTCTTATTCTTTTTTTCCTGTTATTATTATTATTATTATTATTATTATTATTATTATTATTATTTGAGATGGAGTCTCACTCTGTTGCCCAGGCTGGAGTGCAGTGGTGTGACCTCGGCTCACTGCAACCTCCGCCTCCCAGGTTCAAGCAATTCTCCTGCCTCAGCTTCCTGAGTAGCTGGGATTACAGGTGCATGCCACCACACCTGGCTAATTTTTTACATATTTTTGGTAGAGACGGGGTTTCATCATGTTGGCCAGGCTGGTCTCGAACTCCTGACCTCGTGATCTGCCTGCCTCAGCCTCCTAAAGTTCTGGGATTACAGGCTTGAGCCACCGCGCCCGGCCTTTACCATTATTTTTTTGTGACAGAGTCTTGCTCTATTGCTCAGGCTGGAGTACAGTGGCATGATTATAGCTCACTGCAGCCTCAAATTCTTGGGCTCAAGAGATCCTCCCACCTTAGCTTCCTGAGTACCTGGGACCACAGGGATGCATCACCATGATCAGCTAATTTTTTAATTTTTATTTTGTAGAGACAGGGTCTTGCTATGTTGCCCAGGCTGGTCTGGAACTCCTGGCCTCAAGCAACCCTCCCATCTCAGTCTCCTAAAGTGCTGGTTTTACAGGCATGAGCCTGGCTAATGTTTCTTTTACATCCATGCTTTTGTATCCCCCTTAGGAAATCTTTGCCAAACTGAAGGTGAGTAAAATTTCCTCCTATGTTTTCTTCAGTAATTTTTTTTCATAGTTTTAGGTTTTGCATTTAGGTCTATGATTCATCTTGCAGTAATTTTTGTATATGTTGTGAGGTAACTGGGTAACTGTCAAAGTTAAATCTTTTTTTTAATATGGCTATTCAATTGTTCCAGCACCATTTATTGAAAACATTCTTTCCCCCATTGAGTGGCATTTAAACCTTTGTTGAAAATCAACTGATCATGTATGTGTAGGCCTATTTCTTGACTCTCTTCTTTTTCATTCATCTTTACACCAACATCTCACCATGTTGATTACTGTAGATAAAAACTGGGTAGAGTAAGTCTCTAACTTTGTTCTTTTTCAAAATTGTTTTGGTTCTAGGTCCTTCTCATTTCCATATAAATTTTAGAATCAGCTTGTCATTTGTGAATCTTCACAATACTGACTCTTTTCTTCTGTGAATATAGGATCTTCCTTCCTTCCTTCCTTCCCCCCTCCCTCCCTCCCTCACTCCCTCCCTCTTCTTTCTTTCTTTCCTTCCTTCCTTCCTTCCTTCCTTCCTTCCTTCCTTCCTTCCTTCCTTCCTTCTTTCTTTCTTTCTTTCTTTCTTTCTTTCTTTCTTTCTTTCTTTTTTTTCTTTCTCTTTCTCTTTTTCTCTCTTTGATGGAGCCTCACTCTGTTGCCCAGGCTGGAGTGCAGTGGCACAATCTTGGCTCACTTCAACCTCCTCCTCCCAGGTTTAGGTGATTTTTGTGCTTCAGCCTCCAGAGTAGCTGGGACTACAGGCACGTGCCACCACACCTGGCTAATTTTTGTGTTTTTAGTAGTGATGGAGTTCCACCACGTTGGCCAGGCTGGTCTCAAACTCTTGACCTCAAGTGATGCGCCCACCTTGGCCTCCCAAAGTGTTGGGATTACAGGCGTGAGCCACCACGTCTGGCTAGGATATTTTCTTTAATTGCTCTCAACAATGCTTTATAATTTTCAGTACACAGGTCTTGCACATCTTTTGTCAAATTTATCTCTAACTATTTTATATATCGTGATGCTATTGTAAATGGTATTTTAAATTTCAAATTCTGATCGTTAATTGCCAGTATATAATAATACAGTTGATTTTGTATGTTGACCTTTTATCTTGCAACCTTGCTACACTCATTTGATAGATTCTTTTGTAGATTTCTTAGGATTTTTTTTCTTTTTTTTTTTTTAGATGGAGTCTCATTCTGTCGCTCAGGCTGGAGTGCAGTGGCATGATTTCAGCTCACTGCAATCTCTGCCTCCCAGGTTCAAGCAATTCTCCTGCCTCAACCTCCCTAGTAGCTGGGATTACAGGCGTGTGCCACCATGCCCAGCTAATTTTTGTATTTTTAGTAGAGATGGGGTTTCACCATGTTGGCCAGGATGGTCTCCATCTCTTGACTTCGTGATCCACCTGCCTCAGCCTCCCAAAGTGCTGGGATTACAGGTGTGAGCCACCATGCCTGGCCTTTTCTTAGGATTTTCTATAGACAATAATGTCATATGTGAAAAAGACAACTTTACTTCTTCCTTTACAATCTGGGTACATTTCATTTTCATTTTCTTACCATATTTCAAGGGCTAGAACCTCCAGTATAATGTTGAATAGAAGTGGGTGGAGAAATCAGACATCCTTGCCTTGTTGCTTGTCTTAAAAGAAGAAGCACTCAGTCTTTCCCCCAGTGAGTGTTAGCTGTAGGTTGTTCATAGATGCTCATTATCAGATTGAGAAAATTTTCTTCACCTAGTTTGGTGAGTTTTCAGCATAAATGGCATTTAATTTTTTTCAAGTGGTTTTCTGCCTCTATTGACATGGTCATATAGATTGTCTTTTAAAATTCTGCTAATATGGTGAATTTACATTGATTTTGAAATAGTAAACCAAACTTACACTCCTGGGGTAAAACCTCACTTGTTTTTAATGGATCTAGTTATATGTTTTTGAATTTTAGTTGCTAAATCATCATTAAAACTTTTTGTGTATATGTTCATGGGAGATATTGGTCTATTGGTCTATAGCTTTCTTTACTTGTAAATTCTTTTTCCGATTTTGTTATTAGTTTACTTCTGGCCTCATAGAATGGGCTTTGCAATGTTCTTTCCTTGTCAATTTTCCCAAAGAGATTATGTAGAAATGATATTTTTTTCCTTAAATATTTGGTAGAATTCATTAGTGAATCCAACTGGACTAGAGTTTTCATTATGGGAGGGTTTTAAATACAAATTCAATTTATTTAATTGCTATTCGTCTGTTCAGATTTTTTCTTTCTTTTTGAGTGAGCTTTGGTAGATTACATATTTCAAAGAATATGTGCATTTCATCTAAGTTGTCAAATTTACAGGCATAATACTGTCCATAATTGAGTAGGAAAAACAAACTCAGTTTCTCCCACCATACTCTCACAGCACGCTCCTGATGCCAGACGTACGGGGATTTCTCTCTCCAGCAAGCAAGCAATCAATTTTGCAGTGGACACCAGCTGGGTGTTCTCTAATTCAATTCCATTCTGACAGTATCTACCTGGAGCTAGCATCAGATCACACAGGTTGAAGATGCAATCCCACCAAACTGAGTCCCTGGGTTATTTTACTTGTGCTTCTGATCAACTGGCTATAAATCGCAGCCTCCACTCCTTGGGTTTGATTAATTTGTGAGAGTGGCTCACAGAACTCAGGGAAACATTTACTTACGTTTACCAGTTTACTACAAAGGATATTTTAAAAGACACAGATAAACAGCCAGATGAAGAGATACATAGGGCAAAGTCTGGAAGGGTGCTGAGTGCAGGAGCTTCTGTCCCCTTGGAGTTGGGGTGCCCCAAAGTGTTCGTGTATCTGTAAGTTCTCTGAACCCTGTCCCTTTTGGATTTTTATAGAAGCTTCATGACATAGGCATGATTGATTAAACTGCTAGCCATTGGCATCAACTTAACCTTTAGCCCCTCTGCCCTCCCCGAGCGTTGGGGGTTGAGACTGAAAGTTCCAACCCTCTGAGCATCTGGCTGGTTTTCCTGGCAACCAACCCTCCCACTGCATCCTATGGTATCCAAAGGCTTCCCAAAAATTACCTCATTAACATAAACCCAGGTGTGTTTGAAGGGCTTGCTGCAAATAACAAAAGATTGTCTTTCACTTTTAAGCTCGGGTGCTACTTCAGTAACCAAAGACAAAAGGCCAAATACTTTAACACAAGATATTTTTATTGCTCTAATCACTTAGGAAATAACAACCTTCCCCCTTTTCTTTTTTTTTTTTTTTTTTAACAGAGTCTTGCTCTGTCGCCCAGGCTCGAGTGCAGTGGCGCAATCTCAGCTCACTGCAACCTCCGCCTGCTGGGTTAAAGCAATTCCCCTGCCTCAGCCTCCTGAGTAGCTGGGACCATAGGTGCGCGCCCCCGCACCTGGCTAATTTTTGTATTTTTAGTAGACATGGGAGTTCAGCATGTTGGCCAGGCTGGTCTCAAACTCCTGACCTCAAGTGATCCACCCACCTCGGCTTCCCAAAGTGCTGGGATTACAGGCGTGAGCCACCACACCTGGCCAAATAAATAATAAAAATTTTAAAAATTAACTGAGAGTGGTGGTGTGCACCTGTAGTCTCAGCCGCTTGGGAGGCTGAGGTGGGAGTATCGCTTCAGCCCAGAGGTCAAGGCTGCACTCCAACCTGAGAGACAGAGTGAGAACCTGTCTCAAAAAAAAAAAAAAAAGACTTATTTACATACATGAGGGAGTTGAATCTTACCAGCAACACCAGTATTTCATCATATTGCAGTATGATCATGGTATGATTCAGTTTCATTACAGAAGAGATCAGTAAGAATTATGGAGGTATTTGCTTTGTCTTCCCAGCAGATCTACCCTTGCCCATATACCACATATTATTAAGGACAGGTGTTGTTATAATGGACCATGACTCGGTTGTTTCTGAATTCCAAGTTAGATGGGGACAAAGCCAATCACCGTGTCTCATCTCACGGTCTTGACTGGTTTCCACTGTGTGTTGTTTTTATTTTTTAAGACAGGGTCTCACTCTGTCTCCTAGGCTGGAGTGCAGTAGCACAATAACGGCTCACTGCAGCCTCAATCTCCCAGGCTCAAGCAATCCTCCTGCCTTAGACCCCCAAGTAGGTGGGACTATAGGCACGTGCCACCATGCCCTGCTATTTTTTGTAATGTAGAGATGGGGTCTTGCTATGTTGCCCAGGCTAGTCTGGAACTCCTGGGCTCAAGTGATCCTCCCACCTCAGCCTCCCAAAGTGCTGGGATTATAGGCATGAACCACCTTGCCCGGCCCACTGTGTGTTATTATATAGCAGGGCCCACCTCCCTCCTACAGGGAGGACATATGTGGTATTTAGAACAGCTCATATTCTTACTTACTGTACCATAGCATATGTTTTATTTTGGCCTGTTCTGGGGGAGAGGGCAGTCATATTACATCGATGTAAAGTACAAGTGCCCCACAGAACTTCCATGAGTTTGGAGGGCCATAAGATTCCCATAGGTGTGCCCCTTGAGCCTGAGCAGCCAGGACAGAGGGCCACTGCCTCATGGACACTTTAGCCTCTATTTGTATTAAAATTGTCAAGAGGCCCTGTTGGGTCCGGGTGCAGGCCCTTTCCCCTACACTGGGTTTTAGCATCATACAGCATCATTTGTTGAGTTTGCCTGACCCATTTTGCTAAAGCCTTATCATCTTTCCAGGCTAACTCCCATCCTTGGCCTTCCTCCTAGAAGAGAATTCTGTCTAACCTGCCTATTCTGGTTAATAAATCTTTTTCCTCTGAACGTTTTTCCTCATTGAAAGCAAACTCAGCTTGTTCTGGGATTCCTGGACCTGCACCTATCTCCCCTTTGCGCCTTTTCTGTCTGGTGGGCCAGTGTTATTTAATCCACCATGCATGTTTTTGCCACTGTGTACTAATGGCCTGAGTATAGCTGGGATACATGTTTTGCACCCAAAAAAATTGGGTCCCCATACTAGGGTTACAAGAGTGGTGGCCACACCTAGATGTAATTTAGTTTGAGTGTGCCGTAAGGCCTTACAAATCCTCCTTTGTCTCAGGGTGGGCCCATTCCCTGAGGGACTCTGGATCCACCAAATGATGCCCACAGCTTTAATGCCATCAGGAATCCACTGTTTGTTCCTGTTATGCTTAATAGCTTTCCATCCACAAGAACAAGGGCAATTTGTGCTTGTGCACAGCACATTGTGACATGTTGGGCTACACTACACTTTGTCCTTTTTAATCAAGAGCCTTTGTAAGCATTCAATCATCAAGGTTTACAGGTACACAGCGACCAGTCTGCTGGAAGCTGCACATACACCACACAGTTTGAAGTGGGAAAACAGTTCTTGGAAATTCATTCTCAAATTATATTCTTCGTAGAAGGGGTTGCCTGAAAAATAGAATTCAAAAGATGCCAGCACATTACAAGTGTTTCATTTAGTCATTAACATTTGGTCCAGTTAATCATCATCTCCCAGAACATCTCCCAGAACATCTCCCAGGAAACTGTCACTCAAGTTTGCAGGTTGCCATTCAACCTGGTCAGTTTCCAAAAGCAGGAGTGGTCTTGGAAAGCATATAGCTTCACATTTCTGGGCATCTGGTAATTGTTGTGCTAAGAGATAACATTATTCTCTTGCTCTGAGCCTCTCTTGATGTATTAATACAATATTGGATTTCCCTCATTGCATCATCCACTTACTCATTCTTCTACCCTCAGCTATTGTTTCTCCTTCTCTCCATTTGTCATTTAAAAAAAAGTTTTTTTGGAGACAGGGTCTTGCTTTGTCATCTAGGCTAGAGTGCGGTGGTGTGATCATAGTTCACTGCAGCCTTGAACTCCTCAGCTCAAGTGATCCTCCTGCCTCAGCCTCCCGAGTAGCTAGGACTACAGGCATGCACCACCATGGCTGAGGAATTAAAAAAAAATTCTTTTTTTTGGTAGAGATGGGGTGTTCGCAATGTTGCCCAGGCTGGTCTAGAACTCCTGGTCTCAAGCGATCCTCCCGCCTGGCCTCCCAAAGTGCTGAGATCCATTTGCATTTATTTTTACCCAAACTTTTTTACCGTTGGAAGGGACATTAGGTTTGGCCACTGTGCTGGTCCAGATTGCTAGCAGCAATACCATTCTAACTAATCCCTCCCACTCAGTCTATTCCCATTCACATAAGGTAGGATTACATAAGTACAGAACTAGTGGGCTACCTCAACCACTGGGCAACATAATGGCACATACTGTTAGCCTTAACTTTGCCGTATGGGGTGAAAGTACAACCCACCCTATCAGGCCCTTAGGATTTCTGACTTAAAGGTTCACTCATTTCATGGACCCAGGTGGCCACCTCAAAGGAACTCACCAAAAAGTTCACTTTATAGTTCCAATCACCTTCTGAGCCTGGAAGAGGGTTCTTCTGATAGGCATTGACACGTCCTACTTTAATGTGCCCCTTAAATTCCTAGAGTGATTTCCTAGTGGGCTGTGCCCCATACAGAAATTCCTTTAATAGTCCAGTTCTCCATTGTCTGTCTAACTGACCATATGACCAGGCTATTGGCTACTACCCATAAATAGTAAAAACCCGAATACAGTGGCTATTTTAATGTTTATTTTTTAGAGACAGGGTCTCACCCTGTTGCCCAGGTTGGTGTGCAGTGGTGTGATCATAGCTCACTGCAGCCTCAAACTCACGGGTCTCAAGCAATCCTCCCACCTCAGCCTTCCAAAGTTCTGGGAATACAGGCATGAGCCACTGCACCCAGCTCAAACACAGTGGCTTTTATCACTGCTAACTTATAGGAAAACAGCATGCAACTCAGCCCATTGAGCTGATTTATTCTTACCTTCTTCAATCCATCTTTCCGTGTCCTGGTTTTAATGCAGCAGCTTTCCAAACAAGGCAGTTTCCATTCCCCTGGGAACTGCCATCTGTAAACCAAGCAGCTCCTTGTTGGTCAATCGAGAGCTGTTCATCGGGCACTGCCCATAGGGCAATTGGTTCCAGTAGCTCCTCAGATGGTTCTAAAGTCGGTCCTAAAAGAAAAGAGGCTACCAGCTCACGGATACTGTGGGTGCTTCCTTGCATCTCTCTGGCCGCATGCTCCAATATAAACCATTTTCATTTTATTATGGAACTCTTCTGGGCACTGCCTTCCTTATTTGAATGTCTCTCTTATCACCCAAAACATTACAGGTATTAGTTTTCATGATTATGTCCTTCAGTCATTGAGGCACTCTTAATAAATGCCCAATAATAAGCTAGTAGTTGTTTCTCAAAAGGTGTGTATGTACCTGGTGGGAGCATCTGGAAATTTTCTGGTCCAAAATCCCAATGGTTGAGGCTGAGGGGCGTTCATGGGCTTTTGCCACAAGCTCTAGTCCACATGAGTGTGGATGGCAGACACTTACAAAATCATATCTCAGTGAGGATTATATGGGCCCCAAAGTGCTGAGAAGGCTACTGCTTTTTGTCATTTAGTCATGACCTGCTCTTGTTCAGGTCCCCATTCAAACAGGGCTTTCCTTCAGATGGTCTTATAGATAGGAGCTGGCAATATTCCCAGATGTTGTATATGCCTTCTCCAAAATCCAAGCAAACCAACCAAATGCCGGGCTTCTTGTTTCATCCTAGGGGTGGGGAGCAACATCAACTTATTTTTAGTTACTTGTGGAATATCCTGGATAGCTCCTGCTCAGGTTATTCCTGAGAATTTTACAGTTTGGGAAGGCCCTTAAATCTTTGCTGGATTTATTAACCAGCCTTGGTTGGTCATGTGAGCCACCATTGCATTCAAATCAGTCCTAGACTGCTCTTCAGTTTCTGATATTATCATAGCATCCTCAATATAGTGTATTATTACACTTGAGACCAACATCAAGTCCAAATCCCTCCTGACCAAATTATGACAGTAAGTTGGTGAATTCAGGTAACCCTGTGGGAGCACAGTAAATATAAACTGATCCTTCCTACATGAAGGCAAACTGCAGTTGTCTCTTTTCTGAAATTGAGATAGAGAAGAAGGGCATTTGCAAGATCAACCTCTGAGTACTGTTCTCCTTTAGCCTGTTGTATTTTCTGTATGGTCAAAATCATGTCCAGGACTGCTGAGTCCATGGGAGGTACAACTTTGTTTAAGCCTGGATAGCCTACTGTTAGTCTCCATGAGCCATCCACCATTTTCATGGGCCTTGCAGGGCTACTGTACAGAGTTTGTTGGTATAATCTCCTAGCATGTCATTGATTATAGAGTAATCTCTTTCTGCCCAGCAGCTATTCTATATATATATATAGACCTTTGTAGAGAATATATATTCTATATATATATATTCTATATATATATTCTATATATATATATATTTTTTTTTTTTTTTTTGAGACGGAGTCTTGCTCTGTTGCCCAGGCTGGAGTGCAATGGCGCAATCTTGGCTCACTGCAAGCTCCGCCTCCTGGGTTTTCACGCCATTCTCCTGCCTCAGCCTCCCAAGTAGCTGGGACTACAGGTGCCTGCCACTGCGCCCAGCTAATTTTTTGTATTTTTAGTAGAGACAGGGTTTCACTGTGTTAGCCAGGATGGTCTCCATCTCCTGACCTCATGATCCACCCACCTCGGCCTCCCAAAGTGCTGGGATTACAGGCATGAGCCACCGCACCCGGCCTATATTGTTTTAAATTAACCACTGGTGTGGGTTCAGGCAGTTTTAGTGGTTCCCATTTAGCATGCCTAATCAAGACTGGCCTGAAGGTTGACTTATGACACAGGATTTTTTCTCAGTCACTTTGCAAGCTACTCAGGCCTCACTTGGCTACACTACCCGCTGCAGGAGATGGCCTGCCTACTCGTCCCACCTTGGCCGAGTCGGGCTCGTGCACCAGTTCCTGAGTTCATGTCCCATGCCAAGAAGAATGAGGATGCGCTGACAATCGAAGAGTGAGCAAGGTGGGGAGTTTTATTGAGTAATGGAACAGCTCTCAGTAGAGCAGGGAGCGGGGGAGGGGGGGCAGTCCCCCACCCCAACAGTCAGGTGGTTTTTCTCCCCATGCGGCTGGGTCTGGGGCCTTTTATGGACTCAGAATGGGGAGGGCGTGCTGATTGGTTTATGAGTGTGGAAAAAGGTTAAAGCGAAGACACCACTCAAAGGTCGGCATAACAGTGTGGAAAGCCAATTAGGAAAGGGCAGGTATATGTAATATAGGTGAAGGGTGAGGATTAATCAGAGGAAAGTGCATCAAATGGAAAAACAAGTTCTCAGTACAGTTCATAGATTTAACTTATAGCTTGGCTTTTAGGTTTTAGACTGGCTTCAGCTTGGAGGTTGGGTTTCACCGGGGACCCGCCCCATCTGCCTAGGCATTTGGCTGCCTCCTGTCGGTATCACTTACATGCCTTCTGTTTTTATAATATTAGGTAGAGGCTGGGCGCTGTGGTTCACCCCTGTAATCCCAGAACATTGGGAGGCCAAGACGGGATGATCACTTGAGGCCAGGAGTTCAAGACTAGCCTGGGTAACATAGGGAGACCTTTGTCTCTACAAAAAAAAAAAAAAAAATTAGCCAGGTGTGGTGGCACACGCTTGTGGTCCCAGCTACTCAGGAGGCTTAGGTGATCACTTGAGTCCAGGAGGTCGAGGCTGCAGTGAGCCATGATTGTGCCACTGTACTCCAGCCTGGGTGACAGAGCTAGACCCTATCTCAAAGCAAAACAAAATAAAAAAACAAATATTAGGTAGGGGAAACAATCCTCAGTCAGACATAATATCTATCCCAATAATATACTCAGGTAAAGGAGACGTGACCACCTCATATAAAAGGTTGTTCAAAAATCCTGTATCCAAGGCCGGGCATGGTGGCTCACACCTGTAATCCCAGCACTTTGGGAGGCCAAGGCGGGTGAATCATCTGAGGTCAGGAGTTCGAGACCAGCCTGGCCAACATGGTGAAATCCCGTCTCCACTAAAAATACAAAAATTAGCCGGGTGGTGCATGCCTGTAATCCCAGGTACTCAGGAGACTGAGGCAGGAGAATCGCTTGAACCCGGGAGGCAAAGTTTGCAATAAGCCGAGATTGCGCCATTGCACTCCAGCCTGGGCGACAGAGTGAGACTCCGTCTCAAAAAAGAAGAAAAAAAAATCCTGTATCTGAGTGCCTCCATTTTTTTCTAAGAAAAAGGGAATGAATTACTATTATTCTAAAAATTATTTTCGCCGGGCACGGTGGCTCACGCCTGTAATCCCAGCACTTTGGGAGGCCGAGGCGGGCGGATCACGAGGTCAGGAGATCGAGACCATCCTGGCTAACACGGTGAAACCCCATCTCTACTAAAAACACAAAAAATTAGCCGGGCGCGGTGGCGGGCGCCTGTAGCCCCAGCTACTTGAGAGGCTGAGGCAGGAGAATGGCGTGAACCCGGGAGGCGGAGCTTGAAGTGAGCCGATATCGCGCCACTGCACTCCAGCCTGGGCGACAGAGCGAGACTCCGTCTCAAAAAAAAAAAAAAATCGTCTCTTCACTTCTCCTCTCCCCTTTTCCCCTGTTCCCTGTTTCCTACTTAGCCCTTCAGAATATAACCTTTCACATCCCTCTCACCAGACACTCCCTGCAGGGCAAATTCTTCTAACTGTGTGCTCCAAGACCGATCTCTCCTTGAGACGTGACAGTCAATTTGCAGACCAAAGCATACCCCCGCCATGAACTTTCACCTCCAGTGGGTGGCCTTGGAACTTCCATCTTCCAGGGATTGCCTTGGAACTTTTATCCACGAGGAGGGCTTATTGAAAGCATGCCGGCTTAGCCACTTTTATGACTTAACTTCTGCCCAGGAAGGTGCCAATTCACCTGTCCCATAGATAAGACACCAAACTAGCAGGGGGACCCCTGCCCTTGTTCACGTTCTCCCACCTTGAAAAAATGGCCGCTTTCTGCTCCAAAGGGGAAGTGGCACATTTAAACACAGGACGCTTTGTGCCCCTTCCCCTAAGCTAGCTTCAGAATTAATTCACTTGTTTTGCATTGTAGCAGGACGAGCCGCAGACAAAACTCCTCAGACACCGGATTAAAGAAGGAAGAGGTTTTTATTGGGCCGGCAGACTCGTGTCTTAAGAGCCGAGCTCCCTGAAAAAGAAATTCTTGGCCTTTTTAAAGGCTTACAAATTTAAGGGGTCCACGTGAAAGGGTCGTGATACATCAAGCAAGCTTGGGAAACGTGACTGGGGGCTACATGCATCAGCTAACAGAACAAAAAGTTTTACAATGCTTTTTTCATACAGTGTCTGGAATTTACAGATAACACAAGTAGTTTAGGTCAGGGGTTGATGTTATTATTATTACTTTTTTAACTCCTAGGGCTGGGTGGTGGTGCCAAGGTTATCTGGCTATTTATCTTACTTTTGTTTTTTTTCCAACGTTTTGCTTTTTCTCTCCTCCTGTCTTGTGAACTAGGCAAGGTGGGGGGAGGAGGGCAGTAGGAGTAGTAGTGGTCTCCTTCCTTAGTATCAGATCTTGCTCTTGTTAATTGGACTCTGCATGAGGTAAGCAATTAACCTGCTTTTTGATTATAATCGCACTTTTCATCCAAACTTGTATCCAAACTGTTTCATCCAAACTGTTCCCTCTCCATACCTTCCCAATTTAAGCTTAGCTCCCCTTTATAAGATTTCACCAAAAGGTGGCTGGGTGCGGTGGCTCACGCCTGTAATCTCAGCACTTTGGGAGGCCAAGGTGGGCGGATCACCTGCGGTCAGGAGTTTGAGATCAGCCTGGCCAACATGACGAAACCCCGTCTCTACTAAAAAATACAAAAGTTAGCCGGGTGTGGTGGCAGGAGCCTGAAATCTCAGCTGCTCAGGCGGCTGAGGCAGGAGAATCACTTGAACCCAGGAGGTGGAGATTGCAGTGAGCTGAGATCACGCCATTGCACTCCAGCCTGGGCGACAAGAGTGAAACTCTGTCTCAAAAAAAAAAAAAAAAAAAAAAAAAAATCCCAAAAGGCTTTGGAATCACAATGCATTGGGCTCCTGTGTCAAGGAGTCCCCAGAAGGTTTCTTCTCCCCAATCTGGACATTTTACCCATATGTATGCAAATGACTTCAGGTACCCAGCCAAGTCTAAGTCTCTCAGTCAATCATCACCCCAATTAATCTAACCATTGCCCTAGGTGATTCCAAATGGGATACCTCATGTAATCTTTGCCTTCCAGCCTTAAAAATTCCTCCAAACTGGAATAAATGTAGAGGACTTGCTTGGAGCCTTTTAAAGTTGGGGGACCAGCAGTGAGGGATGGGAGATGGGGGGTGTCCCATTTGTTTTAGCACCATCTATTGTCTGCCAAATTGATCCCATCTAAACCATCTAAAGATTTCTACCCTGCTGGGGTGAGTTCCCTGACTCTTCCCTCTGTCTTTCCCCACATTCCCTTTATGTGGGAAATATAATCCCTACTTTAATGTCCTTGGTATCAGTGAGATCTGTATGGGGAAGTCGAGCCAGCAAATCAGATGAGGTTTCTCCAACTGTTGTTCAGTTTTGCAGGAGTAACATCACATGGGGTGCCCATACTTTAGGTACCCCCTTTAATCACAGCATCTGCCATGACCTGGGTAATGTGCATATTCAGTAGGTTAATATCCCAGGCATCATAAACCCACATAGCTTGCATATGAAGTATGTCAGCTGCTTCGCCTGGGATGTTCCACTTGGCATTTATAATAGAGGGAGTCACATAGTCCCCCTTCTTATGGGGCCTATCTCATGGGGGCTATCTGTAAAGGGTAAACATACTTTACAGTGGCTTTTATCCAGTCCACCATGCTGGCTGGCTCTCAGGAATAGCCTCCTGCATGTCTGGATCACATATAGCTATCTACGATTGTTCAACAGTGAGCTGTGGTTCTTGCATCAACTCAAACATGTTCTTTCACCCTGCAGCATTTAAAACCAAAGATACTGCTCCTAAATTTGTTACTCTCAGAATTCATTTTAGTAAAAGCTGCTCAGCAAGCTCATGATACCATCTACAAAATTAAACATTTCCTTTACACCATCCTTTAGTTTCAATAATTTCTTGGGTTTCTCCCACATTGACTACCTTCTTGGCAACCACAGGTCTCAGAGGTACATTCTGTTGTCCCTGCACAATTTTTACCGTGGAGGTCAGTTTTCAGGCTAGTGGCTGAAGCTCAGGCTTACTGAAATCTAGTCTTATTCCAGCATCAAGGTCCAACTCAGCACTCTCTTTTTCCTCCTCCTCTTCCTCCTCCTTTTCTTCTTCCTCTTCCTCTTCCTCTTCTTCTTCTTCTTCTATTTTTTTTGGAGACAGGGTTTTGCTCTGTCACCCAGGCTGGAGTGCAATGGTGCAATCACAGCTCACTGGAGCTTTGAACTCCTGGGCTCAAGTGATCCTCCCACCTGAGCCTCTCAAGTGGCTGGGACCACAGGTGTGTGCCACCATGCCTGGCTAATTTTTGTATTTTCTGTAGATATGAGGTTTCGCCTTGTTGCCCAGGCTGGTTTCGAACTCCTGGGCTCAAGCAATCCACCCACCTTGGCCTCCCAAAGTGCTGGGATTACAGATGTGAGCCACCATGCCCAGGCTTTTCACTTCGTTTTAGCTATTACAGATATTAATAACCAAGGGATTGAATATTTTGCTTTTTTTCTTATTAGTTTGCACTTCCTTATGTGTCCAGTGAACCAACTCCCTGGGAGTTGGATCCATCTCTAAATTCCACTAGTAACTTTTTAGCTGCAGTTTCATACCATGGGTGACTGACTAGGTAGCTATCCAGGGATCGAAGGTTTCTTATCCCCCACCCTTTCATCCTTTCTCTTCCTAAACCAAATGTTTCTGTGAACCAGGGCCTTTCTAGCAAATCCCTCTTCACTGACACCAAATGAATAGGAAAAAAACTAAACTCAGTTTCTCCCACCATACTCTCACAGCACACTTCTGATGCCAGATTTGCGGGGATTTCTCCCGCCAGCAAGCAAGAATTCAATTTTGCAGTGGACACCAGCTGGGTGTCCTCTAATTCAATTCCATTCTGACAGTATCTACCTGGAGCTAGCATCAGATCATACAGGTTGAGGACGCAATCCCACAAAACTGAGTCCCCAGGTTATTTTACCTGTGCTTCTCATCAACTGGCTATAAATTGGGGTTCCCACAGTTTCCGCTCCTTGGGTTTGATTAATTTGCTAGAGTGGCTCACAGAACTCACAAAAACATTTACTTACGTTTACCAGTTTATTACAAAGGATACTTTAAAAGACACAAATAAACAGCCAGATGAAGAGATACATAAGGTAAGGTCTGGAAGGGTCCCAATTGCAGGAGTTTCTGTCCCTTTGGAGTTGGAGTGCCCCCAAGTGTTCGTCTATCTGCAAGTTCTCTGAACCCTGTCCTTTTTGGGTTTTTATAGAAGCTTTATGACATAGGCATGATTGATTAAACCGCTAGCCATTGGCATCAATTTAACCTTTAGCCCCTGCCCCTTCCCTGAGGGCTGGGGGATGAGACTAAAAGTTCCAACCCTCTGAGCACCTGGGTAGTTTCCCTGGCAACCAACGCCCCCATCCTATGGTATCCAAAGGCTTTCCAAAAACTGTCTCATTCACGTAAGTCCAGGTGTGTTTGAAGGGCTTGCTGTAAATAACAAAAAAGTGTCTTTCATTTTTAAGTTCAGGTGCTACTTCAGCAACCAAAGACAAAAGACCAAATACAATACTTTAACAAAAGATATTCTTATCACTCTAATTACTTAGGAAACAATAAGGCTTTCAGAAGGTGAAAGCCAGGAATCACGAACAAAACCAAATATATACATCACAGTAACACAATAATATTCCTGGTTATTTTCTCAAATCTGTGGCATCTGTAGTCATTCTTGATATTGGTAATGTGTGTCTTCTCTCTTTTCCCTGATCATTTTTCCTGATCATGCTGCCAAAGAGTTTATCAATTTTAATAATCTTCTAGAGGAACCAACTCTTAATGTCATTGATTTTTCTCTATTATTTTTTCTTTATTCAATGAATTCTGATCTTATTTTTATAATTTCCTTTCTTCTGTTTACTGTGGATCTTATTTGCTCTTCTTTTTCTGGTTTATTATGTCAGAAGCTGAGGTCATTGATTTGACTGGTTGCTTTTGTTATTTCAGTTAGGATAATGTTTTCAGGTTCTTCCATGTTGTAGCATGTATCGGTACCTCATTCCTTTTTATTGCCAAGTAGTATCCCATTAAGTGGATATATAACATATTATTCATTTATCAGTTAATAAACATTAGGGTTGTTTCCACTTTTTGGCTATTAAAAATAATGCTAAGTTGAGTTTGGTGGAACATGCCTGTAATCTTGGCTACTTGGGAGGTGGAGGTGGGAGGATCTCTTGAGTCCGGGGGTTCGAGATCAGCCTGGGCAACATAGTGAGATCCTGTCTTTTAGAAAAAGAAAAAAATAATAAAAGTAATGCTGCTATAAACATTTGCATGCAAGTATATATATACATATATACACATACACACATACGTATATACACACATACATACATATATATGCATGTGTATATATATACACACATACATACATATATATGCATGTGTATATATATACACACATACATACATATGCATGTATATATATACACACTCATAATATATATGCATGTGTATAAATATACACACACATACATATATACACGTGTATATATATACACACACAAACATATATATACACATACATATGTATATATATATACATACGTATGTTTTCAATTCTCTTGGGTATTGCTGGGTCTTATGGTGACTTTTTACTTAGGATTTGAGGACTTGCCAGTCTGTTTTCCAAAGCATCGTATCTTAGTCTTTTTGGGCTGCTATAACAAAATATTATAAACTAGGTAGTTTATTGTATTAGACCATTCTTGCATTGCTATAAAGAAATACCTGAGGCTGGATAATTTTTAAAGAAAAAAGGTTTAATTGGCTCACGGTTCTGCAGACTTTACAGGAAGCATGGTGCTGGCATCTGCTCAGCTTCTGGGGAGGTCTCAGGAAGCTTACAATCATGGTGGAAGGTGAAGAGGGAGCAGACATTTCATATGGCGAGAGTGGAAGCAAGGAAGAGAGAGGAGGGGAGGTGCTACACACTCTTAAATAACCAAATCTCATGAAAACTCACTCGTTATTATCAGGACAGCACCACGGGGATGGTGCTAAACCATTCCTGAGAAATCTGCCCCCATGATTCAATCACTTCCCTCCAGGCCCCACCTCCAACAATGGGGATTACATTTCAATATGAGATTTGGAGGGACAAATACCCAAACTAAATCACTTATAAACAAAGAATTTATTTCTCATAGCCCTAGGTGCTGGGAAGTCCAAGATCAAGGTGCCAGCAGATTTGGGTCTGATGAAGTTTCACTTTCTGGTTTATAGATGATTATCTTCTATCTGTCCTCACATGGTGGAAGGGGGAAGACAGCTCTCTGGAGCTTCTTTTATAGGGGCACAAATCCCATTCATGAGGGCTCCACCCTTAGGATCTAATCACCTCCCAAAGACCCCCCCTCCTAATAGCATCATCACCTTTGGGATTAGGTTTTCAACATATAAATTTTGGGGGGACACAAACATTCATATCATAGCACAACTATACCATTTTACATTCTCACCAGCAGTATATGAATGTTCCAATTTCTCCACACCCTTGCCATTGCTGGTTTTTAATCTCTCTTTGGATTATCGTCATTCTAGTGGGCATAAAGTGGTAATTCATGCGGTGTTTGTTTTTGTTTTTTTGAGACAGAGTCTCACTCTGTCACCCAGGCTGGAGTGCAGTGGCACAATTTTGGCTCACTGCAACTTCCGCCTCCTGAGTTCAAGTGATTCTCGTGCCTCAGCCTCCTGAGTAGCTGGGATTACAGGCACACGCCACCACGCCCGGCTAATTTTTAAAATATTTTTAGTACAGACGGGGTTTTGCCATGTTGGCCAGGCTGGTCTCAAACTCCTGACCTCAGGTGATCTGCCCACCTCGGCCTTCCAAAGTGTTGGGATTACAGGCGTGAACCACCACTCCCAGCCTCATGTGGTTTTTATTGCATTTCCTTGATGACTGTTGATGTTGAGCATCTTTTCATGTGCATATTGGTCATTGTATATTTTCTTTAGAGAAATATCTATTAATATATTTTGCCCACTTTTAAATGAGGTCATTTATCTTTTTATTATTGAGTTGTGTTTTCTCTATAATACAGATATCAGGTACAGAACGGTCCCCGACTTAAAATGGTTCAACTTATGATTTTTTGATTTTACAATTATGGAAAATCAATACATGTTCAGTAGAATACAATCATTCTGTTTTTTACTTTCAGTGCAGTATTCCATAAATTACATGAGATATTCAACACTTTATTATAAAATAGGCTTTGTGTGTTAGATGATTTTGTCCAACTATAGGCTAACGTAAGTGTTCTGAGCATGTTTAAGGTGGACAAGGCTAAGCTATGATGTTCAGTAGGTTAGGTGAATTAAATGCATTTCCAACTTATGATATTTTTGACTTTTAATGGATGTATTGAGATGTAACCTTATTGCAAGTCAAGGAGCATCTGTATACAATTTGCAAAAAATTCCTATTCTGTGTTGCTTCTTCACGTCCATGATGGTGTCCTTTTAATTTTGATGACAACCAATCTATCTATTTTTTTCCTTTTATTACTTAGGCTTTTTGCTGTCACATTTAAGGGACCATTGCCTAATCCATGGTCACAAAGGTTTTTTGTGACCTTGTTTGTTTGAGACAGGGTCTATCTCTGTTACCCAGGCTGGAGTGTAGAGGCACTATCATAGTTCACTGCAGCCTTAAATTCCTGGGCTCAAGTGATCCTCCTATTTCAGCCTCCTGAGTAGCTAGGACCGTGGGTGAGTGCCACCACACCCAGCTATTTTTTTTTTTTTTTTTTTTTTTTTTAGAAATGAGGTCTCACTATGTTGCCCAGGCTAGTCTTGAACTCCTGGCCTCAAGTGATTCTCCCGCCTTGGCCTCCCAAAGAGCTGGGATTATAGACGCGTAATTACATCATGATCAGCCATGGTCACAAAGTTTCATGCCTATGTTTTCTTCTAAGAGTTTTAGCTCTTTAATCTGTGATCCATTTTGAGCCAATTTTTGTATATGGTGTGAAGGAAATAAAAATATTTTACCCAAAAATTATATTTCTTTGGCATAATTTGAAGTGGCTGCCACAGACTGAAATGGCCTTGCAAAGCAGTCTTTTGTGTGAGAAATTTATATCTGTAGAGAATCCCCATTAACAGGCCTTCCCTTTGTAGGCTTTTCTTGGATGTAGGAGCGATTAACTGAGGGTCTGACACCTTTAAAGATTCTTCCTTCCTTCCTTCCTTCCTTCTTTCTTTCTTTCGTTTTTTTTTTTTTTTGGCAAGGTCTCACTCCATCGTTCAGGTTGGAGTGCATCAGCGTGATCTTGTCTCACTGCAGCCTTGACTTCCCTGGCTCAGGTGGTTCTCCTACCTCAGCTTCCCGAGTAGCTGGAACTACAGACGTGCACCACTACGCCCAGTTAATTTTTTGTATTTTTTGTAGAGACAAGGTCTCACTATATTGCCCAGGCTGGTCCTGAACTCCTGGGCTCAAGCAATCTGCCCGTTTCAGCCTCCCAAAATGCTGGGATTACAGGCATGAGCCACCACACCTGGCCTAAAGGTCTTAAAAGAGACATTCACCATCTATTCTCTCTGAGGACTACTGTGAGGTTTCATTTACATAACAAGATTCCCTTTGCTAGCCAGGCCTCTTCCTTTCTCCTTTTCATAACCTGTTTTGCCAGTAAAATCTGTTTTTGGCCATGCTCTGAGCCTGCATTCTTTCTGGAATCTGAAGATGGTATATAAATTTCTGAACCTCATTGGGAGGTTAGGTCTTCATTCTGAAGGCTCCTGTATATACACATTAAATAAATGTGTATGCCTTTTCTCCTTTTAGTTAATTTGCCTCATGTCAGTGATTTTTTTTTTCAGTGAGCTTTTAGGGGACCAAGGGCCTTGGCCTCCACAGGTGTGAGATAGAGGTCTAACTTCATTGTTTTGCATGTGGATATCCAGTTGTCCCAGCACCATTTGTTGAAAAGAATATTCTTTGCCATTGAATTGTTTTGGCCTCCTTGTCCAAAATCAGTTGACCAGAAACGTGAGTGTTTATTTTTGGATTTTTAGTTCTATTCCATATCTACCCTTATGCCAATATTGTTACAGTAGGCAGTCAGGTAGACATGAGCAGGAGACCGCCCCCCTCCCCCACAACCAGGAATTTCAGGTGACCATCAAGGTGATGGTCAGGGAGTTGTTAAACTGTCTCTCTAAAATAATAATTAGTTGCAGCCAGTGCCAGGGAAAAGCAGTCTCCCAATAGACAGAAAATACCTGAAACTGGTGATCAGCAGCTTCCCAATAAGCTCTCAGGAGTTGGATGAGTGGGCTCAAGCATGCACACTAAGAGGCAAAATGGCAGAGTTTAACTGGTATATGACCTTCCTCTAGGACCACTGGACTGGTAAGGAAAAAATGCCTCAAGTGAGCATGCATACAACTTCAGTAAACACACTGTGCATACGGCCCCTCCCAAGTGCTGGCAGGCCACTGCACATGTGGACAGCCCACTCCAAGGGAAGAATCAGGGGAGAAGGGATGCAACGCCCTGCCCTACCCCAGAAGCATGCCAACATATAAAGCCCCAAGTCAAAGGCCAAACAGTGCACTTTAATTTCTCAAGTCACCTGCTTGGCCTCCTTCCAAGTGTACTTTACTTTCTTTCATTCCTGCTCTAAAACTTTTTAATAAACTTTAACTCCTGCTCTAAAACTTGCTTCAGTCTCTCACTCTGCCTTATGCCCCTTGGTCAAATTCTTGCTTCTGAGGAGGCAAGAACTGAGGTTGCTGCAGACCCATACAGATTCGCCACTGTTAACGGTACCACACTCTCCTGATTATTGTTTCTTCATAATAAGTTTTGATAACAAAAAGTGTGAATCCTTTGACTGTGTTCACCTTTTTAAAGATTGTTTTGGTTATTCTAGTTCCCTTTCAACTTCATATGAATTTTATAATCATTTTGACAATTTCTACCAAAAAATGCAGTTAAATTTTTGAAAGAGATTGCATTGAAATAATAGATCAGTTTGGGGAGTATTTCCATTTCAACAGCATTAAATCTTCTGTTCCATGAACATGGAATGTCTTTCCATTTATTTAGGTCTTCTTTAATTTTTTTTTCAATAATATTCTGTAGTTTTCAGTGTATGGTCTTGCAATTATTTTGTTAAATTTACTCCTAAGTATTTTTAATGCTATTGTAAATTGAATTGTTTCTTTGATTTAATTTTGGGGTTGTTTATTGTTAGTATATAGAAATAACACTTCATTTTGGTATGTTGACCTTTTATCCTGCAAACTTTCTGAAGTTATTTGTAAGCTCTAATAGTTTTTTAGTGGCGTCCTTAGGACTTTCTATTTATAAGAGCATGCTATTTGCAAATAGAAGTCATTTTGATTCTTCTTTTCCAATCTAGATAGCTTTTATTTCTTTTTTCTTGCCTAATTGCTCTGTCTGGAACTCCCAGTCAGTTTTGTTTGTTGGTCTCATAGAGTTACCATCCTCTTTTTAGTTGTTTACTAGCAAAATCTATAGTTTTTTAGAGTTCTCTTAAGTTTGAACTCTCTCACACTGTTTCAAATAAAGTTGATTCCTTTGAAGATAACTTTAGAGTTTTATCTTCCTATGCACTGCCTCACTCCCTGGGCAAAATCTCTGATCTATCTGCTCCAAACACTGGGTGGGGGTAGTAGCCTCTGCTTTTCTCAACTGAAACCACCTCTTTAGAGTGACCTGGGGCAAAGGCTGTTAGTGCTCTAGTATTCTCAGCCTGTTAGGCCTGGGGTAAGGCTTCCACTTTACGAATGGGGGTTGGGTGGAGGAAGGCAGCTCCTGAGCCCTCAGACACCCTCACAAGGAATTTAGTCTCTGCAATTTGGATTTGGGTGGGATAAGAAATGCTGGTGTCCTGTCTCTTCCAGTGAGATACTGTATCTCTAGATTGAGAGCTGAAGGGAGAAGGAGACCGATATTTTTAATCACATCCTCCTAGAGTGGAGCTTCCATCTAGCTGAGCTGGGAGAGTGGGTCATGGCTTAAATGCCACAGACTGTCACTGCTTTTACTGAGATTTAGTAGATTTCCTTGAACACATGTTTATTTATTATGTGCCCTTAGGACATCTTCTGTAAACTTTAAATGTTTTATTTTCTAAGAAAATATTTTTAGGCCAGGCGTGGTGGCTCAACGCCTGCAATCCCAGCACTTTGGGAAGCCGAGGCGGGTGGATCACGAGGTCAGGAGATCAAGACCATCCTGGCTAACACGGCGAAACCCCGTCTCTACTAAAAATACAAAAAATTAGCCAGGCATGATGGTGGGCACCTGTAGTCCTAGCTACTTGGGAGGCTGAGGCAGGAGAATGGCATGAACCTGGGAGGCGGAGCTTGCAGTGAGCCGAGATCATGCCATTGCACTCCAGCCTCGGCGACAGAGCGAGACTCTGTTAAAAAGAAAAAAAAAAGAAAGAAAATACTTTTTACTAGTTTCACTGGTGAACAGGTCCACAGAGCTCTTTGCATTGCCATCCTGCAAGCAGAATTCCCTGAGTGGTCCATCTTTTTACTTTAACCTATCTGTGTCTTTATATTCAAATTGGGTTTCTTCTAGGCAGCATATACTGTAGTTGAATTTTGCTCTTTAAACCCATCTGGCAATCTTTGTCTATTAATGGGGGCATTTAGAACCTTTACATTTAATGTGATTATTGATATATTTTGATTTACATATTCCATTTTGTTATTTGTTTTCTATTTGTCCCATCTGCTCTTTGTTCTTATGATCTTCTTTTTATTCTTTGTTTTGGATTAATGTAGTATTTTTATAATTCTATTTTATCTCCATTGCTGATTTGTTGGCTTATTTGCTGTACTTTTATGTTTGAGTAGTTGATTCAGGGTTTATACTATACATTTACAATTTATCACTCTTAAGTAATAGTATACCACTTCAAATAGAGTATAAGAAATTTATAAGTGTATAACTTTATTTCACTTCTTCCAGGTTTTTGCCTTCGTTGGAATACATTTTACTTTTACTTATGTTATAAACTCCACAATATATTATTTTTTTGCCTCAAAATGTTAATTAAATTAAATTAATTTAAAATTTATTTTAAAAATAAGAAAATGGGTGTTTTATATTTACACACATATTCATCATTTCTGGTATATATATATATATATATATATATATAGAGAGAGAGAGAGAGAGAGAGAGAGAGAGAGAGAGAGACGGAGTCTCTCTCCATTGCCCAGGCTGGAGTGCAGTGGCATGATCTCAGCTCACTGCAACCTCTACCTCCAGGGTTCAGGCAATCCTCCTGCCTCGGCCTCCCAAGTAGCTGCACCACCACCCCCAGCTAATTTTTGTATTCTTTAGTAGAGACAGGGTTTCACCATGTTGGCCAGACTGGTCTTGAATGCCTGACCTCAAGCAATCTGCCTGCATCGGCCTCCCAAAGTGCTGGGATTACAGGCATGAGCCACCATGCCCAGCCTCATTTCTGGCACTTTTTATTTCTTTTTGCATGCCCTAATTTCCATCTGATACAATATCATTTTCACTCTAGCTGACAGACTTTTTAAATCATTTTTTTAATGGTGCAGTTTTGCTGATAAATTCTTTTAGCTTTATAACTCTAAAAAAGTCACCATTTTGTCTTCATTATTGAAAATTATTTTATCTCTGTTTTCAATTTTAGTTTGACAATTCCTTTCTTTCACTACATTAATGATGTTGCTCCACTGTTTTCTGGTTTCTGTTGTTTCTGAAGAGACATGTGCTGTCATTTTAATTTTTGTTCTACTTTATATAATGAGGTTTTTAAAAATCTGGCTGCTTTTAAGATTTCCTCTTTTTTACTGCTTTCAAACATTTTGATTATAATGTGACTTGGTGTGTTTTTCTTTTCTTTTTAAATTAGAGATAGGATCTCACTCTGCCATCTAGCTGGAGTGCAATGGCACGATCATCGCTCACTTCAGCTTTGAACTTCTGGGCTAAAGGGATCCTCCTGCCTCAGTCTTCCAAGTGGCTAGGAGTATAGGCGTGTTCCACCATGCCCAGATAATTTTTTTATTTTTTATAGAGATGGGGTCTTGCTATGTTGCCCAGGCTGGTCTTGAATTCCTGGCCTCAAGCAATCCTCCCACCTTGGCCTCCCAAATTACTGGGATTACAGGCATGAGCCACCATGTCCAACAGGTGCTTTACTTTGTTTCTTGTGCTTGGGATTCATTGAGCTTCTTGGACATGTGAGTTTATGCTTTGCCTCAAATTTGGAAAAATTTCAGCTATTATTTCCAGAAATATTTTTTGTGTCCACCTCTCTTCAGCAATTCCAATAATATGTATGTTAGGCTGCTGGAAGTTGTCCTACAGTTCATCACATCATTACGTCATTCAATTTCTATCAGCTTTTGTTCCACTTTGTAAATTTCATTTAGAATACTTAAAATTTTTCATTATGTCTTCCAGTTCACTAAGCTTTTCTTCTGTGATGTCTAATCTGCTGTTAATCTTATCCAGTGCATTTTTCATTTCAGACCATGTATTTTCCATCCCTAAAAGTCCAATTTGGTCCTTTTTTATAATTTTGTGTCTCTTCTTAACATGCTAACTCATTCCTTTATCTTCTTCAATACATAGA
The DNA here is from genome assembly GCF_029289425.2 of Pan paniscus. Lineage (NCBI taxonomy): Eukaryota > Metazoa > Chordata > Mammalia > Primates > Hominidae > Pan > Pan paniscus. The sequence goes on along the minus strand of NC_073272.2, from coordinate 54,409,738 downwards.
ATACATCTATGTATTGTACAACAATATAATGTACAACAATATAATAGCTGTTTTAATGTCCTTGTCAGTTAACTTTATCACCTGTGCTAGTTCTGTGTCTGTTTCTATTGATTGATTTTTCTCCTTGTTATTGGCTGTATTTTCCTCCTTGTGTGTATGCCTAATAATTTTTTATTGAATGCCAGACATTGTGACATTTACCTTGTTGGGTTTTGGGCATGGTAGCTTGCACCTGTAATCCTAGTGCTTTAGGAGGTTGAGGTGGGAGGATTGCTTGAGACTAGGAGTTTGAGACTAGACTTGACAATATAGTGAGATCCTGTCTCTAAAAAGAAAATTTTTTTTTTAATTAGCTGGGCATGGTGGGATATGCCTGTAGTCCTGGAGTGCAATGGCATGACCATAGCTCACTTCAGCTTTGAACTTCTGGGCTAAAGGGATCCTCCTTTAGCCTTCACCAAATGGCCTCCTTGGGAGGATAAGGTGAGAAGACCACTTGAGCCAAAGCAGAGCCCAAGGAGCTCAAGGTTACAGTGAGCTATGCATGTGCCACTGCACTCCAGCCTGAGTGACAGAATGAGATCCTGTCTCCAAAAAAAATCTTTTTAAATAATAATCATTCATTTACATGATTTTGGGCTTTGTCCTCAGATGCAGTTAAACTACTTAGAAACAGTTTAATCCTTCTGAGCCTTGCTTTCAAGCATTGTTAGGTGGAACAAGAGCAGTATTTAGTGACAATTTGCCTCACTATGAGGTGATATGGTTTGGATGTTTGTTCCCTTCAAATCGCATGTTGAAACGTGATTCCCAGTGTTGGAAGTGGGACCTGGTGGGAGGTGGTTGAATCATGGGGGAAGATTCCTCATGAATGGTTTATCCCCTTGGTGATAAGTGAGTTCTTGCTCAGTTAGTTCACACAAGAGCTGGTTGCCGAAAAGTGTGTGGCACCTTCTCCCTCTCTCTTGCTCCCATTCTCACCATATGACATGCTGGCTACCTGTTGCCTTCTGCCATGATCGTAAGCTTCCTGAGGCCTCACCAGAAGCAGATGCCAGCACCATACTTCCTGTACAGTTGGCATAACCATGAGCCAGTTAAACCTCTTTTCTGTGTAAATCACTCAGCCTCAGATGTTTCTTTATAGCAATGTAAGTATGGCCTTACGCAGAAAATTGGTACCAAAGAGTGGGGCATTGTTAGAAAGATACCCGAAGATGTGAAAATGACTCTGGAACTGGGTAACAGGCACAGGTTGGAAGAGTTTGGATGGCTTAGAAGAAGACAGGAAGATGAAGGAAAGCTTGGAACTTCTTAAAGACTTGTTAAGTAGTCATGTCCAAAATGCTGACAGAAATATGGACAGGTCAGGCACAGTGGCTCATACCTATAATCCTAGCACGTTAGGAGGCTGAGGTGGGAGGACTGCTTGAGGTCAGGAGTTCAAGAGCAGCCTGGACAACATAGCAAGACCCTGTCTCAAAAAAAGAAAGAAAGAAAGAAAAAGAAAGAAAGAGAAAGAAAAGAAAGAAAGAGAAAGAAAAGAAAGAAAGAAATGTAGACAGTGAAGGCCAGGTTGAAGAGGTCTCAGTTGGAAATGAAGGATGTTATTGGGAACTGGAGTAAAGGTCACCTGCGTTATGCCCTAGCAAAGAGCTTGGCTGCATGGTGTCCATGTCCTAGGTATCTGTGGAAGGTTGAAATTAAGAGTGATGACTTAGGGTATCTGGCAGAAGAAATTTCTTTCTTTCTTTTTTTTTTTTGAGACAGAATCTTGCTCTGTCGCCAGCCTGGAGTGCAGTGGCGTGATCTTGGCTCACTGCAACCTCCGCCTCCTGGGTTCAAGTGATTCTCCTGCCTCAGCCTCCCAAGTAGCTGGGACTACAGGTGCTGGCAGAAGAAATTTCTAAGCAGTAAAGCATTCAAAAATCAGCCTAGCTGCTTCTAGCAATGTGTGATCAGATATGGGAGCAAAGGAATGAGTTAAAGTTGGAACTTATATTTAAAAGGGAAGCAGAGTGTAAAAGTTTGGAAAATTTGCAGCCTAGCCATGTGGCAGACAAAGAAAAAGTTTTCTCAGTAGAGGACTATAAGAGGGCTGTGGAGTAACCATTTGCTAGAGAGACTTGGCATGACAAAAGGGGAGCCAAGTATTAATATCTAAGGCTATGGGAAAAAGACCTTGAAGGCATTTCAGAGATCTTTGTGGCAGCCTATCCCATCACAGATCCAGAGGCCTAGAAGGAAAGGGTTTGGGGGGCCAGGCCCAGGGCCCTGCTGCCCTATGCAGCCTTGGGATACTACTACCTGCATCCCTGCTGCTCCAGCTCTAGATCCAGCTGTGTCTCAAGGGGCCCCCAGTGCAGCTTGTGTTGCTGCTTCAAAGGGTGCAAGCCATAAGCCTTGGTGGTTTCTATATAATGTTAACTCTGTAGGTGCATGGAATGTGAGAGTAAGGAAGCTTGGCAGCTTCTCTCTAGATTTTAAAGGATATATGAGAAAGCCTGGGGCAGAGCCCTCACAGAGAACCTCTACTAGGTCAGTGCAGAGGGGAAATGTGGGTTTAGAGCCTCCCACATAAGAGGCCCCCCCACATAGAGTCTCCACTGGGCCACCGCCTAGTGGAGCTGTGAGAATGGGTAACTGTCATCCAGACCCCAGAATGGCACAGCCATGGGCAGCTTGTACCCTGAGCCTGGAAAAGTTGCAGGCACTCAACTTCGACCTGTGACAGCAGACACAGGGGCTGTATCCTGCAAAGCTATAGGGGCAGGGCTGCCCATAGCCTTGGAAGCCCACCCCTCACACCAGTGTGCCTGGATGCAGGACATAGAGTCAAAGATTATGTTGGAGATTTAAGGGTTAACAACTGCCCTGCTGGGTTTTGGACTTGCTTGGGGCCTACTGCCCCTTTATTTTAATTTAATTTAATTTTTTTAGGCAGGATCTTACTCTGTTGCCCAGGCTGAAGTATAGTGGCACAATCATGGCTCACTGCAGCCTCAAACTCCTGGGCTCAAGCGATTCTCCTGCCTCAGCCTCCTGAGTAGCTGGGACTACAGGCATCTACTACCATGCCCAGCCCCTGTTGCCCTTTTCTTTTGGTTGATTTCCCCCTTTTGGAATGGGAATGTTTACCCAATGCCCGTACCACCATTGTATCTTGGAGGTAAATAACTTGATTTTACAGGTTTATAGGTGGAAGGAGTTGAGTCTCAGATGAGACTTGAGACGTGATTTAATGCTGAAACAAGTTAAGAGTTTAGGAAATTATTGCAAAGGCATAATTGTATTTTGAAGTGTGAGAAAGACATGAGATTTGGGGGGCCAGGGGCAGAATAATATGGTTTGGATGTTTGTGCCCTCCAAATCTCATGTCGACATGTGATTCACAATGTTGGAAGTGGAGCCTGATGGGAGGTGGTTAGATCATGGGGTGGATCCCTCATGAATGGTTTAGCAACATTCCCTTGGTGATAAGTGAGTTCTGGTTCAGCTAGTTCCCAAGATATCTGGTCATTTAAAAGTGTGTGGCACCTCCCCCCTCTCTCTCTTGCTCCCACTCTCACCATGTGACATGCTGGCTCCCCGTTGCCTTCTGCCATGATTGAAAGCTTTCCTGAGGCATCACCAGAAACTGATGCCATCACAATGTTTCCTGTAAAGCCTGCAGAACTGTGAGCCAATTAAACCTCTTTTCCCCAGCCTCAAGTATTTCTTTACAGCAATACAAGAATGGCTTAACACATGAGGTAGTATCTTTTTGAGTACTCTACCCAGAAGCCTGCATGTTATGAAGTTTTTCCCACTCTGGCAGGTGAGGAGATAAACTATTTCCATCCCTTTGTGAGTTCTGGGGTTGTTCCACCCACTCCTTTTCCGCGACTGTTTTTCCAGGCTTGGGTAGTTTCCTCACACACTTATGCTGATCAAAATTCAGCTGAAGACTCAACGGGACCCTTGGCAGATTTCCAGAACTCTCTCTCTCCGTCTCTGCAGCTCTCTCCTCTCCATGCAGCTCTCTTTCTCAGGACCTCTGCTCTGTGAATTCTAGCTGTCTTGGCCTCCCAGAATAATCAGCTCTGTTTCCTCAACTCTGGGAGAATGCTGGCCTCTGTTTGGGTTCCCTTTCCCTGCACTGATGTCTGGAAACTCTCCAGGCAGTAAATTGGGAACAATTTTAGTACTTACCTCATTTCCCCCCTTCTCTCATGTATCAATGCCTGCACTGCCTGTTGTACCATATCCTAAAACTGCTTCTTCCAATTTTTTTAGTTATTTAGAGTGGGAAGATAAATTTAGACCCCATTACTTTATCATGGAGTAGCAAGCCAGAAGTGATTCCTAGGTAAGTCTTGAATTAGGCTTGGAATGCTGTGTTCAGAGGGTTGGCAATCTTTCTCATATGATATGTATGTGTGTGACCTGTGATGAAGAGGTTGAAGGAAACTCCCCACGTTCTGTCAGTGTAAAAATTTAACAGCTGTTGCTATCATGACAGTTACCATTTATGATGATGAGGATGTATCGTGTGTAAAGTACACGACATGAGGTCATCATTTAAAGAGCACCTGCTACTAGAGGCAGAATAGAATGTTGTTTTAGGACAGGACACCTAGCATCAGAAAGCGCAGTGTGTAAATCCAGGCTTTGGTGGGATCCTGGACAAGCTGTCTAACCCCTTTGTATCTAGGTCTCCTTATTCACTGGTCTATTAATAGAAGCAGGGGTGAATGTGGGCTGTTGCAGCCACTCGAAGCAGAGAGTGCCAGGAAGGAGGTCATGATGGGTCAGCTGGGCCCAGGGGTAGAAAGTCCCTAGAACAGATGCCATCAGCATGCCCTGCCCAGCGGTGCAGAAAGAGATGGGTGTTGCTCAGGTCAGCTTTGGACATGATCCTGTAGGTAGCTGGGATGTCCCTTGAAGACAGAACCCACAGGATGGATTCTCCCAGCTCCCAGGACATGCACAGGGAGGAGTGACTCGCTGAGACTGAGAGTACTTCAAATGTCTAGTCTTTCTTCAGCACGTTGTGAGGATCGAATTTCTTTCAGGGGTCTTTGCTCAGCTTTGGCTACCTTTATGACCTTTATGACAGTGGCTACCACTGTCACTGATATTGCTATGGAATAAGGCACAGCCAGGCATATGGGCAGGAGCTCTGGGGCCAGACTAGACCTGGGCATAAGTACTAGCTTTTATCCTCTGGCCCTGGTAAGCTTAAGTCAGTTGATGAACAGTGCCTCAGTTTACTCATCTGTAAAACAGTGATTAATAATAATAACAACCACCCAGGGATGTTATCAGTATTAAAGGAGTTAACTGACCATTAAAATAGAGCATCTCTGGAAAAAATAATGACAAAAGCAGCCGGGTGCAGTGGCTCATGCCTGTAATCTCGGCATTTTGGGAGGCTGAGGCTGGCAAATCACTTGAAGTCAGGAGTTCAAGGCCAGCCTGGCCAACATGGTGAAACCCTGTCTCTACTAAAAATACAAAAATTAGCTGGGTGTGGTGGCAGACGCCTGTGGTTCCAACTACTCAGGGTGGGGGTGGGGGGTGCTGAAGCAGGAGAATTGCTTGAACCCAGGAGGCAGAGGTTGCAGTGAGCCGAGATCACGCCACTGCAGTCCAGCTTGAACAATAGAGGGAGACTCCGAAAGACAAAAACAATAGTACTGGCTAATGTTTATCTCACGTTTATTCTGTGCCAGGTCTTGAGAGAACTCGTGTGTGTGTGTGTGTGTGTGTGTGTGTGTGTGTGTGTATATATATTTTAACCAAGGACTCACTTCACAGCCAATATAACTCTTACTGGGATCACCTTATTTACTCTTCACTACAATCTATGGGGATTGACTCTGTTTCACAGTGGAGAAGACTGAGACACACAGAAGGCAAGGGAATGATCCCCAGTCACACAGCTAATAAGAGGAGGAGAAGCTGGGATCTGCACCAGCTCCAATTTCTCTGTTTGTATTCACTCCAGAGGCTGATTGGCAGGGAACATTTAGCATACTCATTACGCTGATCTTCCTTACATTGAGATGAGCTGGGTTCTCTTATGCACATTGTCTAGCCCCTCGGGCATGTAACTTTGATAACCCTATTCCTGGACACCCTCCAGATACCCTCACACAAAACTCCTCTGTGGTGTAGGGATTGCTTTCATCACATGACTTTGCTTTATAGTTACTCAAATAATACTCGAATATGGGCCTGGTGTAAAAGACTCCATTAGGCTGGGCACAGTGGCTCATACCTGTAATCCCAGAACTTTGGGAGGCCAAGGTGGGAGGATCACTTGAGCTCAGGAGTTAAGACCAGCTTGGGCAACATAGTGAGACCCTGTCTCTACAAAAAACTAAAAAATGGCCAGGTGTGGTGGCACATGCCTGTAGCCCCAGCTACTTGGGAGGCTGTGGTGGGAGGATCCCTAGAGCCCAGGAGATTGAGGCTGCAGTGAGCTGTGATCACACCACTGCACTCAGCCTGGGTGACACAGTGAGAGCCTGTCTCAAAAAAAGAATAAAAGACTCCATTAGTACATCAGTACACGGACTACATAGGCCATCCCCTTCCTCCACATTCTCTCCCTTCCCAGCTTACCACTGGGGTGAGGATCTGGGTGTTTCCTTGTTTTCTTCAAATACATTTCTCTGTGTTTAAACACACACACACACACACACACACACACACACACACACACACACACACACACACACCCCAGGTCCCACTATGAACTTTTCCACATTCCCCCATTAAGAGCATGTCCTGAAGAAGATTCCTTTGACCAGTATAGTCTGGTCCCCTCATTCTGTTCCGTGGCCAGTGACTGCTCCCTGATATAATACAAGTCTCTCATTGTTCATTTACCATCCAGTGATCACTGACTATGAATGGACATTTAGAGGTTTTCCCTGATTGTTTGCTACTATCTTCCTTGTATACTAAGCTCTGTTCTATGTGTATGTTTCTTCATTATACATTCTTTTAAGTGGAATTGCTAGGGAAAAAGAGTTCAGCCATTCAACAACCATGCAGTGAGTGCCTGCTGTGTGGTGGGCACTGGAGAGACTGAGGAAACTGGATAGGAAAATGCCCCTGCCCTCATGGATGTAACATTCTAAGGGCTTACATATAAGGATTTTTCATTTTGATAGATGCTGCTCTGATGTTATTCATCAGTGGTGCAGGAGAAGAAAAGTTTGTTGACTGGCATAGTCACACCACTCATGGGGCAGGAGCTCTGTGGCAGTGGACTCGATGCTTGGACCTTTGCTCCCTTTAAGATCTTCAGGGTCTGGTGATAAGACTTTATCTGGGTGTGTTGTTGGGGAGAGAGGGAGAAAAAGATGGGGAAGGGCTGGTCTACTAGTAATACAGTGGAGGAAGGTGGGAATAAAAGTCTACTTAGCTGTGTGGAAGAGTGGCTGGGCACAGTTAGAAATGCAGTCTTGGCCGAGTGCAGTGGCTCATGCCTGTAATCCCAGCACTTTGGGAGGCTGAGGCGGGCGGATCACCTGAGGTCAGGAGTTCTAGACCAGCCTGGCCAACATGGTAAAACCCCGTCCCTACTAAAAATACTAAAAATACAAAAATTAGCCGGGTGTGGTGGTGTGCGCCTGTAGTCTCAGCTACTCCGGAGGCTGGGGCATGAGAATCACTTGACCTGGGAGGTGGAGGTTGCAGTGAGCCGAGTTCCGCCACTGCACTGCAGCCTGGGCAACAGAGCGAGACTCCGTCTCAAAAGCAAAAACAGAAAGAAAGAAGAAGAAGAAAACAAAGAAATGAAAGTCTTGGGCCCCTCCCCAGACCCACTGAATCAGAAACTCTGAAAGGTGAGGCCCAGCAATCTGTGTTTTAACAAGCTCTCTAGGTGATTCTTGATGCACACTAAAGTTTGAGAACCATTAGAGTAATCCACAGGACCTAAGTATGAAATAGCTGGCCCCTCTTGGATCTCACCTCCTGTGAGTGTGCAGCTGGGGATGAGGCGTGGAGGATGTAACATACCATTGCGGGTACCGGAAATGAACACACCATTATGCGAGATACCATAGGGGAAGGGAGGTTCTATTTTGTAAGAATACAAATGCTGTGTGTGGAGGGACAATAAAGCCCACCCCCGCCCACCAACGAAATCAGCCCCACCTTTCGACAGTAGGGCGGGCGCGGCGGCGAGCGCCCCAGGCGGCAATCCGTCCTCCTGGTTTCCACCCAGGCCCAGGCTGACACCCATTCTCCGACTTCTCGGAGACACCTCTAGTCCCATTTTTGGCCACGCCCGTCTCCGTTCTACAGATCTGAATAAATTAGGAACCTGCAAAGGGGCAGTCGATCGGTTGTGGGACGATCAAGGCAGGAAGGCATCAAGGACCGCTCTGGGAAGCTCACCTGGAGAGTGCGGCTCTTACAGAGTACAGCGGGATGCACTCGTAAAGCCGGGTCCCTGGGTCTTCGCGCTCGCGCACGGTCAGGCACAGTGGTTGATGGGCGGAAGTTCGTAAAGCGGAGCCTGGGCTTTAAGGACTGGATGACCAGTGGGATCCAGTCTTCAAGACTTGGACTGTTGTTCAGTATGAGGCTAAAGATGCTTCCCAAGTCACAGGCAGGGCTTAAGTGAGACCACTCACAAGGGGTCATCTGGCGCTCAGTGCGCAGGGCTCTAAGTTTTGGGTCATCACAGATCTGACTTGCAGTGTCCCAAGCACTTCTTTCTTATGTGCCATCTCATTTAATCCCCACTAGCACCCTTGGAAGAAAGCCCTGTCACCTCTGTCGCTGATGAGGACACTGGAGCGCCAAGAAGGCAGATCCCTGGCTGGGGCCCTCCAACCAGGGTGGGGCAGAGCTGGGGCCAGATGACAATTCCCGGAGGACTGCAGTTGGGACACTCCCAGCGCTCATGCTGCCCCTGTCCCTCCCAGGGTCCCTTCTCTGTCCTCACAGACCCAGCTGGGCAGTGTCCTCCCATCTCCTGAGGTGACACTCACCCCAGCGCCTCCTTCAGGAATCTCACCCCGCCCCCTCCAGCCCTAGGCGAATTGCCCTGGACTCTCAGTCTGGGTCTGGAGTTTCATCTGGATCTGGGAGACATTTCCAGTTCTGCCCTAACAGGGATGTTGTGACAGAAACCTGTGTGGGGGCAGGAGAGATATCTGTCCTGCAAAATGGTCTGCACTTTCAGGAAGTGCAGGGAGGGTCCTGAGGGGGTCCTCTGAGGTAGGCCTAGGTGCCGGGTGAGAGGACCGAAGTGGGCGTGAGAGGGTATAACTGAGGCCCCATGACTAGGGCTGGGGTAGGGAGGTAGAGGTCCGTGGTGGAAGGGGAGCCCTGGTGGCTCACAAGGGTGGGGAGCTGGGGAGAGAGAGGAGGTGTGGCAGCTGCCAATTGGAGAGGAAGTTTGGGAGAAAGGACCAGAATGCTCAGAAGGGCCATAATGGGGGTTGCCATTGGCAGTGTGAAGGGAAGACCTCTACTCTCTCTCCAAGATCCAGTTCCCCACAGTGGGTGCTGAGAGATGGCAAAGATAATGGGGTCTAGGGGTCTCCTACTGTGTTCTGGGATTTACCCTGAAGCCCCCATGGGGCAAGATACAAAAGTCACCAGGAACAAAGGTGGTCAGGGTTGGTCAGACGATGGCCATTCCTGGAAGCCAGATATGAGAGCTTACTCTCTGATCCCCTCAGTCCCAGAGGGTCCTTCCCCATCCCTGGTGTGAACCTGCCTTCCTCATGACAACAACGGTGGTGACTGCAGACTGTGGGGAACTACAAGATCCAAGGCCTCTCCATAACAGTGTTGGATGGCACAGAGATTCAGCATCACACAGCAGCCCTGAGCTGATTCTTTGTGGGTATGTGTACCAGGGTGTAGCTGGTAAGCTCTTTGTGGGTTGGTGTGTGAGGTCATTGAGTTATTGTGAGCTGTTACCTTGAGGTAGGAATTCTCTGAGCTGGTTGGGGGTCTGTGTCCTGAGGTGTGGCATCTTTGAGCTGTTTGGTGGTTGGTGTCTAGGGTGAGAGGTCTCTGAACTGCTTGTGGGCACTGTCCTAAGGCATGAGATCTTTGAACATTTTTGTGGGAGGTCTTTGTCCAGAAGGTTAGGTCTCCGAGCTGCTCATATATCAGGATATTTTTGTGAGGAAGGCAGGATGGTCCTTTCTCTCACAGGGGTAGAACAAGGTGCCCTGGTATCAGAGAGATGAAAACATAGGATCCTTATCCTTAGGGAGGGCAAGTCCTCAGTGTAGCATGTAGGAGCCAGTGGTACAAATACTAATGACAATGTCTGCAGACATTAACCCCATCCTTGCTCAGGGCCGACCCCTGTAACAAACCCATGTAACCCATGTTAACTCAATCTGCCAAATTGCCAATGAGGAGCTCACCATTTGCAGATGAGGAGGCTGAAGCCAAGTGAAGGTAGGGCCTGTGCTCACACAGTCCTCATGAAGAGGGAGGAACCGGCTGTAACTTGGACTCACTGGAGGAGTCAGGGAAAGGCTCAGGCACAGCCGGGGTCAATGGGAGATGACAAGGAAAGGGGAAAGGAAGAGGTTTGCCCAGGGCCTCAAGGGCCCCATCACTGACTCACTGGTGGGAGGTCTGCCTCTCTGTCTCTCTGTCACACACCCTGCTTGGTAATGGATGTCGAGAATGCAATCCTCACGTTACCTGTGGAAGTGGTGGCGTGAGGTAAAGAGTGGGGAAATACCACAGATTCATCCATTGGCATGAGGTCCACCAGCAAATGTAGAGATTCCTACCTCTTCTTCCCCCTTGAAAGAATTTTTTTCAGGCCAGGCATGGTGGCTCACGCCTGTAATCCCAGCACTTTTGGGAGGCCGAGGCAGGCAGATGGCTTGAGCCCAGGAGTTCAAAACCAGCTTGGGCAACATGGCAAAACCCTGTCTTTACAAAACATATAAAAAAAAAATCAGGCCGGGCATGGTGGCTCATGCCTGTAATCCCAGCACTTTGAGAGGCCAAGGCAGGTGGATCACTTGAGGCTAGGAGTTTGAGACCAGCCTGGCCAACCTGGCGAAACCCTGTCTCTACTAAAAATACAAAAATTAGCCGGGCATGGTGGTGCATGCCTGTAATCCCAGCTACTCGGGAGGCTGAGGCATGAGAATCGCTTGAGCCCAGGAGGTGGAGGTTGCAGTGAGCCGAGATCACACCACTGCACTCAGCCTCGGTGACAGAGGGAAACTCTGTCTCAAAGAAACCAAAACCAAAACAAAAAAATCAGCTGGGCATGGTGGCGTGCACCTATAGTCCCAGCTACTTGGGAGGCTGAGGTAGGAGGATTGCTTGAGCCCAGGAGGTTGAGGCTGCGGTGAGCCGTGATTGTGCCACTGCACTACAGCCTGGGTGACAGAGCGAGACTCTGTCTCAAAAAAAAAAAAAAAAAAAAAAGAATTTTTTCAGCACTGAGAGTCAGCAGGACGGCAGTCAAGGGCTGGAGGGGGTATGGGGGATTCTGTATACAGCATGAGCCTCCCCATAACTGGAACGTGTCCTTATCCTGATGGGTAGAGGGTCCCAATGTGTGTCAAGGAAGTGGGGCGGGTCTTCCCTCATGACTGAGGCCCAGGCCAAGGGCAGGTGAGTCAGTCCCTAGACACAGTTTCTGGGGAGAGGCTTCCTTTCCTCTGCAGACACAGGCACAGCACCTAGTAGCATGCATAGGGGTCCAGAGCTGTGGATCTAATTCAGCAGGGACAGCCAGCTGCCAGAAGTAGTCTCTCTGCCCTTGTCTCTCTATTACTCTCTTTCTTTCCCTCTATCTTCTCTGTGTCTGTTACTTTCTCTCTCAGACATGGGGCTAGGTGTGACCTCACTCATGCTATCAGGGCCCTTGATCAGCTTCTTCTAAGGGTATCATCCTCTGATATGGATTTTTCTGGGGAGCAGTTGGGAGGATACCTTCTGAGTCTAAGGGATTGTCCAGGAAAGGCATATTCGGCTGCAGAGGGGCTGGAGGAGTCCCTTGGCAAAACCAGGAGCTCTTCCCTACACTTTGAGTGACCTGGGCCTCCGGCCTCTGAAAGAAGCATAGGAGCTTCTCTGCTAAAAACTTTCCCATGGCTCACTCAGAGTAAGTCAAAGTCCTTGCCATGGCCCAGAAGGTCCTGTATAATCTGGTCCTCATTACCTTTCTGAGCTCATCTCCCACCTCTTCCAGCAACACTGGCCTCCTCACTGTGCCTCACACATGCTAGGCAGAGTTCCACCTCAACACTTTTGCACTGGTTCTTATCTCTGCCCAGAATGCTTCTCTCAGATATTCATCTCCTATTGAAATGTCAATTTCACGTTCTCAGAAAGATCTTCCTTGGCCACTCTTTCTAGATAGGATCCTCCCCTCTTCTATTTCACTACCCTGACTTAATTTTCATTACAGCAATTACCACCACCTGACAAATTACATGCTTACATTTTTGTGCCATATGATCCCAATAGAATGTAAGCTCCACGAGGGCAGCAGTTTTTGTCTCTTTCCACACAGCTGTATTCCTAACACCTATAACAGTGCCTGGCACATGATTTGGACAGAATGAATAAATTAGCAAATGAATAAACCAATGCAAAATTCTGGTGAGAGATATAGCTAGACAGGTTGAGGATTCTGCTAGGGCACATATTCAGGTGTGACAGGATTTATTTGGCCTACTCATTCTCCTTGGGGGCCCCTGAGAGATGGCCCTTTCCCTAACAGAGCTTGAAGGTCCTGCTGTCCCTCTCACCCATTACTGACAGTCAAGGACAGACACCTGGCCCGCATCAGGCCTTCTGAGCCCAGTCAGGAGTTCCATCCCTCCTGCCCCTTGGGGGACTGTGGCTGGGTTCCCAGGCCAGCAGGCCCCCCATTAGATCTATTCTGCATTACCCAGGGAGGGACAAGTGAGCACAATGCCCAGCACGTGGTAAACGTTTGATGGTGGACGCTGCAGGAAGGTAATGGAAGTCTGCTGCTTAGAAACACTTTTCTCCTGTTCAAGATTGCAGTGAGTATACAGTCAGTTTTTGTCCTGACTTTGCCCTCTCACCCTCTGGGGACCAGCCCGGAATGGTCCTTGGGTATCTGCATCCACTAGCTGTTCCTTGTTTGCACCACCAAGGGGCGCGCGGGATGGAACAGTTCTGTCCTGGGATGTACCACTGAGGGGCGCAGAGGAAGGACAGTCCACTCCGCCTGTCCATTTTGGAATAATCCCTTGTGTGCGACAGCACTAAGGGTCTCTTTAAACCCACGTGTAGCATCCGCCACAGTTCTGCCCCGTTAGGTCCGTCCCTACTCGCACCACTCGGTTCTCCCAGCCTGTTCGAGGCATCATTTTCACTTTACCTCCACCCCTTCGTTTCTACATAGTCAAATCCCGCCGGGGACCGCAAAGGGGCAAGCGATTGGCTCCAAGATGTGAAGGGCGGGGTCGAGGGCCGTCCCGGGAGGTGATTGGTTACTGCGAGAGTGCCCCGACTAAGCTTTTCCGGGGCGCGGAGTGGCTCCGGATGGACCGGCTAGCCCCTGCCTCCCTCTTCGCATCTCTGGTTCCCATTGGCCTTCAGTTTGTGACAGGCACGATGATTGCGGAGCTGAAGTTCAGGCAGCGGGAGCGAGGAGGGTGTGTGGCTTTTGATACAGTAGAGTTCTTTGGCCTACTCACCAACTGACAGTCCCAAAGGGGCTGGAGATGCCACCCCGGCAAAGTTCGCCCTAGTCATTTGCTTCACGTGAGCTCTTTCAGTCTTGTTTACCCTTAACTCGGTGACAAGCCTAGTCTGGCGCTTTTGGCACGGCACCATCGTTCCTCCCGCTACACTCAATTAATTTCCAGGGAGCGGTCTCTGAGCTTGTTTGGTGTTTGCCTAGGAAGTAATGCGGGTGAAGCAGTTTTGGGGATGTGTATCTTTAGGCATGACATCTCAGATGCTGTTTGGGTATATTCGATCACTCTGGGCCGTTTGGGGTCCAGATTGTGTCTGAATGGGATATTTTATCTCAGTGGATTTTGTGTGCCTATGTGTCTGGATATGCCTTCTTTTGTTCTTTTCTCTTGTTTGTTTTCAGAGTCTCACTCTGTCGCCCAGGCTGGAGTGCAGTGGCTGATCATGGCTCACTGCAGCCTCATACTCCTAGGCTCAAGCTATCCTCCCGCCTCAGCCTCCCGAGTAGCTGCGACTATAGGTGCTCACCACCATGCCCGGCTAAGTTTTTTATTTTTTATTTTGTAGATATGGAGTCTCGCTATGTTGATCAGGCTGTTTTTGAACTCCTGGCCTCAAGTGATCCTCCCACCTCGGTCTCCCAAAGTGCTGGGATTACAGACATGAGCCACCACGCCTGGCCTGGGTGTGCATCTTCTGAGCTTTTTGGACATTTGTGTCCCTGGGTGTGAGAGCTCTATGTAGGTGTCTGCACCCCAGGATGTGAAGTCTCTGAGCTGTTTGCAATTCTGGGTCCCAAGTTGTGATGTTTCCCAGCTGGTGTTGGTGAGGACACTTTTGCTTAAGGTATAAAGTATCTGAGCTGTTTGGAAGAGGGAGGGGTCTCTGCCCAGAATGTAGGTTCTCTGATTTGTCTGGGGACTTTATCTGAAGATTATGTGATGTTTCTGAGGTACTTGAACTTCTGTTTCTGTTTTGTATTAGGTTGGGAGGTGTCTGAGTGGTTTGGGGGGGTCTCTGTCTAGGGTGTGAGATATCTGAATGGTTTTAATTTGTTTCCCAGGAGTGAGAACTTTGGTCTGTTGTGTGTGGGGGTCTTTGTCACAGCATGTGTGGTCTCTGTTCTGTTTGGGGGTCTGTGTCAAGTTGTGGGGTCTCTGTGCAGGGATTTTGGAGTCTGTTTCAGGTTGTGAGATTAGTGAGCTCTTTTTGATGTCTTTGAGTATCTGAGCTGTTTGGGAGTCTGTGTCTCAGGAGTGAAATTTCTTACCTTTTTGGCTGTGAGGTCTCGGTCCAGGAACTATGGGTTTTGGAGGCTGGCAGACATGATTTCAAAGCCTGGAGCCCCCAAGTCTTGATTGTGTGACATTGGGCAAGTCACTTGTCTCCTTGAACCTCAGTATGTATCATAATCAGTAAAATGGGGCCAATATCCATCTTGGAGGGCATCTGTGCATCTTAGCAATGTGTGTAAAGGGCCCCACTCCAGCCATCCTTCAACAAGAATTTCCTGAGCGTCTGCTGTATATTTGAGTACTGTTCTAGGTTCTGCAGATACAACAGAGACCAAAACCAAGAACATCCCTGATTGCATAGAGTTGGTCAGTAAATATATAGCACATCACAGTGTGGTAAGTGCTACGTAGAAAGTTAAGACAGTGGCTGGCGCAGTGGCTCATGCCTGTAATCCCAGCACTTTGGTAGGCCGAGGCGGGCAGATCACCTGGGGTTGGGAGTTCGAAACCAGCCTGGCCAACATGATGAAACCCCGTCTCTACTGAAAATACAAAAATTAGCCAGGCGTGGTGGCAGACACCTATAATCCCAGCTACTTGGGAGGCTGAGGCATGAGAATTGCTTGAACCCGGGAGGCGGAGGTTGCAGTGAGCCAAAATCGCGCCACTGCACTCCAGCCTGGGTGACAGAGTGAGATTCTGTCTCAAAAAAAAAAAAAAAAAAAAAGTTAAGACAGGGTCAGGTAAATGGGTAAGTGGGCAGGATGTTATTTTATTCAGGGTGTGTGGGGAAGGCATCCCTGGAGAGGTGATGACTGAGCAGAGACCTGGAGGCAGTGAGGAGCAGGCCTTGCGATTACCTGAGGGAAGAGCATTCCAGGCAGAAGGAATAGCAAGTGCAACAGCCCTGGAGCAGGGGAAGCACCTGGTGGGTCTGGGATCTCAAGGATGTGTGATGGTAAAGAAAGGCTCATCCCAGGTTTTGACATGTGGCACTCATTGACAGGTGCCTGGTGTCCCCATCTCTATTTCTCCCACAACCTGAGAGGGAGGTGGGGTTCTCCCATGTCACAGATGAAGGACCTGAGGCTCAGGGAAGTGCCCTGAGCCTGCTCTCCTGCTCACACCTGAAATTCCTAAAAGAGGGATGACCTCCTATTGTGCCACGGGAGACATAGGGCTTGAACCCACAGCTGGGGGGAAGGTGCCATCCACACTGAATGTCAGCCAGCCAGCCAGTAGAAATTATTTATGATAATACGGGAACCATGGCCAGCATGACATTTCTACTTCCAATGGGAAGGCAGGACTTTAGGAATGAGAAAGGAACTGGGATGGAAGAGAGAGGCAGAAGGGGAAGGTGGGGGACAGTGAGGAAAAACACACTGATTGAGAAGGGACCCTGGGGACTTCTGGGAAGGTGATCGACCTTGAACTATATGGTTGTTACATGAATGTGCAGCTTATTGCTTGTCATTAAAACATACACTTAACGTTTTATACACTCTCAGGCAAAAAAAAAAAAAAAGACTCACAAGTGAAGCAGAGTGCTGTGGGAAGTGGGAGTAGCGTGAGTGTCCCTGACTCCTGCACACAGGCTCGCAGTGCCCCGGCCTGCTGGTGTGGACCACACAGCATAGGCGGCCTCCTTCCTGCAGAACCTCCCCTGGGCTCCAGGTCTTGCCTTCTATCCTGGAGGCTCCAGAGGCTCCCTCAGGCCTGTTTGTGGAGATTGTCTGGTGGGAAATCCTCTATCCTGTGCTCCTGACGCCAGCCATGGAGCAGGAACACCACCTCTCAGGGGATAGACAGGATCTGCCCATTTTGTCCTCAGATGTTGGGATCCATCTCCCCTCAGGCCTCATTTACACCCACAATAGCCCAGGACACGTGGGCTTTGGGGCCTGGCAGGCTTCATAGAAGCCTGGAATCCCAAGCCCTGGTGGTGTGACTTTGGGCAAGTCACCTGTCCTTGACCAGCCTCAGTTCCCCATTCGTAAAGGAGGCTAATGCCCGCCAAGCAGGGTAGGTGCAGGTTTTGGGGAAAACGTGTGTACTGCCCTCCTCCCTAGCCCATGTTAGATGGGTCTAGTAGTTGAGGCAGGGTAGGAGCAGGGGCTGAAGTGACACTGGCAGGGACTAAATTGCCCTGGGTCACACGGTGGGCAAGTGGCTTCAGCTCTCTCTGCCTCCCTTTGCTCGTCTGTCATCAGGGTACTAACTTTCCCTCCTCACAGGGTTATGTGAAGGAGAGGTGAGACAACTGGTCAGTCACCGAGAGCAGTGCCGGGCACAGGGCAAGGCTGAGTACAGGCCCACTGTCATCTCCCTGGCTGGAATAGGTTCTAGCAATAATGACATGGATGTGTTTGGGGGGCCACTATTCTGCCTACCACTTACCCTCTTCCTTGGCAAGCCTTGATGGTAACTGTCATTGTCCCCATACTGGGACCACAGAGGTAGACAGATGGACCTTAGCCTCCAAGAGAGTGAGTGCCCACCCTGTAGAGGAGAACAGCATGTCGCAGGCAGTTCACAGAGTGATGCCTTTTATATCACTATTGTGATGGTTAGTTTTAGGTGTCTGCTTGACGGGGTTAAGAAAAACCCAAATAGCTGGCAAACCATTATCTCTGGGTGTGTCTGTGAGGGTGTTTCTGGCCTTTGAATCAGTGAACCGATGGAGGAAGATCGGCGTGGGTGGGCATTGTCCGATCCCTCGAGGGCACAGGTACAACAAGAAGGCGGGGGAAAGGGGAATTTGCTGTCTTCTGGAGTTGGGACACCCCGTCTTCTCCTGCCTTTGGACATAAGAACTCCGGGTTTTCAAGCCTTCAGACTCCACGAATTATGCCTCTGGCTCTGCTGGTTCTCGGGCCTTTGGACTCAAACTGAATCACACCATCCACCTCCCTGGCTCTCCAGCTTGCAGATGGAGATGGCGGGACTTCTCAGCCTCCACAGTCACATGAGCCAATTCCCATAACACGTCCCCTCTTTGGTTCTGTTTCTTGGGAGAACCCTGACCAATACTATCAGTATTCACCTCACCGTGATTCTGTACCAGACACTGGCTGACCACCTAACATGAATCATGCTTTTCTCACCCAACTCCACGACTGTCAACTCTACTTCTATCACCCATTCACAGGTGAAGGCCTTCTGTATTCTCATCAGCCCCATCTCTGAGCACAGTCCTTTGCAGAGGCCTTCCTGGTCCTCCTCTTCCTCCTCCTCCTTCTGACCAGGGCCAGCATCTTTTCTTTTCTTTTCTTTTCTTTTCTTTTCTTTTCTTTTCTTTTCTCTTCTCTTCTCTTCTCTTTTCTTTTCTTTTCTTTTCTTTGACAGTCTCACTCTATCGCCCACTCTGGAGTGCAGTGGAGCGATCTCGGCTCACTGCAACCTGCACCTCCCAGGTTCAAGCGATTCTCCTGCCTCAGTCTCCAGAGTAGCTGGGATTACAGGTGCCCGCCAACATGCATGGCTAATTTTTGTATTTTTAGTAGAGATGGGGTTTTGCCATGATGGCCGGGCTGGACTTGAACTCCTGACCTCAAGTGATCCATCCGCCTTGGCCTCCCAAAATGCTGGGATTACAGGCATGAGCCACCGTACCTGGCCAGAGCTAGCATCTTAGTCTCACAGTGGCCTCTGCTCATTCTGTCCTCAGCCCTCAGCCCTGCTGTCACCCACCCACATCCTACAACCCCTCCACTTCCTCTTCTCCGTGTCTGTTGTCCAGGGTGGGACCAAGTCCAAACCTGAGCTTCCTGCTAAGTCAAAGTGACCGTTTCCTTTCAGTCAGGGAAGCCTGACTGAAGCCTGTGGTCCCACGGTGAGGTCTTGGTGTCTCCAGGCACAGTGCAGCCACGTTGCAGTGATATCCACCTTTGCCAGCAGGGGGCATCTCATCTCCAAGACCGGGAAAGCCTCAGAGAAGACAGAGGAACAGTCTTAAACATTCACTCCTGGTGGGGTCAGAGGCCTCAGGGTGCATGAGCTCCAGGCTGGGTGTCTCTTGGAGCCTCCCTCTCTGCATGTGGACAGGTAGGGGCAGCCTAGGGCCAGGTTTTAGTGCTGTTGGGGTCATCTGCAGATGGCTTTTCACTCCTTCCTACTTCTCCTTGTACCAGAAGCTCATTTCCATGGCTAAAGGAAAATTCTCATATAATTTTGTCTTCCTTTTCTTATTTAATGATTGCATTATATGCTTTCTTCTACAAGATGCACTGGCTCTGAGGCAGGTCAGGCTATAGGTTGGCGAGTCCTGAGGGCACCAGCCTGGATCCTGAAGATACTGGGGGCAGGCTCCAACAGAGCCTGGGGCTCAGGAAAAGGCCACCAACCCCCCAGCTAGATCCTGGCCAGCTGCCGGCTCCGCCTCCACCCTGTCCTCTCCCAGGGCCTGAACTCTGGGTCTAGAAGCTCCAGGCCTGGTGGTCTGGGGGAGACAGGGACCAGGAGGATCCCTCAGAAGAGGAGGCAGCAGACAATCTCCATACAGCTTGAGGGGGTGCACAGCTGTGGGGTGAGGCACGGCCCACCCAGCACAGGCCCACTGACCTGCTGTGCAGCTGCAGGCCCAGCTGCTGCCCTCTACGACACTCAGTCTCCTCACCTGCGCAGTGAGCATCATTATACCCCCAACATGCAGGGGATGCTCATGAATGGAGGGGAGCTGAGGCGTTAATAAAGCAGATTTGGCCCAAGAGGAGGAGGGGTGGGTCAGGGTTGGTGGGGAAGGACAGATGCGGCCACCTCAGGGACAGCCAGGGGCTGCCTTCCTGGAAGTGCTCAGGACAGTCAGGCGAGGGAAGTTCTGAGGTTGTGAGCAGAACCATGGTCTGGGGACCAGGTGAGATTTTCTCTATAGTGTTCTGGGGTGGCCACCTGCTTTGTCACTGTTCCTTCCTGTTGTCGTCATCTCTGCCTATGGGTGCCCCGAGACGAGCCCAGTGAGCTCACTGTGAGTTACTGCGACCCACATTGCAGTCATTAGAGCCATGCGTCATCATCACAACAGCCACCAGGTTAACACTTGGGTAATTTATCCAAATAATGACTCACCTGTTCTGACTTGATTTGGATGATATGCCATCATTTATTGTAGCCATAGTTTATTCAGTCATTCTCCTATTGGATCGTTAATTAGTGTTTGATTTACTTTTTGACCATCCAGACGTGTGATGAGAATTCTTGTACATGCAATGATGTTCATAGAGTAACCCTACTTGTAATAGCTAAAAACTGGAAACAACCCAACTACACACCAATAAGAAGTTGCATAAATAAATTCTGCCAGATTCACACTATGAATTACTGCACAGCTATGAGAAGGAATGAGCTAGACCATACAGAGACATAACATTAGGTGACTGAAGCCAGATACAAAAGAGGATATGCTATGTGATTCCCTTTCTACATGGCTCAAAAGCAAATAACAATAGTGTTTAGGCATACATATGTCTGTATTATAACAGTTTTACAGAAAGCAAGGATTCTAACCTGTCTGGTGGGCAAATTTTCTTAATTTTTGAAATTATACAGTAAAATGGACACTTGAGGTATAGTTCTGTGAATTTGAACACATGTATAGATAGATATAACCACCATCACAGTCAGTATCCAGAACATATGCATCACCCCAAAGAACTTCCTGGGTTCTTTGTGCTGCCCTTGTATAGTCACTTCCTTCCCCCACCCCTAAGCGCTGGCACCCACGGATCTGTTCTCTATCACTATACTATATCATAGAAATGGAATAATACAGTCTGTAGTCTTTTGAGACTGGCTTCTTCACTCAGCATAGTCTCTCTTCTTTTCTTTTCCTTTCTTTTCTTTTCTTTTCTTTTTTTTTTTTTTTTTTTGAGACAGAGTCTTGCTCTGTTGCCCAGGCTGGAGTGCAGTGGCGTGATCTCGGCTCACTGCAACCTCCATCTCCCGGGTTCAAGCGATTCTATTCTCCTGCCTCAGCCTCCTGAGTAGCTGGGATTACAGGCACGCACCACCATGCCTTGCCAATATTTGTATTTTTAGTAGAGACGGGGTTTCACCATGTTGGCCAGGGTTGTCTCGAACTTCTGATCTGCCCGCCTTGGCCTCCCAAAGTGCTGGGATTATAGGCATGAGCCACTGCGCTCGACCCCTTGAGTTTCATTCAAATCGTTGAATATATCAATAGTTCCTTCTTTTTTTCTGAATAATATTCCATTGTATGTGTGTAGCAGATCTTGTTTATCCATGCACCCATTGAAGGACATTTGGGTCATTTCTAGTTTGGTACAATTATGAATAGAGCTGCCATAAACATTTGTGCATGGATTTTTGTGTAAACATAAATTTTCCTTCTTCTAGGATAAATATCCTGGATGTCCAATGTTTCCAACAACATTTGTTGAAAAGACTGTTCTCTTTCTGTTGAACTATCCACAAAAATAAGGCAAATAGATTTTGTTTTTTTTTTTGAGACAGGGTCTTACTCTCTCACCCAGGCTAGAGTGCAGTGCCACAATCACGGTTTGCTGCACCCTTGGCCTCTCAGGCTCAAGCAATCCTCAGCCTCCTGAGTAGCTGGGACCACAGGTGTACACCAGCACACTCGGCTAAGTTTTCTTATTTTTTGCAGAGATGGGGTCTCACTCTGTCACTCAGGCTGGAGTGCAGTGGCATGATCATGACTCGCTGCAGCCTCGACCTTCTGGGCTCAAGCCATCCTGCCTCGGCTTCCCAAAGTTCAAAGTCATTTTGACTGTTGTAGCTCCTTTCCCTTTCCACATAAATTTTAGAATCAGTTTGTATCTATAAAAGATCCTGCTGGGAATTTAATTGGAATTGCATGAAATCTGTACATCAATTTGGGGACATCATTCCTATAATGAGTCTGTAATCCATGAGTACAGTACGTCCCTCTCTTTATTTAATTGTTCCTTTATTTCTTTCATTAGCTTCTGATGGTTTTTAGCATACGGCTCCTGCACATGTTTTGTTAGGTTTTCAGGGGCAGCTATTGTAAATGGTATTGTATATTTTTAAAAATGTTCCAAGCAGTTCATTGCTAGTCTATAGAAGTGCTTTACTTTTTGTTATTGTTGAACATATATCCTATAATGTTGCTTAACTCCCTTGTTCATTCGAGAAGTATAAATCTGACAAGATTTTCTATGTAGATTATAATAATATCTGTGAGTTGGAGTAGTTGTAGTCCCTCCTTTCCAATCTGTAAGCCATTTATTTCTTTTTCTTTCCTTTTTAAGCTGGTTGGAACTTTCAGTACAATATTGAATAACAGAGGTGAGAATGAGCAACCTTGTTTGGTTCCTGATGTTATGGAGAAAGTAGTTAGTCTTTATTAAGTATAATATAAGGTGTAGGATTTTTTTAGTTGCTCCATATCAAGTTAAGCAAGCCTCCTTCTAATTCTGGTTTGCTGTTTTTTTTTTCTTTAATTATGAATGACTGTTGAATTTTGTCAAAGGCTTTATCTGTATCAACTGTTGTGACCATGTGGTTGGAGTTTGCAGTTTTTTTTCGGTATATTAATATGGTAGATTGCATTGACACATTTTTGAATATCGAACCAGCTTTGCATTCCCAAGATAAATCCCACTTGGTCTTGGTGCATTATCCTTTTTATATATTATTGGATTTAATATTAACCAAATATTTTCTTGATAATATTTTGTTGAGAATTTTCTGAATCTATGTTCATGAGGGAGATTACACTATAGTTGGTTTTTTCTTAATGCTGTCTTTGTCTGATTTTGGTGTCAGTGTAATGCTGATCTTATAACATGATTTGGTAAATATTTCAACCATCAATTCTATGTTTTTTTTTCTGCAGTGATTTTATTTTTTTATTTTATTTTTTTAATTTTATTATTATTATACTTTAAGTTTAGGGAAGTCAGTGTGGCGATTCCTCAGGGATCTAGAACTAGAAATACCATTTGACCCAGCCATCCCATTACTGGGTATATACCCAAAGGATTATAAATCATGCTGCTACAAAGACACATGCACATGTATGTTTGTTGTGGCACTATTCACAATAGCAAAGACTTGGAACCAACCCAAATGTCCAACAATGATAGACTGGATTAAGAAAATTCCATCTTTTAATAGATGGAATCTATTTAGATGATTGGTTTATTTTATTATTGGTTTATTTTATTATTATTATTATTTTTTTTTAGTAGAGACAGAGTTTTGCCATGTTGTACAGGCTGGTCTTGAACTCCTGACCTCAAGTGATCCACCCACCTTGGCTTCCCAAGGTGCTGGGATTACAGGCATGAGCCACCACAGCTGGCCAATGATCTATTTTTGAGTAAGTTTTGGTGGTTTGTGTCTTTCAGACAATTGTTCCATTTTCATCTAAGTTGCTTAATGTATATGCATTCATATATTTGTGAATTAGTATTCATTAGTTATTCATAGTATCCTTTTCATTTTTGTGGGGTCTCTAACTTGTATTAAAGTTTTCAAAGAACGAGCTTTTGGGCCATTGATTTTGTCTGTTCTTTTTTTTTGTTTTCAGTCTTATCGATTTCAGCTCCAATCTTTATTTCCCTCATTCTGCTTACTTTGGGTTATTTTTATTTTCTTTTTCTAGTTTCTTAAGGTGGAAAGTTTCATAATGGGTTTGGGTCCTTTATTTTTTCCAATATGATAATGTAATGGTATAAATTTACTCCCTAGCACTGATTTAGCTGCATCCTGCAAATTTTAATATGTTGTATTTTCATCTTCATTCAGTTTAAAATATTTTCTAATTTCCCTTGTATTGCTCCTTGACCCATGGATTATTTAGAAGTATATGGATTGTTTAATTTCTAAGTTTGGAGATTTTCCTGTTTACTTTCTCTTATTCCTTGTTTTTTTTTTTTTCCTATTTTGATCAGAGAACATGCTCTGTATGATTTCAATTATTTTACATTTGGGAAGATTTATTTTGTGACCCAAGATATGGGCTATTTTGGTGAAGTGTCCATATGTACTAGAAAAGAATGTATATCCTCATGTTGTTATGTAGATGGTTCTGTAAATGTAAATATGATTCAGTGGGTAAATGGTGTCATTCAGTTCTTCTATATCCTTGCTAATTTTCTTTCAACTATTTCTATATATTACTGAGAGAGAATTGAAATCTCCAACTATAATTATAAATTTGTTCACCTTTTCCTCTATGTGTGATTTTGCTTTTGTGTTTTTTTTTTGTTTTTGTTTTTTGTTTTTTGAGACAGAGTCTCACTCTGTCACCCAGGCTGGAGTGCAGTGGTGCAATCTCAGCTCACTGCAACCTCCGCCTCCCAGGTTCAAGCGATTCTCCTGCCTCAGCCTCCTGAGTAGCTGGGATTACAGGCATGTGCCACCACACCTGGCTAATTTTTGTATTTTTTAGTACAGATGGGGTTTCATCCTGTTGGCCAGGCTGGTCTCAAACTCCTGACCTCAGGTGATCCACCTGCCTCGGCCTCCCAAAGTTCTGGGATTACAGGCGTGAACCACTGTGCCCAGCCTGCTTTTGTGTTTCGAAGGTCTGTTGTTCGGTGCTGGCAGAAAAGGGTTAATAATATAGGAAGCCTGAGACTTCCCTTAGAAGGGCCTGCTTACCATGTTGGCCCTTGCCAGGCATCAGGGAACTTGGATTTGGGAAGGTTTCCCATGATTCCCTTACTCTGCCTAAACTGTTTGTACAAAATGTAGTTTATGCTGCATAGGTGCTTTCATTCTGGAAGTCTGGAATCTTGGCACATGCTAGGCAGAGGGTGCCTGTGTGACCAGCCCCCAGTAAAAGTCTTCAACACTGAATCTCTAGTGAGCTGCTCTGGTAGAAAATATGTCACATCACACATGTCACAATTGATTTCTGGAGGAACGAATTCTGTGACTTTCCTAAAAAAGGACTCCTGGAAACTTGGGCTGGTTTCCTCGGGACATTGCCCCATACACTTTTTTTTTGTGCTGATATTGCTGTATACTTCCATTGTAATGAATCTTCACCAACATGAGTCCAGCTATATGCTGACTGTGAGTCCTGTGAGTCCTCCCAGCAAATAATCGAAAATGGGAGTGGTCTTGGGGACCCCTGACACAGTTGTGACAGTGGTGGGATTTGCCAGAATGAGCCTGACTCACTAAAATATGGTGAAAGCCTTGTTTAAGTAAAGAAAGGATGAAGGAGTAATGGGTGATGAACCTTTTGTGCTCGGGCGATTATGGCCTCACACACGCTGTGAAACAGCAGGTAGCTGTTGTCTCTTGTGAGAGGTAAATGTTACTTACAGAATTTAAAAAGAACACATCCAACTCTTGGAGACTTGGATCACTGCATTCCTTGGCGTCTTTTGCCATGCCGGAGATTGGGGGGTGGGAGCACAGCCAGGTCAAATTTTGGTTTTTGTCCTCTCTTCCAAACAAAAGAAAGGGACTGGGAATTCACAAAAGTAATGCTGGGGTGGATGAAAAATGTTAAAAATTTGGGTTTCTCTCTCCTCCAGGCGGGAGGGAAAAAATTATATCAGTTCTCTGGGCTGGAGCAAAGCTTAGATAAACCAAAGGGAACAAAAAGAAAAATTTCTCCAGCCTTTTCTTCAGCTTTGCTGCTGCTACTGCAGCCCCTCCCAGCCTTCCAGACAGAATCTCCCCTGGCAGCTATGATGTTAACCCTATAATTGCAATGAAAGCCAAAAAAAGGAATTAAAAATAGCTTTTTTTTGTTTTATGGCTGCTGCATCTGGATGTATGATAAAATTGATGTGAAATGCTATATACTTATAATGTAATAAATGCTAGAGGGACCATCCCCTTCAGGGAAGGCTGGAGGGGAAATATTTTTTCTTTTTTATTTTGAGACAGGGTCTCACTCTGTTGCCTAGGCTGCAGTGCAGTGGTGCAATCATGGCTCACTGTAGCCTCGACCTTCTGGGTTCAAGCAATCCTCCCATCTCAGCCTCACGAGTACCTGAGATCACAGGCATGTGCCAGGATGCCAGGCTAATTTTCTTATCTTTTTGTAGAGATGGAGTTTCTCTGTGTTGTCTAGGCTGGTCTTTAATTCCTGGGCTCAATCTGCCTTATGTTAGTCATTTCCAGTGAACCTGTAAAGGGCCAAAGCCCTCAGCTCCTACACAACAAAGGACTAATAGCCTGGCTTTGCTTCCCTAACTTTCCTCCTGGTGTACACACCTTGGTAAGGCACTTTGACCATTCAATGCAGAGCTGTCACCAGCAAAGCATTGAACTTTTCCAGCCTGCTCGTGAAATAAATGATAGAGACAAAAGGGATAAGAAGTTATGCAAACCTACATAAATTTGTTTTTAAATCTGGAATTTCATCCTGATCAGTTTCTGAACATGATGTGTATTATTGGTTGATTTATTAAAATTTTTTTCTCTGAAAATTCTTTTTTCCCTCTTGCATATGACCATTTCAGAGAAAAGATCTAGAGGACAGTAGATGATAAGTAAAGAAATGGGAAGGTCTTTTTTTTAAAGAGATACTTGGTTTTATTTAAAGTATATATTGAATTACATTGAGTGTCTTTATAGTATCTATTGAGATTATTATTTTTTACTTTAACTGATTAATATATCGTTACTTACATTAATTGACTTTCTTTTTAAAAATTATTTATTTATTTATTTTTGAGATGGAGTCTCACTCTATCACCCGGGCTGGAGTGCAGTGGCTTGATCTTGGTTCACTATAACCTCCGCCTTCCAGGCTCAAGCGATTCTCCCACCTCAGCCTCTCGAGTAGCTGGGATTACAGGTGCTCATCACCATGCCCAGCTAATTTTTGTATTTTTAGTAGACATGGGGTTTCACCATGTTGGCCAGGCTGGTCTTGAACTCCTGACATCAAGTGATCCACCCACCTTGGCCTTCCAAAGTGCTGAGATTACAGGCATGAGCCACCATGCCCAGCCTTTTAAAAATATAAGTTTTTAAAAATTTTATTTATTTTTTGAGATGGGTTCTGCTATGTTGGCCAGGTTGGTCTTGAACTCTTGGCCTCAAGCAGTCCTCCTTCCTAGGCCTTCCAAAGTGCTGGGATTACAGGCATGATCCACTGAGATGATATCTCATTGTAGTTTTGATTTGTAAGAAGTGGAAAGTTTTGATTTCAGATTAGTACACACTGGTTTTCTAACAATGAAGAAAACACAAAACCTGACACGTGGAAAGAGTCAAGCCAGAGAGAGGGGACATTAGTGATCTCTGGTTTTCAAATGGTTCATGAAAACCTTCCCCTTTTCCTGAAAAAAAAAAAAGCTCCTCATTCAGCCTTCCTAAATTTCTGTGAGTATGTTGAAATCATACTGACTGCCGAGTGCACAATTGCACCTGGCAGAGCTGCAACTAGGGGACAGTAGGGGCAACCCAGCTCCTGAGCATCCCATGCAGAACATCTACAGATGTCATCCATGCTTGTGAAGAGGAGGAACTGGTGTCAATGGTTAACAGAACCTGGACTGACTGCCTTCTGTCAGTCCCTCAGAAACCAAGGACACAAATGAGTTGTTTGGATGGACGAGGAACCCTAGAGGGAAAAGTCCCACAGTGGGAAGCCACACTGGGGGCCTTGGCCAGCTCCTGCCTGACTAATGTATGTCCTGCTGGGGGTGCCCTAACAAGGGTAAAGTCTTGGTGTCCAGGGGTACCACGTGTGCCTTCTGGGATTGTACTTGCACGTGCGCCCTATTCCATCACTGCCTCATCCCTGGAAGGCATTCATGTCAGCTTCAGTTTCCTGTCCAGATTGGTGCTGAGCCTGAAATGGAGACTTGGGCTGGACAAAAAAAGGTTCATACACAATCTTAGTTAGGAAGTCACCTGCCTTTCTAAGATAGACCTTCATGGTTACTGGGATTTGTATTAGTTGGCTGTGATGGTAAACTTGATGTGTCAACTTGGCTTGGCCACAGTACACAGGTATTTGTTGAAACACCAGACTAGGTGTCTCTGTGAAGGTGTTTTTTAAGATGAGACTAACATTAAAATCAGTAGACTTTGAGTAATGCAAATTATACTCCATGATGTGGCTGGGCCTCATTCAATCACTTGAAAGTCTTAAAGAAAAAAAAAAAGACTGGGATCCCCCCATGAAGAAAAAATTCTGCCTCGAGACTGCCCTTGGATTCGAGCTACATTGCCTCTTCCCTGGGTCTCCAGCCTGACATTCTGCTCTGCACAATTTAGACTTGCCAGCCCCCACAGCCTCTCTCTCTCTCTCTCCCTCTACACACACACACACACACACACACACACACACACACACACACACACACACACACACACACACACGAACCCTAACCAAAAGGCTGCTTACATCTGGGACCCTTAAAGGGCATAGCTGAGATCAGTACTTTGGTCTCACTCTGTTGCATGGCTCCTAAGGCAGAGGCCTCTGGCATTCTCCTCCCACCCTCTGCAGACTGCCAGCCATGGGGCTCATCACTGTGACTCAGCGTTTGGTCATCCAACCATGTAGAGATCACTACAATTCCATAAGTGTTCCCTGCCCTCTTTCTGTCTGTGAGGTCCTCTATCCCATCCTGAGGACACAGGGATCTACTGGGCATGTTTCCAACCTTCCAGGAGAGACCACAGAGCCTGGTGAGGGAAATACACCTGCAAAGAGAAGTTCAGTGTAGTAACAGCAATGGGCATAGCCGGTGTGTTCACCAACTAATGAGAGATCACACTACCAACATCTCCCGCTTGATTTTCCCCATCAACTAACAGCTTATCATGGAAATGATCCCTTTGGTAGGTAAGTTGGATTCCCCTCATTGTTTCCCCCAGGCATGCAGTACTACAAAGCAAATTGATACTGGTATGTTGTGTCAGAGTGGAATCCAAGAATGGAATGCCCTGCAGTGATGTGATTTCTAAAGCAGTCAATAAGTCTTTGTAAGTTTCCAGGTGAAGCAACATACAAGCCCCGGCCCCCGCCACCCAGTTTACAGGGAAGTGATATATATGGAAAAAAATCCAGTTTATTTAAGACTCTGGGAAAAGTTGTTTGCCTCCCTGTAACCTTCACTCCACAAATGCCAGTAGCCGCTTCCAATCATTTGAACACCCAAAGCTGCCCTTGGAAATTTCCAAAATGCCCCAAAATGGGCGATGATATTCTGACTACAAACCACAAGTTTAGGATTTAAAAGGAGAATCCTAGAACTTCTTAATAACATCAAAAGTTTAGGAATGTCGCAGTCGGTACAGAGGAAACAGCACAGTAACATGGAGAAGGACACAATGTTCCCCAGGAGGGGTTGCGGGAACCTTGTTCCTCTGTGTTGCTTTCTTGTGATAAGAAAGTGTTTCAGAGCCATCTGGGGTGTGTGGTGAAGCTTCATTTCAAAGGTCAACCACTGCCATGGGACATTGATGCTCAGGATGGTTCTGTGGTAGTCATGGCTCTGGGATCCTGGGACTGGTGTCCTTCTTCTCAGCGAGGACAGCCCTCTCCAGGCTGCGACATAGGAGGAACAGGCCAGGCTAGGTCATCAGGCTGCCAGGGACAGGTGTGTGCTGTGGGAGAAGGAGAAGGACAGCTGGAGGGAGGAGAGGGGAGATGAACTCCTTAGGTGAGGGGCAGGTGTCTGTTGGTGAAGGGAAGACATTGGTCCTAAGTCCTGACATTGCTCTAGGCTCCCATTGAAGGAAATGACGGTGCAAGAAGGAAACCAAGGCTGGTGGGAGGGGGACAACAGCTTGCATCTCCTCCCATCCTATGTGTTCAGTGGTCCCTGAGAGGAGCCCATGCCATTTTGGGATCTAAAAGGTCATTTACTGGGACCCCTTCATTCACTGCCCATGAAGAGAAGGGATTTGAGATAAACTGAGGCCTTCAAGGAGAAAGGCCAGTAGGAGTTGTGAGGCCTTCTCAAAAGTCCCTCTGCCCTACCCTTACGGTGAGTCTCACACTGCGCTCATCTTGTCCTGTGTTACTTTGCTCTGAGGTTGCTCTTCTCAACCTCATGTCTGTCCTGGGAATATTTTTCTGGGTATATTGCAGACAGTCTTGCTACCAAAGGGATTTAATAAGGTTTCTGAAAGTTCCCTAGGCTGGCCAGCAAAGTTCCCTTGGACTACATGAGACTCACTGGGTGTGAGTTCTGGAATCTGCACTTTTAAAAGATCCTAGGTTCTAACTTTCATGGAAACGTGTCTGAGCAATACTAGAGCAGGAGAATAGTCTCCTTTCCCAGTGACACAGCTTCTTTCTCCTTTGTGAAGGTATGGAAGGGATAGGTTTGGTGTGTTCTCTGATGTACAAACCCAAGACCTTCAGCTGAGGAGACCGACACTGACATGCTGCCTGGTATGGTAATGACACACTCAGGACACCGTTTCCAAATGATACCCAGACCAGTCCTTTCAAGTCTCCATCTCTTAAAGATTTCTGAAGAAATCAAATATCTATTGCCTGTGCAGTCCCATGCTATAAAATTCTAAATATTTTGCAGTAGCTTTTGGATCTTACTCTTGATTGCACTAATATGCAGCACAGTAGAGTTTTCGCGATGCCCGTGGCTCTTGGTTCCAGCACTCACTGCTGGTGACACTGAGAAAGTTCCTTAACATCTCTGTGCTTCCTTTCTCCATTAGTACCATGGAAATACTACTAGTAATGTCATCTACTTCTTGGGGCAGTTTAGAGCACTGACTGTGTGAAGACATGTACAGTTGTCTGGACAGTCCCTGGCATATGGTCAGTTTCCAATAAATTCTAAGCTGTTATTGTTGCTGCTCCCGCATTTCCCTGGGGCATGTTCTGGAGAGACAGATGTCAAGTCTACTTTTGACCCCTTGGATGATGTTTAGATTATCTCTTCAGCTCTTCTGGGACTCAAGGTCTGAGTCTTTGGGGCAGGGGGAGGGCACATTTTATTAGCATAATGAATATTCAGCTTTCCTTACAGGGTATCGTGGAGCCTAAATGCAATGCTGGAGTTTCATCATCATGAGCTTGTATGGAAAATTTGAATGGAAATTTCTCTAGGAAATTAGAACTCTAGTGACCTCTTCATGTAACTTGTATAATGCTTGGACAAGCAAGTGGTCACTGGATAATGATAGCACAAAAGCATATAAATTTTTAGAAATAATTTAAAGAGTGAAATTTAAAGGCCAAAAATTATTATCATATGGATTATTCTATTGCTATTAGTTCTATTAAGTCCAACTCTCCTCCATCAAATTGTGAAGATCTGAATCTGATGGAGATATGAAGCTATTAGCAGTTGAATTTTTATTAGTGGCATTTTATTTTTTGTATAGTATTCACCTCGTCTGTTGTATCTTGTGTTGATTACTTCTACCATTAATGTTTATTGTTGGCTAGGCATGATGGCTCACACCTATAATCCTAGAATCTTAGGAGGCCAAGGCAGGAGGATTGCTTGGGCCCAGGAGTTCGAGATCATCCTGGGCAATATAGTGAGACCTTGTCTCTACAAGAATAAAAAAATAAGCTGGGCATGGTGGTTCATACCTGTATTCCCAGCTACTCAGGGGTCTGAGGTGGGAGGATTACTTGAGCCCAGGAAGTCAAGGCTGCAGTGAACCATGATCATACCACTACACTCTGGCCTGGGCAATGGGAGTGAGACCCTGTCTCAAAAAAGTAAATTCATTTTTGATCTAATGAAAGACTTATGGTACTAATATTTTCTGAGCTAAATCATGAGAAGATGGTATCAATTTATTCAGATCCAGAGTCAGAGGAAATGGGCAATGGGGGAAGAGAGTGGAGTGTGGAGGGGAAGTGAAGGTGTGCGGGGCAGGGAGAGAGGTCTAGGGCAGACGGGGCAAGGAATAATGGGGAAGAGCAGAAAGCAGAAGTTCAGAGATGTGAGAATAAAGACTCATACTTCTGGATACTTACTCTGGGCCAGATGTTTTTAGTGCACTCTCTCTCTTCATTTATATATATACGTATCAAGATATATATATATATATATGTGTGTGTGTGTATATATGTATATATGTATATGTATATATGTGTGTGTGTGTATGTGTATATATATATATATATATATATATATATATATATATATATAGTGCCACAGGCATCGTGAAAACTCTACTGTCCCTGCCCTTGCAGGCAATGTGACTTTTGGCAAGTTCCTTAGTCTCTTAACCTATGTGTCTCAGTTTCCTATTCTGTAATAAGGGATGATAACATTAGCAACACACTAAGTGACTTATTATATATACATATTTATATAATGTAAAAATATAGTCATATTTCGATAATACAGGGTGATGAGTCAATACCAGGAAAGCATAAAGATGATCTCTGTTCCATATCAAGCTTTCTGTATGTGTTTGCTACCATGGATGTTAGCAGCAGCATCCTTGTCACTGTCATTATGGGAAATAGCTTTGGTATAATATTAAACAAAACAACAGATGCAGTATTATAAACACACTACTTGTTCTCCAATCTCATAATTTTAAAAAACATGCATAGAAAAAAGCCTGTAAGGGAATGCACCACATTTGAAGTGTTGTTCTCTAAGTGGGAAACTCAATCATTTTGAAATAACATTCCTTTCACTGTTTTACTTGCGTTTTCTTCCTTATTATTACTCAGCCACTGTTTCTCTAATAATTTTTTTTTTTGAGATGGAGTCCTGATCTGTCGCCCGGGCTGGAGTGCAGTGGCACGATCTTGGTTCACTGTAACCTCTGCTTCCCAGGTTCAAGCAGTTTTCCTGCCTCAGCCTCCCGAGTAGCTGGCATTACAGGTATGCACCACTATGCCTGGCTAATTTTTGTATTTTTAGTAGAGACCAGGTTTCACCATGTTGGCCAGGTTTGTCTCGAACTCCTGACCTCATGATCCGCCCGACTCAGCCTCCCAAAGTGCTGGGATTACAGGCGTGAGCCACCGCACCTGGCCAATAATTTTTAAAATAGATGTTCTGAAGACTCATTCTTTTAGGTATCTTGAGGATTAGGGGTAAAAGGTGTTTTGATATCCTTATCAGGAGGCAAACCAGTCAGTGACCCTCGGGGGCAGCATTTCAAACAGAAGGAAGGTTTGGGGTAGGGTAGAGAGGGGCAGTGGGGGAGGCAGGGTGGTGTGGATGGAAGGTTAGCTGAAGACCCCAGGCATCCTGAAAAATGCCACAGTGGGTACATGTTGAAAGAAACCAAAACACCCGCATGTCCATAAGAGGAGGCTGCTGTGCTATCGAGATGGAGATCTTTATGACGTCTCCTTAGACCTTTCCTCTCCTTCGGCTCCAGTGGCGCAATTTGGCAGCACATGGCCCTGGCAAGGCGCTGCTGCTGGTGAGCTGTGCTGAGGTCAAGGCCCGGCCCACCTGCAGCATCATCACTTCAGAGACTGGCCTGGGGCACCTGTCTTGGTATCTGGAAGCCTACAGTTTCAGATCAGGGAAACGGAGAAAACACATAGTGCAATAGTTAGACTCAACGCTCCCCCAGTGACGCCATCAGTGCAAAGCGAGAGGCACATATAGGTTGTTGTGGTCATTAGTTTGGGATGAGCAGGGCTGGGTTGGGTCATTCCCTGAAAGAGGAATTGGGGGAGTGAATGCCAGTGTGATCTATTACATTACTAGTGCACAAGTGGCTAAGCTTCTGTTTCCTAAGTTTGTTTTTCTGCTAAGACAATGGCGTGCTCCGTTACTGTGGTGAGAAGCTGCCCTGGCCTGAGGTGTGTGCGGGAATGACTGCACCTACTGATGAGCATTCTGAAGATTCGCCAAAAGCTGTGACAAGGGGGCACTGCCCGCATAAAGCTATGAAGGCCCCTGGCTCTTAGCACCCACAGACCCAGAAAGCTCTTCAGCCTGGCTGTGCATCATGCCGTGGCACCTTTGAGGCCACGGGAAGCTTTGAGGCCACCCTCGAGCTAAAGTTCTGGTGCCCTTCAGCCTCCTAATGCAGGTCAGGTGGCTGCCCAGAAGCTGCCCACTGATCTGAATCAGTGTCAAGGGAATGTGTGTGTGTGTGTGTGTGTGTGTGTGTGTGTGTGCATGTATTTAACAGAGAGGGAGGGCGCACCTGAAATTGTGAGAGAAATCGACCAGGGCTTGCTCTGTCTTGCTTCTGACCTGAGGAGCTAACTGCCTTTGCTCATTCCCGCACGTAGGCCAAGCTAACTATGGGAGGAATTTAGTGTAGGGTTTAACTTCAAAGCAAAGATGATAATAGTCCCTTTCGGAGCCCAGCCCCGAGGAGATGAGAAGGGTGTACACACAAGCAGCAATGTTGTGTGAAAGGTTTATGGGAGCACTGTGACCTGACCAAGGACAAAGATGTTTTGCAACCTCCCTGGGCTCCCGTTGACACCTAGATGTCTGTGGTCACCATTCTCCTCCTGACCTCACCCTTTCCTGATTCTCCCTTGCCTGTAAAAAGAAGCTTGAGATTCATGCCCCTTAAGATGGCTCCATAGGACATTAGTCCATCATCGTCTTGGCTTGCTGGCTGTCTGAAATAAAGTCACTTTTCTCTGCCCAGGAGGTGGAGGTTGCAGTGAGCCATGATCAGGGCACTGCACTCCAGCCTGGGCAATATAGTGAGACCCTGTCTCAAAAAAAAAAACTTAATTTGTTGAACAGTCATTTGCCAGGCCCCAACTATGTTCTAGGTACTGTGCTGAGTGTCTGGGACATACAATAAAAAAAGACACATCCCCGCCCTCATGGAGTTTATGTCAAATTGTAGGATAATGGTCAATCTACTGATCCCACACAAAAAATGCAAAAATTCCTGCCAGACTTCAAGTAATGTCCTACCACTTCATGTACACTGTGAGACTCTTACAGCTGTATACTTCCATTTCCTTTCTCCCCAGCTTTCTGCTATTGTTGTCTTACATTATATGTCTACCTATGTCAGAACCCCACAATACATTGTTACTATTTGACAGTCAATTTTCTTTTAAATTAAGAGATTAGCTACAAGAAAAAAGTCTTGACTGAGCATGGCGGCTCATGCCTGTAATCCTGGCACTTTGGGAGGCTGAGGCAGGAGGATTGCTTGAGCCCAGAGGTTTGAGAGAAGCCTGGGCAACATAGGGAGACCTTTTTTCTAAATAAGAAACTTCAAAAGTTTTTAAAAAATCAGCCGGGCCCCGTGGCTCATGCCTATAATCCCAGCACTTTGGGAGGTCGAGGTGGGTGGTTTGCCTGAGCTCAGGAGTTCATGACCAGGCTGGGCAACATGGTGAAACCCCGTCTCTACTAAAACACAAAAAAATTAGCCAGGCGTGGCGGCGTGCACCTGTAGTCACAGCTACTTAGGAGGCTGAGGCAGGAGAATCCCTTGAACCTGGAAGGCGGAGGTTGCAGTGAGCAGAGATCGTGCCACTGCACTCCAGCCTGGGCGACGGACGGAAACTCCGTCTCCAAAAAAAAAAATCTTGTACTTTCCCACAATTGTTCCATGTCCAGTACTGTGAAGTTCTGTGTGTAGATCCAAATTTCCTTCTATTTTCCTTCTGACCCAAGAACTTCCTTTAACATGTTTTGTAGGACAAATCTGTTGACAGTGACTTTTCTCCCCATTTTTGTTTGTTTACCTGTTTGTGTAAACATGTTTATGTCACATTCATTTAAAAAAATTGTGCTGATTAGAAAGTTCTGGGTTGCACAGATTCTGATGAGAAGTCTGATGGATGACTTTAAATTTGTTCCTCTGTATGTAGTGTGTCTTCCTTTCTTTTTCTGCCAGAGCATTGGTGTTGGGGTTTGAATCAATCTTTTCAGTAGCTGAACTGGACTTCAGTTGTGTTGTTGCTGTAGTTATTTTCTTTCTTTTTTTTTGCAGCAGCAGCTATAAATGTGAATTTATTTTTTTAAAAATTTTAAATTTTTATTTATTATACTTTAAGTTCTAGGGTACATGTGCACAACATGCAGGTTTGTTACATATGTATACATGCACCATGTTGGTGTGCTGCATGCATTAACTCGTCATTTACATTAGGTGTATCTCCTAATGCTATCCCTCCCACCCCATGACAGGCCCCGGTGTGTGATGTTCCCCTTCCTGTGTCCAAGTGTTCTCATTGTTCAATTCCTACCTATGAGTGAGAACATGCGGTGTTTGGTTTTTTGTCCTTGTGATAGTTTGCGGAGAATGATGGTTTCCAGCTTCATCCATGTCCCTACAAAGGACATGAACTCATCCTTTTTTATGGCTGCATAATATTCCATGGTGTATATGTGCCACATTTTCTTAATCCAATCTATCATTGATGGACATTTTGGTTGGTTCCAAGTCTTTGCTATTGTGAATAGTGCCACAATAAACATACATGTGCATGTGTCTTTATAGCAGCATGATTTATAATCCTTTGGGTATATACCCAGTAATGGGATGGCTGGGTCAAATGGTATTTCTAGTTGTAGATCCTTGAGGAATCGCCACACTGTCTTCCACAATGGTTGAACTAGTTTCCAGTCCCACCAACAGTGTAAAAGTGTTCCTATTTCTCCACATCCTCTCCAGCACCTGTTGTTTCCTGACTTTTTAATGATTGCCATTCTAACTGGTGTGAGATGGTATCTCATTGTGGTTTTGATTTGCATTTCTCTGATGGCTGCCTAAATGTCTTCTTTTGAGAAGACTTTTTGAGAAGTCTTTTGAGAAGACTTTGCCCACTTTTTGATGGGGTTGTTTGTTTTTTTCTTGTAAATTTGTTTGAGTTCTTTGTAGATTCTGGATATTAGCCCTTTGTCAGATGAGTAGATTGCAAAAATTTTCTCCCATTCTGTAGGTTGCCTGTTCACTCTGATGGTAGTTTCTTTTGCTGTGCAGAAGCTCTTGAGTTTAATTAGATCCCATTTGTCAATTTTGGCTTTTGTTGCCATTGCTCTTGGTGTTTTAGACATGAAGTCCTTGCCCATGCCTATGTCCTGAATGGTAATGCCTAGGTTTTCTTCTAGGGTTTTTATGGTTTTAGGTCTAACGTTTAAGGCTTTAATCCATCTTGAATTGATTTTTGTATAAGGTGTAAGGAAGGGATCCAGTTTCAGCTTTCTACATATGGCTAGCCAGTTTTCCCAGCACCATTTATTCAATAGGGAATCCTTTCCCCATTTCTTGTTTTTGTCAGGTTTGTCAAAGATCAGATGGTTGTAGATGTGTGGTATTATTTCTGAGGGCTCTGCTCTGTTCCATTGGTCTGTATCTCTGTTTTGGTACCAGTACCATGCTGTTTTGGTTACTATAGCCTTGTAGTATATATAGTTTGAAGTCAGGTAGCGTGATGCCTCCAGATTTGTTCTTTTGGCTTAGGGTTGTCTTGGCAATGCAGGCCCTTTTTTGGTTCCATATGAACTTTAAAGTAGTTTTTTCCAATTCTGTGAAGAAAGTCATTGGTAGCTTGATGGGGATGGCATTGAACCTATAAATTACCTTGGGCAGTATGGCCATTTTCACGATATTGACTCTTCCTATCCATGAGCATGGAATGTTCTTCCATTTGTTTGTGTCCTCTTTTATTTCATTGAGCAGTGGTTTGTAGTTCTCCTTGAAGAGGTCCTTCACATCCCTTGTAAGTTGGATTCCTAGATATTTTATTCTCTTTGAAGCAATTGTGGATGGGAGTTCACTCATGATTTGGCTCTCTGTCTGTCTGCTATTGGTGTATAAGAATGCTTGTGATTTTTGCACATTGATTTTTGTATCCTGAGACTTTGCTGATGTTGCTTATCAGCTTAAGGAGATTTTGGGCTGAGACGATGGGGTTTTCTAAATATACAATCATGTCATCTGCAAACAGGGACAATTTGACTCCCTCTTTTCCTAATTGAATACCCTGTATTTCTTTCTCCTGCCTGGTTGCCCTGGCCAGAACTTCCAACACTATGTTGAATAGGAGTGGTGAGAGAGGGCATCCCTGTCTTGTGCCAGTTTTCAAAGGGAATGCTTCCAGGTTTTGCCCATTCAGTATGATATTGGCTGTGGGTTTGTCATAAATAGCTCTTATTATTTTGAGATACGTCCCATCAATACCTAATTTATTGAGAGTTTTTAGCATGAAGGGCTGTTGAATTTTGTCAAAGGCCTTTTCTGCATCTATTGAGATAATCATGTGGTTTTTGTGTTTGGTTCTGTTTATATGCTGGATTACATTTATTGACTTTCGTATGTTAAACCAGCCTTGCATCCCAGGGATGAAGCCCACTTGATCATGGTGGATAGGCTTTTTGATGTGCTGCTGGATTTGGTTTACCAGTATTTTACTGAGGATTTTTGCATCAATGCTCATCAGGGATATTGGTCTAAAAGCTGTAGATATTTTCAATATAACACAATACCTCAGATTCAGGGTACAAGATATCAGTATGCAAAAATCAATTGTATTACTTCTTTGTTTTTATTTTATAAATTGGCATAATAATTGTACATATACATGGGACAAGTAGTGATATTTCCATACATATGATGTATGGTGATCAAAGCAGAGTAATTAGCATATGGATTGTCTCAAACATTCATCATTTCTTTGTGTTGGGAATATTCAATGTCCTCCTAACTATTTGAAACTATATAATATATTATTTGTTTACTTTTTCAAGTCAGAGTCTCACTCTGTCACCCAGGCTGGAGTGCAGTGGCACGATCTCAGCTCACTGCAACCTCCGCTTCCCAAGCTCAAGCGATTCTCCTGTCTCAGGATCCCGAGTAGCTGGGATTACAGGCAACCACCACCACGCCTGGCTAATTTTTGTATTTTTAGTAGAGACGGTGTTTTGCCATGTCGACCAGGCTGGTCTCAAACTCCTGACCTCAGATGATCCGCCCGCCTCAGTCTCCCTAAGTGCTGGGATTACAGGTGTGAGCCACCATGCCCGGCCTATATAATATATTATCGTTCATTATAGTTATCCCACAATGCTGTGGAACACTATAACTTACTTCTCCTATCAAACTGTAATTTTGTATCCTTTAACAAATCTCTCTCTATCTCCACCACCCCTTACCCTTTCCAGCCTCTAGTATCCTCTGTTCTACTTTTTATTTCTATGAGATTAGCATTTTTTAGCTTCCACATATGAATGACAACATGTGGTGTTTAAGTCTCTGTTCCTGGCTTATTTCACTTAACATAAAGTCCTCCACTTCCACCCAAGATTGCTCAGAATGACAGAATTTCATTCTTTTTTAGGGCTGAAAAGTATTGCATTGTGTACGTGTACCACATTTTCTTCATCCGTTCATCTAGACTGATTCCATAGCATGGCTGTTGTGCATAGTGCTATAAACAATGTGGGAGTGCAGATGTCTCTTTGATATGCTGATTTCCTATCCCTTGAATAAATGCCCAGTAGTGGGATTGCTGGATCATATGGTGGTTCTATTGTAGTTTTTGGAGGAACCTCCCTTCTGTTCTCCATAGTGTCTCTACTAGTTTAAATTCTCACCAATAGGGTATGACAGTTCCCTTTTCTCTGCATCCTTGCCAGTGTTTGTTATTTTTTGTCTTTTTGAGAATAGGCATTCTAGCTGAGTGAGATTGCCAGCATTTGTTTGTTTGTTTGTTTGTTTTGTCTTTTTGATAACAGGTATTGTAACTGTGTGAGACGATAACTCATTGTGGTTTTACTGTTATTTCTTTTCTTTTCTGGAGACAGGGTCTCACTATGTTGCCCAGGCTGGTCTCGAAGTCCTGAGCTCAAGCAGTCCTCCTCCCTTGGCTTCCTAAGTAGCTGGGACTACAGGCCTGCTCCATCCCAGCCAGCTCTCATTGTGGTTTTGATTTGCATTTCCCTGATGATTAGCGATGCTGAACATTTTTTCATACATTTCTTGGCCATTTGTAGGTCTTCCTTTGAGAAACATCTATTCAGATAATTTCCCTATTTGAGCTTGGATGGGTTTTTTGGCTGTTGAGATGTTTGACTTCCTTGTATATCATGGTTATTAACACCCTGTCTAATGAATAGTTTGCAAATCTTTTCAATCTTTTGTAAATAAACATACGGGATTTTACTTTTTTAATTATATTTTTTGGAGACAGGATTGTGCTCTGTCACCCAGGTTGGAGTGCGGTGGCGCGATCAAGGCTCACTGCAGCCTCAACCTCCCAGGCCCAAACCTTCCTCCCACCTCAGCCTCCTGAGTACCTGGGATTCCAGGTGCTCACAACCCTGCCCAGCTCATTTTTAATTTTTTTTGTAAAGACAGGGTCTCGCTATGTTGCCCAGACTGGTCTTGAACTCCTGGCCTCAACTGATCCTCCCACTTCAGCCTCTGAAGAGCTGGGATTACAGGAGTGAGCCATCGTGCCCAGCCTAAATATGGGATTTTAGGCATTAAGCAGGGACAGGTGTTTGGGTGAGCGTAGCTAAGAGCTGGGTTCTTCAGTCAGAGAGCATCCCACCAGGCATTGATTAAGCCCGGACTGTGTTCAGAGCGCTGGAGGAAATGCTGAAGATGCGACACTGGGCTCCTATGGTCCTGCGGGAGTGCACGTCCACCAGGGAATCAGAGATGGGCCACTGAGTGTGTCCGC
Source organism: Pan paniscus (assembly GCF_029289425.2). Taxonomy (NCBI): domain Eukaryota; kingdom Metazoa; phylum Chordata; class Mammalia; order Primates; family Hominidae; genus Pan; species Pan paniscus. The sequence continues at coordinate 54,369,307 of NC_073272.2, read as the reverse complement.
CAGGAGGATCAGGCCTACCGGCCAGGCCCACCTGGGCCTCAGTCCCCGAATTCCACAGCCTTACAGCTGTTTTCATCCATGAGCAAATAGCCCTGCCCTAGGGCTGGTCTAGAGGAGATGGGGCAGGGAGATGTCTGGGCTCCTTCCGTTTGCACAAAGCCCTGCAAGAAGCATGGATACCCTCATGTGCTGTCTCCTGTAAAGCAGAATCAGGCATTTAGAGGTAGGGAGTGGGGTCGGGGGGACGGGTCTCTCATGGCACAGGGAGGATAACTGGGGAGGGACAGCAGCACCCCTCAGTGTCAGCTCTTGGTCTGTGCCACGGATCCTCAGCACAGCACGGCCAGCTACTTCAGTCTCCACTTTAGCTGCCTCTGCTTCACTCCCTTGCGAAAGATCTGCAGGTGCCCTTCTGTTCAGGGCCACAGAGGGCAGAGAGAAGCCAGGTGGCCGCCGTGCCTCCTGAGTGCACTTGCCCAGGAGGCTGAAGCAGACTTGCTCAGGGCGGATGAAGAGGGTGTGGACAAGCAGTCCCAAGGTTGGGGGAAGCTTCCAGCACTTTCGTAAGCAGCACAGGTTCATGCTCTTATTCCACCGGGGCAGAGACACCCCTTCCCCACACCAGGACAGCAGCACCTCAGCAGGAGGGCAGCTGGGGCCTTAGGGGCACAGGGTTCCACCTCATGATGGCATGAACCCTCCAAGCCTAGAATGGATCCCCATTTTGATGGGTAAAGGGCTCCCCTGTGTGCCTGGGCCAGCTCCTGCCCTCCTGGATGTGGCCTAGGCCCAGAAACAGCCTCTGAGGGCAGAAACCGGGGTCTCCCTTTCACCTGGAAAACAAAAGGTTACTCGGCTGCCTGGGCCCGGGTCCTGAGATCGAGGCTAACTCCGTGAGGACAGAAGGTGTCCAGAAATGCTCTCCCTAATCCTCAATCCCTCCCCCACCTCATTGCTCCCTTTGTCTGTCTCTGTCTCCCTGTGTCTCCATGTCTGCCTCATGAGCCTGGGTGATCTCTTGCTGTGACTGCATCTGACACGTGTCCTGTACCAAGTGACTTTTTAGGTGTCTCCAAGGCAAGATGTCATTCTGCTGAGCTTTTTCAGGCTCTGTGCCCAGATTCTGAGGCCTCTGACCAATTTGGAGGGTAGCGTCCCAGGTCGGCAGGTCTCTGAGCTGTGGAGGGCTTGTGTCTGGGGTGACAGTCCTCTGGGCTGATCAGGGTTCTCTCCCAGCATGTGAGGTGTCTGATCTGCTTTAGGTATTGTGTCTAGAATGCAAGGCATGGGAGCAGTTCTGATTTCAGGAAGTAGGGTTTGAGCTCTCCCGAGTGTCTGTGTCAATGATAGGACACAATAGCGCCCCTTGGGGCTCCATATCCTAGGTTGTGAGAACACTGAGGTTATTCCAAACTCACGAAAGGTGTCTGATCCTTTTGGGGTCCTGCGTCCTGAGTGTGTCCTCCCTACCCGGTTATGAGTCTGCACCGCAGGGGTTGAGGCTGCTGACATGTTGAGGAGTTGCTGTGTCTCAGGTTGTAAACTCTGTGCTGTGTGGGAATGGTGTGTCCCACACTCTGAGGTCTCCTAGGTGTTTGTTGCAGGGAACATTGTGCCCAAGGCCTCTGTGTTCCCTGTCCCGGTCCCCTCAACTGTTTCTGTGTCCGCATCTCAGGGTGTGCGCACTATGGTTTTGTGGGCTTCTGGGTCCGGGCTGTGAGGTCCGTGAGGTAATCCGTTTTCTACATCACAGGTTCTAAAGTTGCTCACACGCACGTGGGTCTGAATTTTAGAATCTGATGTCTCTGAGCAGGTTTAGTGTCTGTGTCCTCCTTCACTGAGTTCTTGGAGGGGTCTGAGTTCTGCGAACTGTTCAGTGTTGTGTGTCCAGGGTTGAGGTCTCTGAGCTGCTTGTTCCTGGGTTGTTGTCTGGGTTTTCTATGTCATTGGGGTCTCTTGGGCTTTGTGACCCAGGCTGTGAGGTCCCTGAGGTATCTGAGAGTGTGTGTGTCCAGGATAGGACGTTTCAGAGCTGGTAGGAGATGTATGTTTTGGAGGGAGGCCTGTTCTGTCTTTGGTTCCGTGTTCCAGGGATTGAAACGTCTGAGCTCTTTGGGAGATCATCTCAAGCATGAGAGACACTGTCACATAGCAAAGTTCAGACATGAGTTGTTTGTGACCTTCTCCTGATATTTGGGTCTCACCCTGTACAGTCAGTGAGAGGTTGTCTCGAGTTGACTTTCCCAGACTCGTCCACTCCAGCCTGCCACAGCCACGCTTACTTATCTAGACCCCTGAGTTTACACGGCCAGCTTCCTTCACAGCTGCCCCTGGGGTTGGAGTCATGCGACTGCTTTGAGAGTCACAGGTCCCCCTCAGCACCACTTGTGGAGATCTCACTGTGCGGAGGAGTTTCTTCTGTGTCTCTGATAAAAGACACAGAGCAGGGACCCTCTCTCTCAGCGATGAACAGGACCTGCCCATGTGTTCCTGGGTCATGTGGTCTGTCTCCTGCAAGATGTCACTGACACCCAGAAAATAACCTGGACACAACATCCCTCTTGCAGCTCTCCCAGAACACATGCATCAAACCCGGGATCCCCTGTGCCCTGGTGGGATGGCAGGAGTCTCTAGCTGTTTGGATCATCTTCCCAAACCTTAACTTCACCTTTACATGATGAGGATCTACAGAGCGGCATCTCAGCCCTTTCCTGCAAATGCACGGTGCTTCTGAATGCAGAATTCGGGGCTAGGGAAGGGAGGGGACACAGGTAGATGCCATCTGTGGTCAGGGGGAGGTGTGGGCCCGAGACCGTCTCAGCTGAAATGTAGGAGTAATGGGCACAGACCATTCAAGAGAAATGTGTGTTGGGCTGAAGAAAGTAGAAACTACCTCCAGAGTATCTCCTCCATCTCTAAGACATGCACGGTTTAATTCTGTTATTTTGTGAGGCTCTTTGCACCATGACACAAGCATGCATAGAGGGCTCCATCATACAGGGGAGAACGAGACCCTGAATGGTCTCACAGTCTAGTGGGGGAGGCATATGTGTTCCTTCAGGCAACAAATATGTATGAAAGTCTTCTACGTGCCAGGCACTGCTTGAGGTGTAGGGATACCTCAGGGAACCAAATCAACAGAAATCCCTGCCCTGGATCTGACATTCCCCGAAGAGGACGTGGTAGGTGGCAGACAGTAAACCCTCCACAAGGGAATCTAGGAAACGTTAGAAGTTATGAACCAAAACGTACCCGAGACAGGTCTCAATCAATTTAGAAGTTTATTTTGCCAAGGTTAAGGACGTGCCCCTGACACAACCTCAGGAGGTCCTGACGAAACATCCCCAAGGTCGTCAGGGTACAGCTTCGCTTTATACACTTTAGGGAGACATAAGACATCAATCAATGCATGTATGACATACATTGATTCCTTCTGAAAAGGCGGGACAACTACAAGTTGGCGGGTGGTGGAGGGGCGGTGGGGTCTTACAGGTCATAAGTGGATTCAAAGATTTTCTGATTGGCAATTGCTTGAGTTTATCTAAAGACCTCCAATCCATAGGAGGGAGTGTCTGGGTTAAGATAAGGGGTTGTGGAGATCAAGGTTCTTATTATGCCAATGCCTGTCCCGAGGCAGCCGGCTTCAGAGAGAATAGACTGTAAGTATTTCTTATCAGACCTTAAAAGTTGCTGGACTCTTAGCTAATTCTCTCCTAGACCAGGAAAAAGACCTGGAAAGGGAAAGGGATTCTCTACAGAATGTAGACTTCCTCACAAGAGATGGCTTTGTAGGCCTATTTCAAAATGTGTCAAAGAAATGTATTGTTGGATGAAACACTTTGACTTCTTTCAGGGCCTATTTGTTATGTGATGCTATACTAGTCAGGCTGGAACTTGGTGTCTTATTGCCACAGTCTTAAGATCTCTCCCTTAACATAAATGCTGGTCAGTTGTGCCTGAATTCCATAGGGAGAAGGGTGTAATGACGCATGTCTGACCCACCCTTCCCATCATGGCCTGAACTACTTTTTCAGGCTAACTTTGGAAAAGCTTTGGCCGAGAGGAAGGGTCCATTCAGATGGTTGGGGAGTGGGGCTTAGAATTTTATTTTTAGTTTACAAAGATGATGGGGGCTGTGTTAAAAAGAAAAAATATACAGATCACGGTACAGGGATTGGGAATTGGGGGAGGCACTGGGTTAGCTGCAGGTAAATTATAACAGAGTGACTAGGGTAGGCTGGGTTGAGAAGGTGACAATTTGACAAAGATGTGAAGGGGGAGGAGTCAGTCAAGCAGATATCTGTGGTGAAGGCCTTCCAGACAGAGGGAGCAGTTGGAAAAAAGTCAGAGGCTGAGTCGTTCCAACATGGCGCAGATGCCACAAGGACACTAGCACACCAGCAGGAAGCTGAACAGAAGGCTGGAGGTGCCACGGTGACAAGGACGGGATCCTGTCAGGCCAGGTAAGCTTCTGCTCTGCCAGTGACACGGAAAGGGACAATGAAGGGCCACGGATACAGAAAGCATGTCTGTGCAGCCTGCAGAGTTCAGGTGAAGGAGGGACCCAGGCAGGAGCAGTCAGAACCAGGAGGGCTTAGGCAAGAGACAGGACAGGCAAAGGCACTGATGCAGCCCACCCAGACTTGACAGACGCGTTCATCCAGGTGTTCATGTCCTTGTCACTGTGGACATCTGTGTTGCAGCCACAGAACCACATACTCGATTAGGACGCCTGAACCCAATCAATAGTCGTTTTTCCCTACAGACCCTGGGGGAGGCGCACATGCACTTGCCCTAGGGTACTCTGACATTTTGGTAAACCCATCACTGCAGTCCCACTGGGAGGCCACATGGAGTAACATACTGGCCAAGACATATTTAAAAATTCTGGCAGGGTGCGGTGGCTCACGCCTGTAATCCCAGGACTTTGGGAGGGCAAGGCAGGCAGATCACTTGAGGTCAGGAGTTCAAGAACAGCCTGGCCAATATGGTGAAGCCCCATTTCTACTAAAAATCCAAAAAAAAAAAAAAAAAATCCCGGGTGCAGTGACGCACACCTGTAATGTAATCCCAGCTACTTGGGTGGCTGAGGCACAAGAATCACTTGATCCCAGGAGGTGGAGGATGCAGTGAGCTGAGATTGTGCCACTGTACTCCAGCCTGGGTGACAGAGCTAGTCTCTATCTAAAATAAACAAATAATTTTGTAGCCTCTTTTACTAGGAGTTCTGGAATTAGGGAAAAGAGGAAAGGTACAACCCTCCTCCCGAACTCCAGGGGAGGAGAATCTCATTGCACAGATGTCCTCTGTTCACTCGATTCTCCTGGAGCATTTCTAAGGCACACAGAGCTGCTACCATCATAGCCATTACTGACCAAGTACTCTGGGTGAAATTCCTTTATTAACTGAATAAACTTGTTCTGAAGTGCTGACCGGACACTCTGGGGACAGGGGGAGGTTTCGGCTGTATCCTTGCTGGCAGATGACCCCCACACTTGGGGGGTAAGGAGAGCCATGGCAGAATTCAACCCACGGTACCCTAGGAGTACACAGGAGACCACCCTACCCTCACCTGAGGGATGTGTGTGTGCAAGGGTTGGGTCAGGGCAGACTCTTCAGAAGAGGGGAGGTTTGTGCGGCAGGCACTTTGATTCTGCACAGCTTACAGTCCAGAGAGCCGAAGAACAAGAGGAACTAGATTCCCATTCTCAGTCTGTTGATTTCCACACCACATTTGGAGTCTGATCAACTCCACAGCTGTGTTGCAGCCGCTAACGCTGCCTCTGCTCTGTTTGCCTCTAGATTCTTCTTATCTGTTAAATAAAGTGAGGCTGATGGAGATGTAATTTAGGGCGGGGGTGGATTGCAAGTGTCTCTGTGATAGGGCAAAGCGCCTCCCGGTGGAGGCGCAGAAGCTAAACTCAACTGGTAGCTGTGAGGCAAGGGACGCCAGGGCAGCTCCTGTGGACTGTGTTAGAACTTTTCAGGGTGGCTTTGCCCTGCCAGGGGCCTGGATCTCACAGGGGGACGTCGTGTTAGGACCAAGCTGACTGTCCCATCACAGAATAATATCTGCAGCTCAGCATGGGGAGCATAAGCAAAGTACGTTGTCGTGAGTTTAAAGAGGCCTGGCTTTGGAGTCTGACAGAACCCGCGTGTGAGTCCCAGATCCAGCCTTTTCTGCCTCAGTGCCCTGACCTCTTTCAGCTTGGTTCCTTATCTGTAGATAGGAGTTTGATACTTACCTCTCTGGGTCTTTGGGAAATCAACACTGTACATGAGTAGCACACAGTAGGTCCTCAACAACCAGGCTCCAGGGAGAGCCATTCACACTGGGCCATGTTAGAGGCACATCAGTGTGCAGGCCAGCGTGCCAGGACAGTGGGAGTCCAGTCTACCCTCCAGCCAGGGTTTGGGCTTGGGCTGATGGTGGCAGGACCAGGGCCATTTCCATCTTTTCTCTTTTATTGTCCATATGTCCAAAGCAGACACTTCCATTCATATTCAGGTGTGCAATGCTAGGAGCTGAAATAACAGGCTGTAGTGAATGAAGCGAAGCCTCACAGTTCACTCTATGGCAGGAAGAACCAGCTGTGAGGCAGGTCCTCAGCCCACATCACTTCATGGTACTGAACCTGGGGCCACAATTCCAAACTCCATGTTCACACATGATGAGTCTATAGGAATGAAGGAGAGATCTATGTTGTGTATCTTTATTATTATGTTTTATTGTATATATTTAAGGTATAAAACATGTTGTTATACACACACACAGTGAAATAATTGCTACAGTCAGGCAAATGAACCTGTCACCTTCCTCAAGTTACCTTCCTGCATCCTATTTTTGCAAGTAAACTTTTCCTAAAAACCCTACTCTCACGTGACATTCCAGTTGGTTGGCCCATTGGGGGAATTTTCATGAATCTCCATCATGTGCTATTCAGTAAAAATATCAAACCCACTAAGCATGCCTTTTCATCCAGTTGCTCCCTAGGTAAAGTATAATTTGCTCTCCTTCACTTGAGAGCTGAAGGTAAGGAGCAATCAGGCAGCGGTTGATGGAGCAAGTGCAGGCCAGACAGAGGGAAGGGCGGTTGTGAGGCGGCAGACACGAGAGAGAGACAGCGAGAGAGCGAGCGTGCACGCTAGAGAGAGAGAGGCCTGGTAGTAGCTGGGGCCTGATACCCCTAATCCAGGAGGCTGGACTTTATCCTAAGGGCAGCTGGCAGCCCTAGTAGAATTTGAAAAGGTTTGACATGACCAGATTAGCAGTCAAGAAAGGTGCCCCACTCACTGGGACACAGAATGCGTGGGAAGGGGTCAAGACTGGCAGCAAGATGAGCTATGAATTGTTGGTGGTCATCGAGGAGGGAGATGAGGGTGACTGGACTAGGGAACTTCCTGTGGTGATGGAGAGGAGTCAGTGTCAAGGTCTCACTTAGAAAAACTTGGGAGGTCTAACTGGCCAGGCTCGGTCAACTGTGGGGGTGGTAAGAGGCAGCAATCAAGGATGGCTTTCAAGATCTTTGGCCCAAGCTGCTCGGTAGAGGGTGGTGCCTGTCACTGAGTCAGGCAGCACAGGAGGAGGGGCAGGCGTGCTGAGAGTGGGGATGGGTGCGTTCACTTTGGGACATGCTGAGCAGTACTTGCTATGGGACTCAACGACTTATGACTTGAAGACTTCGCAGAGCTGACCTAACCTCCCTGTGCTTACCGTGCCTCATCTGTAATAGGAGAATAAGAATAATTAGAACAAATAACTAATTAGTTTCATTTGTTGAGTCTAGGAGAATGTTCTCCTTTTATACTGCAGAGTGGTATTTTCTTGTCAGGTCTTCCCAGGTAAAATGGGAATGTCTCGACTTGCCCATACAGTGGCTTGATTTTACCTGTCTGCTTTGGGTATCACCACCATTCGGCATGTATTGCCAATACTAAACAAATAAGTAAATACATAAATTCAAAGTAACAGGTGTTTATTATCACGTGTGTGCTGTAATAGCCCATCAGCCTGTCCCTCAGACAAATAAACTCTCTTTAAATCTTCTAAACTTCCTCTTGAAGCCCACCTCTCCCTCCAGGGGCTGGGTAGGGCGTTTGGGACCCAGGATCTCTAACACTCTCTTCTCTGGGAAGCCATCTCCCACTGCCCAGGATGCTGGATGGGAGGTGAGTGCAACGGGCCTGTGGGGTTGTCAGTTGGCGGAAGAAATCTGTAGATCCAGGGAGAGAATCGAGCCACATGTGTGGATTTGGAAATGACAGTGTATGGCTGCACAGCACGAAGGGGATGAAGTCACAGACACCTGGATTTAAATCAAGACTCCACCATTTATTTCTTGTATGACTTTGGGGAGGTTACTTAATCTCTTTGTGGCTCAGTTACTTCATTTGTAAAATGAAATGATAATATTCTGGGAGAATGGTTCATGTTTCCTTCCTTCATAAACTGCTGTTCACGAGGCGGCTTCTTCCAGGGTTAAAAAGGAATCTACTATCCATGTATCTGCTAGGACAGACATTGTTGCGTGTCACTTGACTCCTGAAATACGCCACGGTAAAGAAATCTCTGTACACTTTCGTGTTCTGGGAAGTCACTGACCACACAGGACCAATTATTCTCCATGAGACTTAGATAAGGGATGCTGTCTGCCCACTCTGTGCCGTGACTCCCAGATGGCAGACACCACCAGTCCTTGTTCTTTTGTCTCATGAATGTGTTGTAACCAAGCGAGTTATAGAGAAACGCCACACTTTTGAGACAAATTAAGGGGACCTTTATTAGCTGGCGACCTACAGGCAGCTAACGCTCAAAATTCTCTCGGCCCCAAGGAAGGGGCTAGTTTTGTTTTTATACCGTGGTCTAAACAGGGGAGGGGGGAGTTTAGCTGAAGCAATTTTACAGAAGCAGAATAGGCAAAAAGTTAAAAAAAAAAAATTGGTTATAGAAGCAGTTACAAAAAAATAAACAGTTCCAGGTGCAGGGGCTTAAACTATGATTAAGAGATAAATGCAGGGGCTTTTAGGTACCTTCCACCGAGCACATTCCCGAGCTGTTGGTACAGCCTGCCTCAATATCTTACCAGCAGGTGTATTCTTGGATGTGCTTGGAGTCAGCTTGCACTAGTTATTCCCTTAAGGGGGATAAAGGGGGCTGCAAGTGAAGAAACTAAAATGGAGTCTGTCCGGCTCTCTCTGCTAGGAAAGAGTCACTCAGGTTAAAACAAGGTAGGGTATCACAAATGATTCACTTAGACGGGAAGTCTGTCCTCCTAAAAGTAGCTAGGCACAGAGAGAAACATTCCCTGTTCAGCTGGCTGAGACTTCCGCTGATTAAAAAAAAAAAAAAAACCCTGCCCCATAAATCTCCCCACTGAAACCGGTGTACTCCTTCCTATGAAAGTAAAAGACACCCCCGCCCCCCCCCGGTTACCCCAACAGTGTGATTTCCACTTCTGGGGCGCTCTCCCTAAGGCAGTAGCCTGAATAATTTCAATGTATTGGATTGTTTGGTTTCTGTCTTTACCAAGGTGCATTTATCATTCATGCAAAAACAGTAAAAAAAAAAAAAAAAAAGAAACAGCACGTGTCGGTTCTCAGCGGCGCGTCCTAGCTCAAAACTCCCAGCCAATCACAGGAGAAGTCGGCCGCCTCCCAACCCTCCAGCCCAGTTCCCACGTCCCTCGCCCGGGAAGTCACGTCCGCTACAGGGAGTGTCTTCCCATGGCCTCCGGAAGCATTCGGCAGTCCACAAGCCACGCTTCAGAGAAGCCGCTCCGGGAACGCCGCGGCACACCTCCGGAAGGGATGACCTCCACGCCTTTTCCCCTCGCAGTCCACCCGAGCGGCGTGGGTCGCGAGAAGCCACCCAACCGCTCCGTCTTCCGGCTCCGGCGGTCCGCGGCAGCCAATCAAAGGTTCAGTTTCTCAGCGGCGTCGCATCCCTGTGACGTGAGCACATCCTCGCCGACGCCCCCTTCCGCGCTGCGGCGCCTCTAGCCCGCCGGAGGGCGGCTCCTCTCGATGGTCTTAACCCTTCAATTACGAGCGGGCGGCGCTGCGTTTCCAGGGCAGAGGAAACGAGGCGCCGCGTTGGCGCTTGGACGGTGGGAACCGGCTCCGGAGCGAGAACGCGCGTGAGAGAGCCCGAGAGAGACGGAGAGCGAGCGAGCGCGCGGGAGAGACTGAGAGCGGGGGGGTGGGAGAGAGACTTCCAGAGAGACAGAGCGAGAGGCCGAGACCGAGGCTGTCCCTAGCACAGGCCAGGGTGTCTTGGGACTCGAATCCCTGGGTTGGGCTGGCCGGGAGTGGGGCTTTCGAAGGAAGCGGGTGATTTTCCACGTCGTCCATATCTCCCCGGTGTGGGAATGGCGGTCGTGCACTCTGGGGGTGGCGTTGTTCTCGTTCCCTACTTGGGGGTGGCCTTTTTCAGCGGAGAAAGAGGATGCCGCGGGCATTGGTAGCCGGCGGGACTACACTTGGGCTAGGATCAGTGTTCAGCGGGTTCAGAAATCACCGTGTCCTTGGCATCACCTCCCTCCCCACCTCCTCTCCCATCGCACAGCAGGAGACAGTGACTGGAGGGTTTTCAAGGAGGACTGCATTGCCCCTATTGAAACAAACCGTCCGACAAACCCTTTCTCCGACGTGTGACAGAGGGACGGTCGTAATGTGAAATACGACTAGACATGCGTTTAATGGGCGGTGTGATTGCTGCATTCGTGCGCAATGAATGGTCCAGGCCATTTGTGTCCAGTAGCCGCACAAACTGCAGGGTCTCATGTTTAGAGAAGGAGGGCCTCTCCGCCGTCCACCTTGCTGGAGTACAGGCGACCCTGGGCGGTAGCCCTCTCCGCCATCAGAAATGTGGTGCTCTGAGTAGCCACAGATTCCCATCTGCATTTCCAATACCATTTCCCTCTACTCACTGACCCGTTGGGTGCGTTGGATTTGTGCGTGGGTGTGAGGGTAGTTTGGTGTGTTTGCTTGCAAATGGAAAAGCGAATGGCCTTGGTTGGCTGAGCTTATCAGGGCACTAGCAGTGGAGAGAGAAAGGACTACTGTATTCTTAGGAGCAGAATCTCAACAACTTCCTATAAAACGGGCAGTGTGTCTTACCTGGAATGCTTTGGCATTTAATAAAATGTCCTGTGAATACTTTTCATAGGGAAGCACTGTTTTTACTGTTTCTGGTTGGACAGTGGTTACATTTCAAATCGTAGTTCAGAATTCGTGAAATACCCAAATTAAATCTCTACGTGGCAGTAATCCATTTTCTTTCCTTGGTGTGTGGTTGGAAGATTAATTTGAGATAAGTGTTCAGTTCTGGGCTGGGCAATCGTGCCGGGCACGGGAAATTCAGGTTCTTTAAGGGAAAGGCCTGATGTGCTAAAACGAAATCTATACCGTGTGTAGCCGCTTATGAGAATATGAAACTAAGGAGAGCCACAGGTAAGTATATGTCTATGAATGCGAATTAAAACGGGTGACAATATAAAGAGAGATTGGTGTCACAAATGGTGGAGTGACTTTTGTATTTCAGCAGACCTCAGTGAGAAATGGTCACCACCACTCCCTAGATGTGTGACCTTGAGTGAGTTGCTTAACCTCTCTGATCCTGTTACCTCATCTGCAACTGGGGATGAGAATATATATCATAGCATGCCCTGGGAGAAGCTGTTCCTGACCACCTGGGCTATGGTGATTTTGACTTCCTCTGTGTCAGAAGTACCCCCGTCTCATGCCTGCCATAGTTGTCTTTTTGTTTTGTTTTGTGATTTCAGATGGACTCACCCTGTCACCCAGGTTGGACTGCACTGGCCTCAACCTCCTGAGTTCAAGTGATCGTCCCACCTCAGCCTCCCCAGTAGCTGGGACCATAGCTGTGCAGCATCATGCCTGGCTAATTTTTTAAGTTTTTTGTTGAGATGGTGGTCTTGCCCTGTTGCTCAGGCTGGCCTCAAACTCCTGGGCTGAAGCAGTCCTCCCACCTCAGCCTCCCAAAGTGCTTGGATTAGAGGCGTGAGCCACCATTCCTGGCTCCTTGGACAATATTTTATTCCTCAGATTAAGACACGTCCTTGGGATGGGGCTGCATTGGATAATTCACCGAAGGCACCGCTGAATGGAGTGGGCCCTCAGTAAATACCTGGAGGAATGTGACCTGGCCAGTGAGGTTATTTTCTTTTGTAGGTGAAAGGTGTAGCAGTCACTCGGCCTACACCCACAGCATCGACCTTGTGAACCCAGCGACCTGACTGCCTTGGGTGAGTCTAGGCAAGCTCCATTCTCGCCAGAGCGGACTTGCTCCTTGTCTTCCTCTTGCTGCTCTGGCCACTCTTCTTGGTCCCTCCCCTGTTCCCCTCCCTGGACTCCCGGTTGTACTCCCGCTGCTTTTCTGTGTACTCACCTGCTGGGAGACCCCTGATGCCAGCACCACGCTTCACTGCTGTCTTCATTTTCTTCTTTCTTTCTTGAAAGTGGGCATTGCTGGCTTTACTGACTACCTGTTCTTTTGTTACAAAGCTGCTAAAAATTGTATCTCTTCCGCTCCAGACCCAGTAGGATAGAGATGATCTGTGTAGGCATCAAAAATGTAGAACATCTGCAAGTCATGTGTAGGACAGACTCTTTCCTCAATCTGTGTGGCGTTGCGTGGCTAGGAGTTAGATTCCTTTGCCATGACATGGCACAAGACTAGGAGCACGGTTTTCAGCACCCAGAGAACTTGCACAGACCTTAGACATTTTGCTGTAGGATTTTGCCACTTCTAGAAAAAAGTCCATGTGGCCGGGCGTGGTGGCTCACGCCTGTAATCTCAGCACTTTGGGAAGCCGACGTGGGCAGATCACAAGGTCAGGAGTTCGCGGCCAGCCTGGCCACCGTGGTGAAACCCTGTCTCTACTAAAAATACAAATGTGAGCCGGGTGTGGTGGCGGGTGCTTGTAATCCCAGCTACTCCGGAGGCTGAGGCAGGAGAATTGCTTTAAACCAGGAGACGGAGGTTGCAGTGAGCTGAGATCATGCCACTGCACTCCAGCCTGGGCGACACAGTGAGACTGTCTCAAAAAAAAAAAAAAAAAAAGTCCATATTTAATTGGGATTATTAAATGAAATCTGTATCTTTAAACTGAAATAAATGCATTTTATTATCTCATATTATTGTGGAAGATTGAAAAAAGCATCACATGGGACTGGCTTAATTTTGAAAAGAAACACAAAGCTCTTCCTGGCGCTCATCTGCAGGGTGTAGTCTGGATTCACTTGCTTAGCTGTCCTCTTTCTCCTTCCGCACAGGAGAATTGAAGCGAATGAGAGTGGGGAGTGTGAGAGGTGCGTTTGGTGCGGCATTTCTGGCATGGGAACAGAACTGGCCAGGAGGAAGTGACGGTAAGGATTCGCAGCATTGCACCCGATCCCCGGGCAGCTGTGGACATGCGGGTCAGCCCCTAGGACTCTGCTGTCTGAACTCTTCCCTCAGGATTACTTTCTCGCTTAGGTATCAGGGGAGGCTGAACACCCAGAGAGGCAATGCCACCAGGGGTGTGTTCATCTGCAGTCAGGGAGACCTGGGAGGGAATTCTGTCCCTGAGTGGTTGTGTGATCTGAGGGAAGTTACTTGACCTCTCCATGCAGGAATTTCTGCCTTTGCAACGTGGGAAAATATGGATTCTGCAGGGTTGACTTGACATTCTCAGTGAGATGTTTATCACGGGCCCCACATCCTTCTTGTTTCATTTGATAGATATTTGTGAATGTCCACTGGGCTCAAGGCTCTGTGATGGGTGAACAAGACAAAGTCCCTGGCCTCTGTCAGCTCCTGGGCTAGTGGGTTGACAGAGAAATAACCATCTGTTGACAGCTGAGTGGGATTGGGGCTGGGACAGGGGAAATACAGGGCGTTTTAGGAGCTTGGAGAAGGCTTCCTGGGAGAAGTGCTATCTCAGCTGAGTCATGCAGGGTGAATGAGAGGTGAAAGTCTTGCCAAGGGCCATGGCAGTCCCAAACTACAGGCACCCATCACTATACCCGGCTAATTTTTATTTTTAGTAGAGATGGGGTTTCACCCCGGTGGCCAGGCTGCTCTCGAACTGCTGACCTCAAGTGATCCACCCGCCTCAGCCTCCCGAAGCAGGGATTACAGGCGTGAGCCACTGTGCCTAGCGTGATTGTAAATGTTAATCATGTCCACAAATACCTTCCCAGCAACAACTAGAGTAGCATTTGACCAAAAGGGACCAGGCACCAAGCCTGGCCGAGTTGACCGATAAAACCATCACAGTGAGGGATTGGTACCCAGAGACACCACCTCTCATGCTGAAGGTCTGACCGGTGAACTGTCTGGGTTCCCTGTCTCCAGTAGTCCTTCTCTCTCTTCGGTAGCTGCATGACATGATGCAGGAAACTTGAGGCTGTGGTGTTTCATGCAGAGATTTTTGATACAAGGTCTTTTACCTGGGGGCAAGTGCCTGTTGAAGAAATGACATTGGTGAGATGATGAAGGTAGGGAAGTCACATGTATTGCTGCAGCTGCTCCCCTCCGCACACACAACGGACTTCTCTAGGCCTCACTGTCCTTAATGCCTCTGTCAGGGATCATGAGCAACTCCATGGGTGTGGTTTGAGAATCTCTGGATGAACCTACACATAGGACGGTAAAATGTTTCATTTCACAAAATTGCTGGAGGGAGAAAGAGAGAAAAGAGAGCGATGACTATGCAGGCCAGTTGTCAGTTGATGTCTCCAGAATCTTCCTATTTCTTTTTTTTCTTTTTTTTTTGAGACAGAGTCTTGCTCCGTTGCCCAGACTGGAGTGCAGTGGTGCAATCTCGGCTTACTGCAACCTCCGCCTCCTGGGTTCAAGTGATTCTCCTGCCTCAACCTCTCTATTACCTGGGATTACAGGTGCCCACCACCACACCCAGCTAATTTTTTTGTATTTTCCGTAGAGATGGCGTTTCGCCATGTTGGCCAGGCTGGTCTCAAACCCCTGACCTCAGGTGATCTGCTTGCCTCGGCCTTCCAAAGTGCTGGGATTGCAGGCATGAGCCACCACACCCGGCTCACATTTCTTCTCATAAAAGTGTTTCTGGCTGGGAACAGTGGCTCACGCCTATAATCCCAGCACTCTGGGAGGCTGAGGCATGCAGATCATGTGGAGCTCAGGAGTTCCAGACCAGCCTAGGCAACATGGCAAAACCCCGTCTCTACAAAAAATACAAAAATTAGCCGGGCATGGTGGCTCACGCCTGTAGTGCAAGCTGCTCAGGCGTCTGAGACTGGAGGATCCCTTGAGCCCAGGAAGCAGAGGTTTCAATGAGCCGAGGTTTTGCCACTGCACACCAGACTAGGTAACAGAGCGAGTCCCTGCCTCAAACAAACAAACAAAACAACAAAAGAAACGTGGGGCGTGGGGGTCGTAAGGTCTTTTCTCTCTCTGAGAATTGGCTTTCTACATGTAGAAATAGATCCTGAGAGAGTCCTTGTGACACATGAGAATTGGCTGGGAGATAATTGGGTTAAGATCATTTTCCAAACGTTTCACACATTAACTGTTTGTGTCAGATAGTGGTGGCCCAAAGGATGTCAGGGAACTAACTCGTAGGAAAGATAGATTGCAATTTCTGAAAAGTTAAGAACTCTTTCTGGGATGTGTGTGTGTGTGTTTATATATGTTTGTGTTCAGTACATATTCAAACTGTTCCTGATACGGTTCTGTCTTTCTTGCCCCAGTGTGTGCTGATAGCCACGATTTGGTGAATAAACATTCAGAGGACCAGTATCCTCTGAAGAAAACTAGTGAATTCTTGGTTTCCACGTTTGTCAAAAGAATAGAGCCTGGGAGGCTGATCTAAAGTTTCCATTTAGCATTTAATGTCAATTTTTGGTTGCACTCATCCAAGATGTATTTATCAAAACAATACAGAGAGATACCCTTATCGCAAAATATGCCATTGGGTTTTTCCACTTAACCTACAGCAAGATTGACTTTTTTCCCTCAGGAGTACAGTTCTGTGAGCTTTGACACGGGCATACATTCTTGTCACCACCACCACAGTCGGGATCCAGAACAGTCCCATCACCCCAAGACACTCCCTGGAACTGCCGCACCATTGCGGTTACCTCTTCTTCATCCATCATCCCTGGTGTAAAGTGATCTGTTTCCTTCCCTCTAGTTTTGTCTTGGGGAGAGTGTTATGTCAATGACACCATACAGTTTGTGGCCTTGTGAGGCGGGCTTCCTTCTTTTGGCCCGATGAACATCTCGGATGAGTGTCAGATGCCTCTGTCACAGGCTGTTGTTTTTTCATGAAGGCAGTTTCACGGTGTGGAAGACCACAGGTGTTCAGCCATCCTTCTACTGAATGACATTTTCCTCTGTCCAGTGTGGGGCAGTTTCGCATCGAGCTGCTTTTACAATTCAGTGTGGGCTTTTTTGTGAACCTAAGTTTTCATTTCTCTAGGGTAGATACCCAGGAGTGGGATGGCTGGGTCCTATGGTAAACATCTGTTTGACTTACAAGAAACTGCCAAACTGCTTCTCAAAGTTGCTGTGCTATTTCGCCCTCCCAGCTGCAAAGTGTGAGAGTTCCAGTCACCCAACATGTTCTTGCTTGGCCTTGCCAGTCTCCATGGTGTTAATTTGCATTCCCCTAATGCTGAATGATGTTAAATATGGTTTCTTGCGCTCCCATTCAAGTCTTTCCCCCATTTTCTAGTTGGGGTGTTGATTTTCTTATTGTGGAGTTTTGAAAACGCACCATGTATTTTGGATATAAGATCTGTCAGGTTGGTGATTCTCAAACATTTCCTCCTAGTGGTGCAGCTTTGATTTTCATTCTCTGAACACACTGGCTCTTACACAGCCAAAGTTGTGTTGTATTGTATTGTGTTGTATTGTGTTGTATTGTATTGTATTGTATCATATCATCGTATCGTATCGTATCGTATCGTATCGTATCGTATCGTATCGTATCCTATTCTATTCTATTCTATCCTATTCTATTCTGTTCTATTTATTTATTTAGAGACAGGGGCTCGCTATGTCGCCCAGACTGGAGGGCAGTGGCTCGATCTCGGCTCACTGCAGCCTCTGCCTCCTGGGTCGAGCAATTCTCCTGCCTCAGCCTCCCCAGTAGCTGGGGACTACAGGTATGTGCCACCATGCCAGGTAATTTTTGTATTTTTTGGTAGAGACAGGGTTTCACCATGTTGGCCAGGCTGGTCTCGAACAACTGAACTCTAGTGATCTGCCCACCTTGGCCTCCCGAAGTGTTGGGATTACAGGCAGGAGCCACCACGCCCGGCCAGAGCCAGAGTTTTAAATTTTGCCAAACTCCTATCCATCCATCTTTCCTTTCCATGGATCATGCATCTCAGGTCATGTCCTAGCCTCCCCTCACAAAGATGTCCTCCTACGGTTTCTACCAAAAGTCATAGTATTGAACTTTGGCGTGTAGGTCTCTGAACCCTTTTTCCTTAATTGCGTGTAAAGGTTGAGGTTGAGGTGCATCTTTTTGCGTAAGGATAGGCCACCTCATGTATTGAAAAGCTTATCCCTTCTCCATTGGATTCCCTCTCACACCCATGTCAAAACTCATTGGACACATTTCTATGGATGGATTCATGGACTCTATTTTATTCCATGGATCTACTCGTCTACCCCTGTAAGCCAGCAATCTCGATTATTACAGCTTTAGAGCAAATCTGAAAATCTGATAATATCATCTCTCTAAAATACCTTCTGCTTTTTGAAACATCAGATATTCCACGTGAATTGTAGAATCTGCTTGTTTATGCATGCAAATGTCCCTCAAGGATTCTGATTGGCAGGCACTGCATTCATTCTACAGATCAAGTTGGGGACAATGGACTGTTAACTTTTTTGGGTCTTTAAATATGGGAACACATTGTTTCTCTCCATTTAACTAAATCTTCTTTGATTTTTTCATTACCGTTTAATAGTTATGGGCATACAGACCCCATCCACGTATTTTAGCTTTATACATAACCATTGCATTGTGTTTGTAGCTTTTGTAAAACAGTATTATTTCTTAAATTTAGGTTTCCAGTTACGCATAGGATTGTTTTCCGTGTGTTGAGTTTCTCTCCTGTATCGCTGCTAAGCTCTCATTAATGAGCACTAAGCTCTTATTAGCTCTGAGAGTCTGGGGGAGATACATTGGTTGTTTCATGTAGACGATCACAGGACCCATGAAAAGGAGTACTTTGGTTTCTTGCTTTCTCCGGTGTGTGCCGTGATTCTTCTGGCATTATAGCACTGACTGGGCCTCAGCGTGACGTTGAATAGCTGTGGTGAGAGTGGACGTCCTTGCCTGGTTCGCATCCTTAGGCAGAAAGCATCCAGTCGTTGACCATTAAGTGGCTTGTTAGTTGTAGGTTTGACTGTACACGCCCTTTTTCAGGTTGAGGAAGTTGTCTTGTGTTCCTAGTGTGCTAGAGCTTTTATATCACCAGTGGACTTTGAATCTTATCAAAGGGTTTTTCTGCATAGCTTGATGTGATCCTGTCATTTTTGTTCTTCATCTGATCTCTCAATCTGTGGGTTACATTGATTGATTTTCAGGTGTGGGAAGAACAACCCTTGCATTCCCGCTATAAAACCCACTTGATCGTGGCTTATTATTCTTCTCACATATTGCTCAATTCAAACTGCTAGGTTTTGTTGAATACTTTGGTGCCTGTACTAGGAAAGAATACTGGTCTGTCCTTTTCTTGGTATCCCTGCGGTGCTGGCCTCATAAAATCAGTGGGGCGCATTCCCTCTGCTTTGTTTCCTAGAAGAAGTTGTGTAAGTTGGTGATATTTCTTCATTAAACGTTTGGTAGACTTGGCCAGTGAAACTGTCTTGGCCCAGAGATCTTTTTGCAAATGTGTTTGCCTGTGAATTCAACTTCTTTAAAACATATAGGACTGTGCACACAGTTCAGTGTTTGAAATCCATCCTGTGTGAGTTTCCGTAGCTTGTGGTTTTCAAGTATGTGCTACATTTCCTCTGACCTGTGGAATGTGAATCTGTAGAGTTGCGTGTATTCTTACCATATTGACCCTTTTATGTTTTCTGGGTCTGGAGTGAAATCTCTTCTTGCATTCCTGATATTGGTAACTTGTTTCTTTGCCCTCTTTTTTCCCAGCCAGTCCTGCCACGGGTGTATCAATTTCATTGATCACTTCAAAGAACCAGCTTTTTTTTTTTTTCTGGATTAATTGAATTCATCTATGTGTTTTTCTGTTTGAAGTCTCCTGGGGGTTTATGCTTCTGTTGTTTAGCAAAATAAATTCTTATCCACACTAGGAATTTGGAAACGATTTCCATAGGCATGAGCAGCCTTTTCGACTAGATGCAAACCCAGTGGTCAGGAAGGCGAACATACAAAAGGGTGTGTCCCCATGGTGCAAACGCTTACAGTTGAGTAAAAGTCTCCCTTGTGAGTGGATGAAAATGAACGCTCATGGGCAGAGCACCTGTGAGTCACACATTGATTATTCTACAAATGATGCTTGGGAAGGGGTTGGAAAATGTCAGCAGGGAATTGACATCGTCGAACTGCATTGCATCCTTTTGCACCCCGTGTCACGTGGATGCATTAATTGGTATCATTTCTAAATCCTTTATTAGATGGCATTAATATTCTAAGCTGGTGAGATGTATGATCTCACGTCATCCTCAGAAGAAGCCTAGGACAGGGTCTCTCTATAATCCCCATTCTACACACAGGAAGTGGAGGGACAGAGAGGTTGAGTAAGATGAATAATTCTGTGTCTTCTTGTCTTATCACCTTGCGTTGCAGTCTGGGTTCTGCCCGCACACATTCCTCGCCACCTTCTTGGTGTCTGAGAACCTCCAGCTTCACCTCCTTTTCTGGACCCGAGGGCCTGGCGGAGCTTCCAGCTGGGACCAGACCTCCATGGATCCACTCCAGAAACGGAATCCAGCATCGCCTTCCAAATCTTCCCCGATGACAGCTGCAGAGACTTCCCAGGAAGGTCCAGCGCCCTCTCAGCCTTCGTACTCAGAACAGCCGATGATGGGCCTCAGTAACCTGAGCCCCGGTCCTGGCCCCAGCCAGGCCGTGCCTCTCCCAGAGGGGCTGCTCCGCCAGCGGTACAGAGAGGAGAAGACCCTGGAAGAGCGGCGGTGGGAGAGGCTGGAGTTCCTTCAGAGGAAGAAAGCATTCCTGCGGCATGTGAGGAGGAGACACCGCGATCACATGGCCCCCTATGCTGTTGGGAGGGAAGCCAGAATCTCCCCGTTAGGTGACAGAAGTCAGAATCGATTCCGATGTGAATGTCGATACTGCCAGAGCCGCAGGCCGAATCTTTCTGGGATCCCTGGGGAGAGTAACAGGGCCCCACATCCCTCCTCCTGGGAGACGCTGGTGCAGGGCCTCAGTGGCTTGACTCTCAGCCTAGGCACCAACCAGCCCGGGCCTCTGCCTGAAGCGGCACTCCAGCCACAGGAGACAGAGGAGAAGCGCCAGCGAGAGAGGCAGCAGGAGAGCAAAATAATGTTTCAGAGGCTGCTCAAGCAGTGGTTAGAGGAAAACTGAGACGTGCACCCCCATGGGATGGAGACCCGAAGGGGCTCAGGCGGAGCCGCCGTGTTGGCAGCGCCTGGGTGTGGGCCCATTTTGGGGACCAAACAGCAAGCTGTGGTCGGATGAGTGCCAGGACCTGTGTACCGGGACACGTGGGAATCCTCCCAGCATGATGCTTGACCGACCCGAGGAAGGTCCTCATGTTTCGTGCCTGTCATTCTCGGATGGCTGTGAGGCATTCCTTGGCAAGGGACGCTGCGTACCAGCGGTACTCGCCGCATCTCACATGGCTCCTGTGATGCATGTTGTCGCTTTCCCACCCGGGATCTCCATCTCTCTTCCCTTCCTGCTGTCAGTAAGAGATCACATGTCTGTGTAGTGTGAATGCCTTGTCGCTGTCCTGTGCTTTTGCACCATTGAGTTGACTGCCTCTGAGAAGCAGCACTAGGCCTGTTGAAATGCAGTGTGCTGCCCTGAGATCCAGTTTCAAGAATGGGCAGGTAAACGCAGTGTGGGAAAGGAATGTGGAGTGAGAACTTGGTGGTTCACCGCTGTACTATTTGTGTAAATGTTTACGTATGTGATAAGCTACATGTATGTAAATGTTGCAATACCCCTAACAGTCGAGTAGTAGTCTCCCTTACAGGAATTTTTGACGGGGTTCCTCATCATCAATACCAAATAAATATATGTAGGAATGGAAAATGGGTGTAGAATTCAGGTTTGTTCCTCAGTATTGGTTTGTTTCTCATTAGATCTGAGCTGGTTACCTTGAAATCTCCCAGCAGGGTATCCGGGTTTATTGAGGGAAGCTCTGTGCTGTGGAGACTGGGAACGGGGGAGGGAGGGCACCAGAGAACACAGCCCAGTCACTGTTTGAGCCCTGCAGCGGGACCAGCATCGAGACCGGCGAGGCAGGGCCATGGCTTTGAAGAGAGGCTTCCTGTGCACAGGAGACGTGGAAGCAGAGTCCGCCGCCCACGGTGAGAGCCCTGCGTGTTGGTGCTGGTGCCCTGGCTTAGGGGCTGCGGCGCCATTGCTTGTTGTGTGGTGGGCCCGGGTGGGTGAAACTGAGCAGCAGTTTGCACCTGCTTTGTGAGAACCAGAGCATCCTTGGGTTCTTCCAACATCTTATTGGGATTTAGACATGTGTGTCTTTTAATTTCAGGAGGCACAAATGACTAAATCTACCTTTTTTTTTAACCTCTGCAGAATCCTGAGATGTGAACCCAGCCAGTACCCATGTGACTCCTCTGAACTGAAAACAAATTCTGCTTTGTGTCAGTCTGTTTTAGGTAGTCCCCAGAGCTGTCTTGCTGCAAAAGTCTACACATCTCCTGCCGACAGAAGTGGCTTGAAAACAGGTAAGTGTCTTGGATTCTGATGCTGAGATCTCATGAGAGAGTCGACAGTTGAACTGACCTAGCTCCAGGGGAGAAGGGAAAAAAAAGCAGGGCTATTCCTTCTTGAAACACAAAGGCCTAAATGGAGACCAGTGAATCCGGGAGGGTTTCAAAGGGGTTCGAGGCGTTGCCCTTTGGCTGATGTTTCCTAGGGTTCTGATGGTATTTTCCCCATTTCCATATGTCAGCTGCCTTCCTCCACTCCCACACACCCATCCTCTAGCAACATTTTCAGTTCCGCTTTATGAATTTCGAAAGCAGAACACCAGAGAAGTTAGGGAACTAGCCCACGGTGGCACAGGCAGTAAGAGGTAGAACTAGCACCCGAACCTAGGTAGGCTGGGATCGGAGCTGGCCCCCCTTCAGCAGTTCACCTCTGTGAAGGCTGTGGGTGAAGTGCCTAGAGCCGGGCTTTGGTGCTCATTTCATAGCTGGTAGCACCAAGTCTTGGTGAGATCCATTGCTGAATCCTCCACACAGTGCCGTGGGCCAGGTACAATCATCCCCACCTTGTGGAGAGTTTGTGCAGGTCCTAAAGTGGTGGCCAGAGATGCATGCCTTTGTCTCACTCCCCAACCACTCAGATGCTCTCTGCGGACCTTCTCAGTCAGCCCAGCAAGCACACCGGGTCCGTGCTGCCAGTGACAGTCATCATTTCAGCAATCATCAGGGTTTCCATTTTCTCACCTTGCCTGTCTCCCTTCTGGGCTACGTCGACTGTCGTGGTGGGGAGGTGAGGAGGAGTTGCAGAGGTAGCCCCGCTCCGGGGGATTGAGCGATTCATCAGGGAGAGAGATCCGACCCCATCTTAGTCTGTGTCCTTCCACTATATCATGAAATACAACAGGTTGGGTGCTCTGGACTGGATATGGTGTGTTTATCCCCACCAAGAGTCAGGTTGAAGTTGAATCCTCAGTGCTGCAGTGTTGGGAGGTGGGTCCTAGTGGGAGGTGTTTGGGTCGTGGTGGGGATCCCTCATGAATGAGTCAGTGTCCTGTGATGCCATCCTGCTGGGCTGAGTTCTTACTCTCACAGGTATGGATTAGTTCGCAGGAGAGTGGATTGTTCACAAGATTCTGGCCTCCCTCGATTCTCTCTCCCTTCCTTCTTTCCATGTGATCTCGTTGCACACGCCGGCTCCCCTTCCACTTTCCACCATGAGTTGAAGCAGCCCGAGGCCCTCACCAGATGCAGTTGCCCAAAAATGAATGTTTCAGCCACCAGAATTGTGAGCCAGATAAACCAACTTTTTCTTTTTAAAAGATTTATTTATTTTAATTTTTTTTAAGAGACCGGGTGATGCTCTGTTGCCGACGAGAGTGGAGTGGCACGATCATGGCTCACTACAGCCTTGAACTCAGGTGGGATCCTCCCACCTGAGCCTCCCAAGTAGCTCAAGGATGTACTGCCATGCCAGGCTGATTTTTAAATGTTTTGTAGAGATAGCGTCTGGCCGTGTTGCCCAGGCAGATCTCGAACTTCAGGCCTGAAGGTGTTCCTCCTACCTTGGCCTCCCAGAATGCTGGGATTAACAGGCATGAGCCACCGTGCCTGGCCTCCCATTTTCTTTAGAAATTACTGAGTCTCAGGTATTCTGTTATAGCAAAGCAAAATGGACCAAGACAGCTGGCAATTTGTAATGGAAACAAATTTATTTCTCGCGACCCTGGATGCTGAGAAGTCCAAAACAAAGGTACCAGTATCTGGTATCTGGCAAGAGTCTTCCTGGTATTTCCTCACGTGGCAAAAGGTGGAAGGACAAGCCGGGGAGAATGTTATGTCCTCACATAGCAGAAGAGGAAAAGAGAGAGCAAACCCACTTCTGCAAGCTCTTTTCATAGCAGCATTCATTCACGAGGGCTCTGCCGTGATGGCCTAAACACCTGCTGTTATTCCACACCTCCCAACACTGTTGCAGTGGGGATTCATTTCACTGTGAGTTTTGGAGGGAACACAAATATTGAAATGCTAGCAGATACGCATCGTTGTGTCAGAGAACAGGTGGTTGATCCCATGTGGTCCCAGTCTCAGGAGATGAAAGGAGTGAGAAGGATCTCAGTTGGAAAAAGCAGGCATCAGGGGCTTGCTCAGGGAGGTCACAGATGCACAGTGCCACAGGGTCTCCAGGAACAGACATGGAAGGTGGGTGGGTGGAGGTAACTGAGGCACTCGGCACACCCTCCACATCCTCACCTCCAGGTCTTTGTCCCTGTACCTGTGTATGGGGGGTGGATGGGACTTGGGGGTCATGCCTGAGACACCATACTATCCCAAGTTACAGACTAGGATCTGCAGTCCTGTGATGTCCACAGGTGTCCAGCATGCGACATTCTAGAGTAGAGACCAAACCAAAGGCACCAGCAGGCGAGAGAGGATTGGGACAGAGAAAGGTGCAAATGCAGTGATCACATGGGACATCTGAGTAGACCCGGAGAATGTAAGGAAATAGAAAGACTACATTAAAAATCTTCCCACTAGGGACAGTCTAGGCTCCACTGCCTCATTGGTGAAGGCTATCCAACATTTACAAAATACATAATGCCAACCCTTCACAGATTCTTTTAGACTATAGAGGAGGGAACATTTCCCAACTTATCCTTTGAAAATTGTATTACCCTGCTACTAAAGGCAGATAGAGGCTGGGCGTGGCGGCTCACGCCTATAATCCCAACATGTTGGGAGTCTGAGGTGGGCGTACCACCTGAGGTCAGGAGTTTGTGACCAGCCTGGCCAACATGGTGAAACCCCAACTCTGCTAAAAATACAAAAATTAGCTGAGTATACTGGTGGGCACCTGTATTCCCAGCTACTCGGGAGGCGGAGGCAGGAGAATTGCATGAACCTGGGAGGCAGAAGTTGCAGTGAGCCCAGAGCGCACCACTGCACTCCAGCCTGGGTGACAGAGCAAGACTTGTCTCAAAAACAATAATAAAATAATAATAATAATAATAGTGCCAGAGACAGCAGAAGAATACCATAAACCAATATCCGTCATGAATATGCGTGCAAAAATCCCCAACAAAATATTAACAAACCCCAATCCAGCGACACATACAGTGGGTTATGCAACATGACCAAGTGACATTTATTCTAGGAATGCAAGATTGGCTTAACATTCAAATTTCAGTCAAGGTAATCCACCCTGTTAATATAATAGAGGACAGGAACTATATCATCATCTTCATAGACAGAGAAAAGTATTTGACAATATCTGACACCCATTAGTGATAAAATCATGTCTACACAAAGACATGTGCTCAGATGTTCACTGCAGCATTTTGCAGGAAGGCCCCAGGGTGGAAACAAGCCAAATGTCTACCAATCAGTAAAGGGATAAAGAAGTGGTATATCCGTACAGCCGAATGTTACTGAGCCGTGACAAAGAACACACTACTGATGCACGTTTGAGCCTCCAAGACATTATGCTAATTGACAGATGTCAGACATAGAAGACCACTTATTGCACAAGTCAGTTTATAGGAAATGCCCAGAGAGGCAGCTCTAAAGAGAGAGAAAGGAGCTTGCTAGTTGCCTGGGTGGGCCTGGAGGTAAAGTAATGGGGATTGACTGCTGCTAGTGGGTACCAGCGATCTTTCTGGGGTGATGGAAGTATTCTGAAACTGGATAGTGGTGAGGGCTGCAAAACTGTGTAAATTTACTAAAACTCACTGTGTTATTCCCTTTAGGTACGTGAAGTTTGTGGCAAGCAAATTATACCTTAGTAAAGCCATTTAAAAAATGTAGTGCAAGTGTGACCGTAAGTCACGGAGGAAAGGGTATGCAGTCATTTTTTTCTACAACAGTAAGCAACATCCCCTCTCTTTCCCTGTTCCGCGTCCTGCCTACATGTCCTGCCTGGTCGCCTGGCTCCTCCACGTGCACTTGATGCTCCAGCCAGATAGACTGTGCACACCTGGGCAGAGGGAGTGCTGGTGAGTGCACATGTCTACGTGTGTGTCTGTGTGCGGTGTGCACGCGTTCCTGCACAGGCACCCTGTGGGTGCATGCACTAGTGACTGTCAATCCTCTGTCTGTGGGCTGGCTCCCATAATCCATGCTACGTCCTGAATTCCACTGCCGGTTTTTCTGTTCACCAATCTCAAGGACCTGGCTTCAGTTTCCCTGGTAACCAACCTCAGCCCTTAGCTTCAACCTCTGAGCACAGGAAGACAGCCAGAGTGGGGAGGGGTGTTGTCTCACCCACAGGGCCCCTGCCGGAGCTGAGCACCCCAATGGGATGAGTGGCAGCACGGTTACCAAGACAACAGAACTCTCGACCCCTTTCCACCTGCAAGGCTCTTCTCCCTCTCCTGGGCCTGCCGAGCATCAGGTCGGAAAGGTAAAGCTGTGGCATAACCACCCTCCTAAGTCCTTGAAATTGCTCTAGACGTGGCTGTAGAATAAATATGTCAAAAGATGCTCTTGAAAGAGAAGGCAACCCCTACCTTTTTTTTCCCAATTCATTAACTACAAACAAGGCTATGAAGTCCAAGGTTATATTTAAAAATCAGGGCAGGTGAAAGGGAGTGTGTGCTTATGTCTCTCAACGTCAGCTGTGCATCAGGTCTCTCGTGGAGCATTTGTCCAAGAGCAAATGCCGGACCCCATCCCCAGAGAGTCTGACTTAGCAGGTCTGGAATGTGGCCCCAGCATGAGTATCATTTTATAACTCCTCTTATGAAAGACGAGGTGGCAGCTGCAGAAACGGAACCATCCTCATAGGAAGTAAAGCATATCTGAAACACAAGGTCCCTCGCCAAAGGGAAAGCAGGACGTCTTTGCTCCCTGCTGTGCTGGCAGTTTCTAGGGCTAATAGATTTCCCGGGCTAAGGAAAGGTCAAAAACATTCAAAGTAATGTGAGTGCGTGTTTTACAGCTGACACTGTGCTCGCCTTCCTCTATATTCCTGAAATCAAAATTTTCACGTTAACATGCTGCATTTGCCAGTGAAATTTATTGTTGTTTCTAGTGAGGGTCTCCTATGCTCGAGTAATTTTCTTTTCTTTTTTTTTTTAACTTTCCACATACCCTCTTTTTTATTACTATTATTATTATTATTATTATTGTGTGTGTGTGTGTGTGTGTGTGATAAGAACACTTAGCCAAAAATCTACTCTTTTAGTAAATTTGAAGTATACAATACAGTGTTTTTAGCTATAGGCATTATGCTATGTAGTAGATCTCTAGAACTTCTTTATCTTACATGACTGAAACTTTGCAACTTTGACCATCAACCCTCCATTCCCTGCCCCAACCAGCCCCTGGCAACCACCATTCTACTCTCTGTTTATATAAGTTTAACTATTTTAGATTCCACATATAAGTGAGGTCGCACAGTATGTGTCTGGCATATTCACTTAGCATAATGTTCTCAAGGTCCATCCATGTTGTCACAAATGTCAGAATTTCCTTCTTTTTAAGGCTGAATAATATTCCATTGTATGTATATACCACATTTTCTTTATTCATCCATCAATGAACACTTAGGTTGTTTTTATATCTTGCTTATTATGAATAGTGCTGCAAAGAACATGGGGAGTATCTGGACTATCAATACCCAGAAGTGAGATTACTGGATCATATGGTAGTTATTTTCAAGGTGAGTAAAACACTGCATAGATACGTTCACGAGACATTGCACAATCATTCCTTGAATCTAGAGATGGCTCAGATTTGTATTAGCTGATGTGGATGAATCAGCTCCCAGGCTTACTTATTGTGTTGAGATGCATTTTTCACATGTTGTTATAATTAGTGATATCAGATTAATCCTTCTGCTTAAAGGGCCATATAGGACTAGGAAATGTACGATGAAAAATACAATTCAGCAGTCCCTTGTTTCATGTGGTGCACCCGTGGAGACCCACCTCCGCAAACTTCTCTTTTTTTTCTTCAGCTATTTCTTCTGAATATTAACCTCTGTGTCTCTAAATGATGGGCTCCTACTGCTATGTCCCGATTTAGGGATTTGGAGGTTATCTGCTGAGTTCTCGGAGGAGATGAGCATTTCGGTCTCTGAGATACATTACAGGGCCCGGGTCTGCTCTTTGGCCTTCCCTGTGGGGGCCACCCAAGCCAGGGTCTGGGCCTCCACTCGGATGCCTGTAGAGAGTCTCTGCCAATACAAAGCCTTCACGGGAGACTCTTTGCTCATCTGTGGCAATGTGGAGGTCATGGTTGGCTTTTTCCAGAGGCTTGCAGCAGAGTCACGGGGTGATCTGCAGCCAACCTGGCAGTATTCCTAGGTTCTGGGGTTCAGGAACTGAGTGGATGGCGGTGCCAACCCATGAGACAAGGGACACAGTTGGGGGTCATCCGCTGATTTGTTGGGCTTGTGGGATATCTGAGTGGACATGCTCCTGAAACCATGCCCTGTGGGGGCTCTGGGGCTCAGCTGGGATTTTCCTGGTGGAGTTCGTGATGCAGGAATCCATCAGCACACAAGCGGAGAAGGACGGAACCAAGTCTGGGTGGCCATGTGGGCACCCAGGGTCACCTACAGAATGAGGAGTGTCCAGGGCAAAGGTCGCAAGAGGGAGGAGGAGTCCTGCTGGGGGAGCACAGAGCAGTCTTGTGATGAGAGTGGTGGACCTATGGGGCTTGGAGTTGGGGTGATGGAAGGGGCTGGGTACATGGGGGCACTTGGTCTGGAGATTCACACCGAATGCCTGGTGTGAGGAGGTTTCTTTGCTTGGGACCATAGAAGCACGAGGAGCCATCAGAAGCCAGAAGAGGTTGTTCGTGTCTGTGGCCCTGGCCAGGATGGATTTCCAGCCTCTGTAAACCTAAGCCCTATCGTGAGAGTGGCCTCAAAGTGTTATCCCTCGTGGTGAGGAGGCTGTGCTTTTGGGCCCTTCAAGGGAGGATCAGAGAGACTTAGCCACAGGGTGACACAACAGAACTCCCCTGGGAGTTCTCCATGGGAGCTGCGAGGGGCCCCGTGTTCCAGTATTCTTTGCAAATGCAAGGAGAGCCCCGAGTCTGGAGGTTCAGATATCTTGCAGCGAGCCACCTGTACCAGGCCGCCATAAATAATGGTGGGGTATGTTCCCCAGTGAAGGAGCAGGTGCGATGCAAGAAAGATTCCGGCCATCACTACCTGGCCACAGCCCAGGTGCCATCAGGAACTGAAGGTCTTTGTCAAGGAAACTCGTCATTGCAAAGCTCCTTAAACTCTCTTTGGGCGGTGGGGGCGGGGGCGGTCTCCGGGTGTCTACCTGGGTGGTACCCCCTATAAGAAAAGGGGACCACATGAGGCATGAATGTGACAAGAGGAGAAGCACGCCCTTCCTCCAAATTGACCCCTTTAGAGATCCCAGGATGAGACACAAGGGCCCCGGGAACCTCTCTGGGTCTGGTTCCTGGTGTGCATTTGCCAGACTCTTCGGCCTCAGAGCGCTGCTGGGGCGTGAAGAAGTGCTGTAGAAGTCATGATTTTCTCAGCGTCAAGAGCCCAATCAGGATCTGGAAGTGGTGGAGTGGCCTCGGAGTTCCAGGTACTCGAGAGGCTGAGGTGGGAGGATGGCTTGAGCCGAGTTCAAGGCTGTAGTGATGTATGTTTGCACGACTGCACTCCAGCCTGGGTGACAGAGCAAGACCTTATATCAAAAAAAACAAAACCGAATCAGGCAATGCGTATATAAATGTTTTCTAAATCTTACAGCTCCACGTGAAGTAAGAGTGCTATTACTGATTTTGTTTTTGCTGCCTAACTGTGGCGGCTGCTTCTATTAGTAACCGAGTTCTATTATTAAATGAAAACACTCAATGGGGCCCAAGACAGCTGACTCGCCCCGGGGTGGAGAAGCGAGACCTGCCCAAAGGGCCATGCCAGTGCACTAGGGCGCATGGCGTCTGTGAGAAATGAGGAGGTTCTGCCTTGGAGAATGAGTTTCTGCCAGGATACAACAATGGGAGACAATTCTTGGGTCTGTCAGGAGCCACTGAAGTTCTCCCCTGTACCTTTCAACTCGGGAGGAAACTGGCATTATGTACATTTGAAAGAGATAGGAAGGAAAAAAGCCCTCCTTCTTTTAATAAGAAATTTTGGCTTGCTGCATTTGCTCCAGGCGTCATTCTCTGTCTGTAGAAACATTGTTTCACTCCACCCTCCAGGGCTCAGGTCCTGGGAAGTGGGGTCTATCTTAATAAAGAACACTGGAGCCCGGCATGGCTGGGGATGTCAATGATGGCCCTCAAGGAGGCCCTGCTCACCTCGGTGACACGCTCATTGGCTGCTCCACTCTCTCTGTGTGTCTGGTTTTCTCCTCTTTCTGTGCTCTGTTTGGGGAGGGTCTATTTATGGGGAGTTAATATCATCTCAGATGATTAAAGAAGAGGTGGCAGCCATGCACACTGGTACACACCAGTAATCCCAATCATTTGGGAGGCGGAGGCTGGAGGATGCTTGAGCCCAGGAGTTTGAGACCAGCCTGGGCAACATAATGAGACCTCATCTCTACAAAGAATAAAAACATTAGCCGGCTGTGGTCGTGCAAGATTGTACTCCCAGCTACTGGGGTGGTTGAGGTGGGAGGATCTCTTGAGCCCAGGAGTTTGACGCTGCAGTGAGCTACAATCATGCTACTGTACTCCATCCTAGGTGACAGAAAAAAAAAAAAAAAAAGAAAAGAAGGGGAAAAAAAACCCTTCTTTTTATGAGAATCTTTGGCTTACTGCTTTTTCTCTAGGCATCCTTTCCTGGCTCTCGACACATGTTTTGACTCCAAGCTCCATGGCTCAGGCCCTGGGAAATGGGGTCTGTCTTAATAAAGGACAGTAGAGCCTGGCCTTGCATGGGGAGGGGAACGACAGCTTCTCTCTTCTGTGTGTCTGTCAGATTCTTTGCTCTTTCTGTGTCCTGTTTTGGGAGTCTGCTTATGAGGGGTTAAAATTGTCCTGGGTTACAGTAGGGAAGACAAGTACGTCCCATTCCCTTGCTACTGTGGACTGATAAGACGGTGTGCGGAGGAGGAGTCGCAGGGAATGGTATGCAGAGAGCAACAAACTCACTCAAGCCCCTCACACCCCACAAGCACGCTGGCTTATTTATTCTCTCTGACTGATTTGACATTTGTCTTGCTTGTCCACCCTCTGGACTGGATAGTAAGGGGAAACAAACGCACTGGATTTTCGTCTAATCTGGTGTCATCTGATGCTGTCATGTAACCGGTCCATTTGTATAAATGCTCAATCTGTTTTGGCGAAAATGATCAGTCTCTTGGATTGCCACCCCACCTCCCTACTCTTGTCCAAGATGGGGAAGGGGCATATATGGCTTTTGAGTCTCCATGGTGATGTGGGAAGGGGCCTATGACATTGTCTGTTGGCTGCAGTGTCCTCGGTGGGTTCTGAGGGAAGGCTCACTCTTGTCCCCAGGTCCTGCTGGCGACGCTGCCCTGCTCACCCATGCGTGAGGCTGGCGTAACTTGCATTTTTGTCTCTCTCTCATCTTGATCAGGACCTTGTGCTCCCTGGCTGACTTGACCTCAGCCCACCTGTGCTGGCATCTAGCAGACCCTTCTGAGTCAGGGCCTCATGCTCTCCCCGACCCCTGACCAGTGCTGTCCACTCCACAGCCTCAGCTGCAGGGTCTCCTAGCCCCTATCTGGCTTATGCTTGCTTCATGGTAGCACCGCTGGGTTTTGAATCAGCCACTTCCACATTCCCCTCTCAGAGAATGTAGAGTGCTGAGGTCTCCCCAAACAGCAGGAACCAAGATCAGCTCTACAAAGTGAAACTCCTCAACTCCAGACATCCCTCTGCCCAAAGAGGCTACTGGGCCATTCTGCAAAACGAGCTCCAAATTTGCATGAGGTAAAACCCTCTTTTACTCGAAGCTTCTCTCCACTCCCTTGTCACACCTTCCTGCTCTGAGATGTCTGACTCTGTCACTGCCTCTGGGGACCTCCTACCCCCTGTGACCAGAACAGGACACCTTCTTTGGCTTGTCTTTCATGTTCACCTCAGACTTGCCCTGTTATATCCAGGTCAAGAAGGTCACAGTTGGGAATTTGTACTTGGTTCAGAACAACAGTAGAATATGTTTCCAAGGGCCTGAGCCATGGAGCTTGGATTCAAAAAAATGTGTCCAGAGCCAGGAAAGGACGCCTAGGGAAAAAGCAGTAAGCCAAAGGTTTACTGCTTCTTACTTATAAGAAGAAGGGGAGATTTTTCCCTCGTTTCTCTCTCTTTTTTTTTTTTTTTTTTTTTTTTTTTTTTTTTTGAGACACCCTCTCGTTCTGTCACCAAGGCTGGACTATAGTGGCACAATCATAGCTCACTGCAGCCTCAAAATCCTGGTTTCAAGAGATCCTCCCACCTCAGCCACCCCAAAATACAGATTAGGGACAAAAGCCCTATTGAAGGGAGTTGAGGAGGCCGTGGCCTCAGAACTCCAGGCAGTTTTTGTTGAAGGGCAGCACATTCTGTGCCAGCAGCTGCTGAAGGACATGTGGGGAGAGGGTGGGTTTTTCCTCCTTTGCTTGTGGAGTGCTCCAACGTAGAGGGGGCAGTTGATGACTTTGAAGGGAGGAGGGATCATTGCAGGAGCAAAGCCCCTGAGAAGGTGGGAGGTATGGGATCCTGAGCTGAGGTGAGGAGCTGGCTTCAGTTAGGAGCACTGTATGCAGAAGGGCGGCAGAGAATGCCAGGGCAGGCACGGGTAGACCGGGCTTGGGAAGCCCTAAGAGTTCCCAGTGGATTGCTTCTGTCTTCTCGATGAATCCTTAGGGTAGGCCACTGAAATGGAAGAGGGTTCCTAGCATTGTTGGGGGGTATGTTAGCAATGGAGGTAGGATGACAGTGAAAGAGAGAAGCAATCTCTCTTGGTCATGGAGAAAGGTACAATAATAAGTAAGGCATTTTTTCTCATCAGTGCTCAGCTCCTGAGAGGCAGGGCGCCCATCCTTTACTGCACATCGTGGAGGGGCGCAGTCTTTCCTGAGGCCAAGGGCATGAAGGTGGGCAGGAGGAGACCCCTGAAGACATAGGGGTTCTGGCAGTGGCCTGGTCAGCCCCGGGGGTGGGCGTTGAGATCGCCAGAGAGGATTTATAGAGTAAGGGCTGCGAGGGTACAGGGGGTGTGTCACGTGGGAAGTGTGTGCAAAGGCTGGCTTGGGCACTTTGGGAGGCTGAGGCGGGGGGATCACACGGTTAGAAGTTCGATACCAGCCTGGCCAATATGGTGAAACCCCGCCTCTACTAAAAATACAAAAATTAGCCGGGCATGGTGGCGGGTGCCTGTAGTCCCAGCTATGCGTGAGGCTGAGGCAAGAGAATCGCCTGAGCCTGGGAGGCGGAGGTTGCAGTGAGCCGAGATCGCGCCACTGCACACCACCCTTGGCGACAGAGCGAGACTCCGTCTCAAAAAAAAAAAAAAAAAAAAGCGCCTGGCTTGGTAGGAGGAGAATGGCCTGGTGACTGACACAAGTCTCGAACGTGGCGCGGCTGGGGCAGTCGCGTCCCTCAGCCGTCAGTTCCCAACAGCAAGGAAGGAAGCCCTGGCGGACCCCGTGAAGGATACAGGAGCCGATCTCCCCGGGCTCCGAAGCGCAGTCCCAGAGCCCGTCAATCCTACGCCAGCAACGCCCCACGGGTTGCGTTTTCCGGCGCTACAGGAACTTCCTGCGCGGTTGCTGTGGTTGCGAGGGTGTGACAAGTGGGGGTTACCGACGCCGCAAGAACTTCCTGCTCGGCTGCTGTGGTTGCGGGAACGGGACTAGCGCGGTTGCTATGGTTGCGAGGCCGTGACTGGGGGGGGGGGTTCCGGCGCCGCAGGAACTTCTGCGCGGTTGCTGTGATTGAGAGGGCAGGATTAGAAGTTTTGTGCAGTGGTGGGTCCCTCTTCCCTGTTCGCCGGAGCCATTGCGGCCCGTACCATTCCCTTCTCGGTCGTAGTTCTCCTCCCGCTAGCCTGCCCCAGCCGGGCTCGGGGCCGAAAAGCAGAGGAGAAGATGGAATTTCCTCTGCAGTTGGCGGCGTTCGGTTTTTGCGGCCGGCAGGTGGCAATGTTGCACCATGGAGCCGCCCTGCTCGCCTCCCGCCCCGCCCTTCGCGAGCGAAAAAAGGCCGCCGAATCTTTTCCGAGAGAAGAGGCTTTTTTTTTTTTTTTTTCCCTTCCCTGGGGTCTGCGCCCGTAGGTCCCGGAGGCTGAGATTCCGCCCTCTGAGGGGCCCCCTCGCTAAAACTCAGAGCCTGTGGACAAAGCCTTTTTGGTTTTCAAATCGGCCTGTTTCCCGCGAGGCTGCCCTCTTCCTTTAGCAACCCTCATTCTGCTGCGCTGAATGCTCTCGTCTTTTTTTTTTTTGGAGACAGAGTCTCGCTCTGTCGCCCACGCTGGAGTGCAGTGGCGCGATCTCCGCTCACTGCAAGGTCCGCCTCCCGGGTTCACGCCATTCTCCTGCCTCAGCCTCCCGAATAGCTGGGACTACAGGCGCCCGCCACCACACCTTGCTAATTTTTTGTGTTTTGTTTAGTAGAGACGGGGTTTCACCTGTTAGCCAGGATGGTCTCAATCTCCTGACCTCGTGATCCACCCGCCTCGGCCTCCCAAAGTGCTGGGATTACAGGCGTGAGCCACCGGGCCCGGCCTGGTCTCATCCTTCTTTTCCCCCACGCCGTCCTGGCGCCTGTGGACCTTCATCAACGTTTTTTTTTTTTGAGACGGAGTCTCGCTTTGTTGCCCAGGTTGGGGTGCAGTGTTGCGAGGCTCACTGCAACCTCCGCCTCCTGGGTTCAAGGGATTCTCCTGCCTCAGCCTCTTGAGTAGCTGAAATTATAGGCAGGCGCCACCACACCCGGCTAATTTTTGTATTTTTAGTACAGACGAGGTTTCACCATGTTGGCCAGTCCAGTCTCGAACTCCTGACCTCAGGTGATCCGCCCGCCTCAGCCTCCTAAAGTGCTGGGATTACAAGCGTGAGCCACCGCCCGGCCCATCAATGTATTCTTTCATTAGGGACTGCGTTCAGCCTCACTGGAGAACATTGGGAGGCGAGATAACGCAGAATAAAGAAAACGAATCTTAGCCACCGTCCCATCACGCAGCGGTGGCCATTCATTATGCTTTGTGATATTTCCTTAAGAAGGTTTTTCATCCATAAAGGTGCATTTTCCACATACTGAGATTCCTACTTCCGTCGCGACTTCAACATCCTTCTTTTTAAACTCGGTTTCACATTTTTGAAAAATTCTTTTTGTAACTTTCATGGTTTTGATTGAAATAATAATGCAAACGTTTTCTGGAACGTTGAAAGTTCCTGTAAAACTTGAGTGCACAATTCATTAACTCGATATCCAAAGACAGCTGTCACTGTGTTATGAGGGTAGGAGTTGTGGTATGTGTGTGTTCCAGTCTTTTGTCCTCAGCACCTGGAAGACTACTTAGAATTTACTAGGTGCCTAATAAACATTGTGAATTAAACTGATATTTACATTTCCAGTCAATTTTCCTTATATATGCAGAGTTAATCTTTTCATAACCCTGGATTATAATATAGCACCGGTTTTCTACATGATTTTTTCGTTTCACATTTTGTAGCGAGCATTTGCCTTTGTCGTTAACATTTCTTAAATGTTTGTCTTGCATCAGTCAGGTCAATTCACTTACAGAAGATAATTTTACTTGTTTATGATATTCAGGAAAGAATTCAGGGCTTTGCATGTAAAACACTCTCCTTAATTCCATAAAAATCTCACTGAAGCCGGCCAGCGCAGTGGCTCACGCCTGTAATCCCAGCACTTTGGGAGGCCAAGGTGGGCAGATCACCTGAGGTCGGGAGTTTGAGACCAGCCTGGCTAACATGTTGAAACCCCGTCTCTACTAAAAATACAAAATTAGCTGGGCGTGGAGGTGTGCGCCTGTAATCCCAGCTACTCGGGGGGCTGAGGCAGGAGAATCGCTTGAACCCAGGAGGTGGAGGTTGCAGTGAGCCAAGATCACACCACTGCACTCCTGCCTGGGCAAGAGTGAGACTCCGTCTCCAAAAATAATAATCTCACTGAAGCTTAACTGAGTAAGTTGTAGCCTAGAATTGCCTTGATAGAGACGGATCTTTTATTCTGTGTTTTAATCAGCTTTCAATATATTGGCTGTCTTCCACAGGACACTGCCCTAGATCAAGTCAATTCATAGAACTGAGATTCTGGATGGCATGCTAAGGTTATCTGGCCCAGTGGTAAGAAGCTACAGTCAGCTTAGCTTGCTGCATTGATATAGTCATGTAATGACGTACTGGGGGCATAAAGAAAAATGCACTAAATATGAACTTAGGGGCCTAATTCCCAACGTGTCATTGGAGTCAGGGACACCATCACTTGACTGGAAGCACCATATGTGAGCCAAGGCTCATCTGACTGCAGTGGTCTTTCTCCATGTCTAGCTAATACTTGTGAAGCTGCTTTAGGCATGCCTCAAATAACTGAAAAAAATCACATACTTCTTTCCAAAAAGGGGGAGGGGGCTCACCGTAAACAGTACTGTACACAAATAATCGGAGTTAATTTATGCAGATAGCTTCTTTACCCTAAAGCTGCGGTTTGATTTGGACAAGAAGTTCTTCACTAATATTCACTTCCTCTCACAGGGCCTCATGCAGGGCCTTGGGCCAGGCCTCAAGAGAAGTCCCTTTCTATTAATAGTTCCTGCCCTGCCAGCCTTACCTATTTGACTGAGTCACTTTGCTTCTCTGGGCTTGCAGCAACATCCAGGGAGGGGTGTGGTGAGAGTGCCCCTGTTCGCAGCCCAACAGCTCCTCTTTTTTCTCTTATGCATTGGATTTTTTTTTTCAAGAAACATGCTTTTACTTTAACAAAAACTGAAATCCACTGGTCTACGTGATAGTCTAAGATTTCCTATGTGCTTAGTCACCCACAGATGAAGGAAGATTGGACAGAAATGAAGTTATGAAAATGAGTAAGTACAGCTATCCATAGGAGTAGCGGCTACTACCAAGCAATCGCTCTGCTTAGGTCTCCAGCACTGTCAAGTTACTCTACTGGCCCTTGGCTTAATCAAGACTATTTGAAGATAAACTTTTATCTTTTGTTAAAGCTAATATATTTTTGCTGCCTCATTAAATAGATTAGCCTGTTTCCTAACTAAATAGTTATATAAGGGCCGGGCACGGTGGCTCATGCCTGTAATCCTAGCAATTTGGGAGGCAGAGGCAGGTGGATCACATGGTCAGGAGTTCAAGACCAGCGTGGCTAAGATGGTGAAACCCCGTCTCAACTAAAACTACAAATAATTAGCCAGGCGCTGTGGCAGGCATCTGTAATCCCAGCTACTTGGGAGGCTGAGGCAGGAGAATCGCTTGAACTCGGGCGGCAGAGGTTGCAGTGAACCGAGATCGCACCACTGCACTCCAGCCTGGGTGACAGAGACTCTGTCTCAAAATAGTAATAATAATAATAATAATAATAGGCATATAAGAGCATAGACTGTAGCATCACTGAAAACTAAACTCTATAGAAATTTCAGTCCTTTTTTTCAATTTAGTGAGTTTTTCAATATCTTTTCCAAACAGCAAAACACAGTTTTTCCTATATTTGTTTCCCAGTGGCATCTTAGGTTGTATTATTTTGGCACAGACACCCTTCGTTTGTATTTTAAAGATGTAGGGACCCCGTCTCTACAAAAAAAATTTTTTAAAATTAGCCAGGTGTGGTTCCAGCTACTTGAGGCTGAAGTGGCAGGATTGCTTGAGCCCAGTAGTTTAAGGCTACAGTGAGCTGTGATCACACCATGGCACTCCAGCTTGGGCAACAGAGTGAGACCTTGTCTCGAAAAAAAAGATGTAAAGAAAGTCTTTACTCTCCCTAAAATTATGATTCCAGAGACTGTATTCTTATCTATTTCAAATCATGTGGATAAGATTTATTGAGCATATACTATGTGTTGGGTACTATACTGAGTCCTTTACATGTACTATTAGTCTCATTGATCATAGAAACCTTTGAAGTTTGTTATTGGTTACTATAATTATTCCTGTTTAACAGATGAGAAAACTGCTACTTAAAGAGACATCAATGCTCAGGTGTATGATGCTAAAGATGTTTGTATAATGTAAACCCTATGATGACTCAAGGGACAGATTTCCTCATATTATTTTTTTCTTTTTTTTGAGACGGAGTCTCACTCCCTCACCCAGGCTGGAGTGCAGTGGGGTGATCTCAGCTTACTGCAACCTCCGCCTCCTGGGTTCAAGCATTTCTCCTGCCTCAACCTCCCGAGTAGCTGGGATTACAGGCACACGCTACCATGCCCAGCTAATCTTTTGTATTTTAGTAGAGACGGGGGGCATGAGCCACTGTACCTGCCGTTTTTTGTTTTTTTTTTGAGACAGGGTCTCTATCACCCAGGCTGGAGTGCAGTGGTGCAATAATGGTTCACTGCAGCCTCGACCTCCTGAGCTCAAGAGATCCTCCCACCTCAGCCTCCCAAGTAGCTGGAATCATACCTGGCTTTTTTTTTTTTTTTTTGAGACGGAGTCTCGCTCTGTCACCAGGCTGCAGTGCAGTGACACGATCTCGGCTCACTGCAATCTCCGCCTCCCAGGTTCAAGCGATTCTACTCCGTCAGCCTCCTGAGTAGCTAGGATTACAGGTGCGTGCCACCACACCCAGCTCATTTTTTCGTATTTTTAGTAGAGACAGGTTTTCACCATATTGGCCAGGATAGTCTCGATCTCCTAACCTCGTGATCCACCTGCCTCAGCCTCCCAAAGTGCTGGGATTACAGGTGAGAGCCACCGTGCCTGGCAAAACCTGGCTAATTTTTAAAAATTAAAAACAAATCCCAGCACTTTGGGAGGCCAAGGTGGGAGGATCACTTGAGATCAGGAGTTCGAGACCAGCTGGGCCAACATGGTGAAACCCCGTATCTACTAAAAATACAAAAATTGGCCAGGCGTG
Source organism: Pan paniscus (assembly GCF_029289425.2). Classification (NCBI taxonomy): domain Eukaryota; kingdom Metazoa; phylum Chordata; class Mammalia; order Primates; family Hominidae; genus Pan; species Pan paniscus. The sequence goes on along the minus strand of NC_073272.2, from coordinate 54,330,432 downwards.
GCGGCACGTGCCTGTAGTCCCAGCTACTGTGGAGGCTGAGGCACAAGAATCGCTTGAACCCAGGAGACAGAGGTTGCAGTGAGCCGAGATTGCACCACTGCACTCCAGCCTGGGCAACAGAGTGAGACCCTATCTCAAAATAAATTATTTTTCCAGTCCCTCCTCTTAGACAAGATGAACTCCTTTCATTGCCAGCATATTCTTTTTTGGAGAGAAAACAAAATTATAAGGATATATCATATGCAGGAATTGAGCCAAGAAGGCCTCCATAATGGATCTGAGGAGCAGTTTGTTATTTGGTCTTCTGTTCCTTAGTCGTAACATGGGTCATCCATTTGGACAGGAGAGTGCTGCTGGTCTTAACTAGATGTGACTGGATAGACTTCATGAGGAGTATTCCTATGAGAATAAAAAGAAAAATTATCACTATATCTTGGAAAAGCAGTGCATCCCCAGGACTGTATCCCTGTTGGGAATATTCAAGGGAAAAAGTCATATTCTCAGCCACCCAATGATAACCCAGAGGTCCCAGAGATCAGGACTAGGTGGCAATTCATCAAAAAGACATCAGAAAGGTGTTGGGGGATATATGTACAGCAGTCGTCATTGACAACTGCACAAGCGCATCCATCTCCTAGATCTGCCCGGATGATGGCTAATGCCAGTTGATGATGGACAACAGCCTCTGGAGTTCTTGCATTTCTTGAGTGATTGTGTTAATATTTTTCGTGACATCACTGGTGACTTGGTTGGCTTCATGAATGAGAGCATGGAAAACTCAGGCATTGGGTTGAGCTTCTTCAGTAACCCACAGAGCTGGATTGCCAGAAAAGCCTGCAACCTGAGACCTGTCCCTGTTGGGGGCGAACACATCTAAAACCATTCCAAGTCTTTTAGCTTCTTCAGACAGTTCCTGTTGTTTTCCTGGAGAGAATGGCTGTTTTGCAGAGGGATGTTCTCACTCCTGACAATGGATTGTTTTGTCTAGGAGTGAGAGTTTTACTCTACTTCTGAAAAGGTGATAAGTTGTCATAACTCTATGCAAATGTATAATCAGAAAGGGAGAAAGAGATGGGTAAGATAACATGACTATCCAATTGGCTGGTTAAAAAAAAAAAGGCAGTGAACCCACAACAAAGTATGAATTGCTTTGGTATTCTCCGGGGGGGGAAAAAAACAATTGTCACAATTTATCATGTAACTTTCCTAGGTGCGGCTGATGTTGGGGCTAAACCCAAGATACCCACTGCCTTCATTTGGGCTAATAACCTGGCCGGTTTCCTTTGCAGTAGCTTAGGCTCACAAATTTATGATTACAAACAAACACTTCCTTTGGATAAAAACAAGTTCATCTCCTTTGGTGCGTATCCTGGGTAGGGTGTGTTCCTTTTTTAGAGTCATCAGAGGTCCAGTTTGTATGGGAATATGCCTCAAATGGCAGCCGTACTGGTGGAGAGATTTCTTCCAGGGTAGGAAATGGAGGAGTTGTAAAATACAATTGACAGGAAAAGGTGAGCAGAGCCAATAGGTGACATTAGCTTCATAAGCCTGAGCAAGAAAATGAGAAAGATTTGAGGTATTGAGTAAGGGCAGAGGAGAAAGGGAGAAGGAAATGGGGAGAACAAGGAGAGGAAACAGAAATAGCAGAGTGAGGATACAAGTTGGTAGCGATAGTATAATTTTTGGCTAACAGGAAACACCTTACAAAGTTTCTTAATTATAATTTCAGTAAAATGAGTAAGTAGAGATTCCCCAGATAGGAAGTACAAATTCTAATGTTCTTAAAAGTCATAGTAAGAGCTGTTGCCTTAGAGCAAGGGAATTAAGGAAATTAAACGTTTTGTGATGCAGGGAGTTATATAAAGTCCATCTGTAAATCTTCAAAAGGTCCCTGGAGCTGTGGTTCCTGTCCATGTCCCACATTTACAGTTTGTCCAGGATTATAAAGTATTGCAGGTGGAACATACCCTGGGGACATCATCTGCTACTCAAATAAAATTCCCCACCAGTGTTGGCCCAGAGGAGTTTTCAAGGTTTACTGTGATGGATCATAGCCTACAAATTTTTCATCAAGCTCCAATTCAGACTGGAGAGGCCAAACAGCAGTCTTGGTATCTCCATTGCCCATCTGATAGGAGGGAACATTGGGTTTCTTCCAATATCTTATTTTACTGTGGTAAAATATACATAACATAAAATTTACTATTTTAACCATTTTTAAGTATACAGTTCAGTTCCATTGAATACATTCACATTGTTCTGCAGGCACCACCACCATCCATCTCCAGAACTCTTTTCATCTTGCAAAACTGAAACTCTGTCCACACTGAACCATAGCTCCATATTCCCCCTCCTTCCAGCCCCTGGCAACTACCATTCTACTCCCTGTCTCTATGAATGTGACTACTCTAAATACCTCATATAAGTGAAATTATATAATGTTTGTCTTTGTGACTGTCTTATTTCAGTTAGTATGTCTTCAAGGTTTTTTAATGTTGTAGCATGTGTCAGAATGTCATTCCTTTTTTAAGGCTGAATAATACTCCATTGTATTTATATACCACATTTTGTGTATCTATTCATCTGTCAATGGACACTTGGGTTGCTTCCACATTTTGGCTATTGAGAATAATGCTGCTATGAAAATGGGTGTACAAATATCTGGTCATGTCCCTGACTGCAGTTCTTTTGGGTATATACCAAGAACTGGGATTGCTGGATTATATGGTAATTCTATGTTTAATTTTTTGAGGAACTGCCATTCTCCCTTATCTCTTTTATAGAATCGAATGCTTGTGACTGCAGTTTTCCCAAGGTTTCATAGAAGTGGTCTGGAGGCTCTTCAAGGAGAACTACAAACCACTGCTGAAGGAAATAAGAGAGGACACAAACAAATGGAAAAACATTCCATGCTCATGGATAGGAAGAATCAATATCGTGAAAATGGCCTTACTGCCCAAAGTAATTTATAGATTCAATGCTATCCTCATCAAGCTACCACTGACTTTCTTCACAGAATTGGAAAAAAACTACTTTCAACTTCATATGGAATCAAAACAGAGCCCGCATAGCCAAGACAATCCTGGGCAAGAAGAACAAAGCTGGAGGCATCACGCTACCTGACTTGAAACTTTACTACAAGGCTACAGTAACCAAAACAGCATGGTACTGGTACCAGAACAGAGATATAGACCAATGGAACAGAACGGAGGCCTCAGAAATATTACCACACATCTACCACCTCTGATCTTTGACAAACCTGACACACACAAGCAATGGGGAAAACATTCCCTGTTTAATAAATTATGTTGGGAAAACTGGCTAGCCATATGCAGAAAACTGAAACTGGACCCCTTCCTTACACCTTATACAAAAATTAACACAAGATGGATCAAAGACTTAAACGTAAGACCTAGGACCATAAAAATCCTAGAAGAAAACCTGGGCAATACCATTTAGGATGTAGGCATGGGCAAAGACTTCATGACTAAAACATCAAAAGCAATGGTAACAAAAGCCAAAATTGACAAATGGGATCTAATTAAAATAAAGAGCTTCTGCACAGCAAAAGAAACTATCATCAGAGTGAACAGGCAACCTACAGAATGGGACAAAATTTTTGCAATCTACCCATCTGACAAAGGGCTAATATCCAGAATCTACAAAGAACTTAAACAAATTTACAAGAAAAAACAACCCCATAAAAAAATGGTCAAAGGGTATGAACTGACACTTCTCAAAAGAAGACATTTATGCAGCCAACAGACATATGAAAAAATGCTCATCATCACTGGTCATTAGAGAAATGCAAATCAAAACCACGATGGGTTTTCTAACCTCATGCCAGTTAGAATAGCGATCATTAAAAAGTCAGGAAACAACAGATGCTGGAGAGGATGTGGAGAAATAGGAATGCTTTTACACTGTTGGTGGGAGTGTAAATTAGTTCAACCATTGTGGAAGACAGTGTGGCTATTCTTCAAGGATCTAGAACTAGAAATACCATTTGACCCAGCAATCCCATTACTGGGCATATACCCGAAGGATTATAAATCATTCTGCTATAAAGACACGTGCACACGTATGTTTATTGCGGCACTATACACAATAGCAAAGACTTGGAACAACCCAAATGTCCATCAATGATAGACTTGATTAAGAAAACGTGGCTCATATACACCATGGAATACTATGCAGCCATAAAAAAGGATGAGTTTGTGTCCTTTGCAGGGACATGGATGAAGCTGGAAACCATCATTCTCAGCAAACTATCACAAGATCAGAAAACCAAACACCGCATATTCTCACTCATAAGTGGGAGCTGAAGAATGAGAACACATGGACACAGGGAGGGGAACATCACACACCAGGGCCTGTGGTGGGTGGGGGGATAGAGGAGGGATAACATTAGGAGAAATACCTAATGTAGGTGATGGGTTGATGGGTGCAGCAAACCACCATAGCATGTGTATACCTATGTAACAAAACTGCACGTTCTGCACATGTAACCCAGAACTTAAATTATAATAAATAAATAAATAAGTGGTCTGGAGGAACCAGACCATCATTAGTTTGCTGAATATGAATGAGAGCGAATTGTTTAGCATACCAGTCAAGGACTTTCCTTTTGTTTCACAGGTTTATTTCCCAGTAGGAGCTTTGACCACACTTACAGCCAATTCCTGGAGCAAGGTTTCTAGTAAAGCTCGACCTTGCTCACCATACTTAATATAAGTACCAGCAGCAGGTAGGAAACCCTATTGTTTCTGTAGAATACCAAAATTATAAACCACAGCATCGGCACACATGCTTGTCTAGCTGTGTTGTATTTGTAGAGGCCCTTGTGTTTCCCTTAGGTGAAGTTGAGGGCCATAAGACTGTGCATGCAGTTTTCTCCTCATTTATCATACTTTCTTCAAAATACTGAGCTAAGTGTTGTAACTCATGGATGGGTATGACCTGCCCACCTATTTTCTGCTTCTGAACAGCAGATGATATTTCAGGCTTAGGGCCATTAACAAAAAAGGTGGAGAACTCCCTGGCGGCATCAGCGTTAATGCCCAACCTCTAGCATTCCTGATAGTAGTATCTAATTGGTCTCTATAGTTAGAGACAGATTCATCCTACCTTTGTCAACAGGATTGGATTGTTCTCTAGTAATTGTGAGGGGGTAAACTTCAGGGATAGCCTTTAAAAGACACTATCCTATTTCTGGGGCTTCTACATATGCAGAGCAGGTGTTATTTCTAGGAGTGTTACCTAAATCCTCATTTATGGTGGCCTTGTCAAACCAGGCTCAGGGATCTCCTGGTCTTACTAAAAGGTGTGCTAAATGATACAGGTCAAGGAGCTCAGGCAGATCAAGGAACTCAGGGTGGCCAGGTGCAGTGGCTCACGCCTGTAATCCCAGCACTTTGGGAGGCCGAGGCAGGCGGATCACCTGAGGTCAGGAGTTCGAGACCAGCCTGGCCAACATGGTAAAATCCTGTCTCTACTAAAAATACAAAAATTAGCTGGGCGTGGTGGTGGGCACCTGTAATCCCAGGTACTCGGGAGGCTGAGGCAGGAGAATTGCTTGAACCCAGGAGGCAGAGGTTGCAGTGAGCCGAGATTGCGCCATTGCACTCCAGCCTGGGCAACAAGAGCAAAACTCCATGAATAATAATAATAATAATCATCATCATCATCATCAGAGATAGTGAAAAATATATATGTACAAAAATATTCTTTACATTTTATGGAGGGAATATCTTTGAGGAATGTATCAATATGCTTTCCTCCTACACATTTCCTTGCATGAATTTCCCTAGTGATTAGTAGAGTGCATTTTCTACCAGAAGGCAAAAATGGAAAATGAAAGAACACATAGCAGCTATAACTAAATTTCAAGACTAGATTTTACTACATGCACTCTAAAAAAATCTGGCTTAAAAATCCGGTTGGGCGCCATGGCTCACGCCTGTAATCCTAACACTTTGGGAGGTTGAGGCAGGTGGATCGTTTGACGCCAGAAGTTCGAGACCAGCCTGGTCAACATTGTGAAACCCTGTCTCTATTAAAAAGACAAAAATCAGCCAGGCGTGGTGGCCCATGCCTGTAATCCCAGCTACTCAGGAGGGTGAGGCACAAGAATCGCTTGAACCTGGGAGGCAGAGGTGCAGTGAGCCGAGACCGTGCCACTGCACTCCAGGCTGGGAGACAGAGCGAGACTCCGTCCCAAAAAAAAAAAAAAAAAATCTGTACCTACTACACACGTAATAGAAAATATTAGACACAACAACAGTAGTATGACATCTACAACTGCCAGGACCCAAGCCAAGAACATGTTGGGCTGTTTATGATGAACACCACCCCCTGAAGCAGATGCTGTTACCACCCTTAATCTATACTTGTGGAAATAGGCACACAGATGTGGAGTCAGTTGTCCCTGGTCTGTCAGACTCTATATTACACACTGGCTTGCAGAATGCTTTCCTGCCCCCAGTATAAGAATAAAAGACACACTGGGGAAGTGTGTAAAAGAGCCAGCAAAACTTTTAAAAAAATCATGGCAGTCACTGCTCACAGAAATAGTGCAAAATGGAAAGAAAAAATAAACCATGAAGGAAATTGTTCAAAGAGTAGGATCTAAGTATTATGAAATGATACCTTTTTTTTTTTTTTGAGACAAGGCCCAGGTTGGAGTACAGTGGTGCAATCAAGGCTCACTGCAGCCTTGACCTCCTGGGCTCAAGCGACCCTCCCACTTCAGCCCCCTGTGGCTCCCAAAAGCTGGGACTATAGGTACACACCACCACAGCCTGCCAATTTTATTGTTTATGTTTTGTAGAGACAGGATCTCACTATGTTGCCCAGGCTGGCCTCCAACTTGATCCTGGGATCAAGCAATCCTCCTGCCTTGGCCTCCCAAAGTGCTGGGATTACAGGCCTAAGCCATGACGCCTGGCCTATTTTTTTTTTAATCACCTGGAAGAAATTAGACACTTGTATTTGTATTCAACAAATGTCTATATTGACAAGACAAAGCTAGGCACTGTTCTGGTAATGTGCTGAAAATACATTCGTGAGCAAAAACAAAGCAAAACAAATATAGTTTCTGTCCTTATAATGATCACTTTCTGATATTAACCTTTGAAATAGGGAGTCAGGGGTTATTTCTGTTGTCCAGCTTAATTGTTAATTTTTTTTTTGCTCTTCTATACTACATATTGTATTAGCAAAAGACATGAATAAAAAATTTTCGAGTCTTTTTGAAATAATTTGTGGGACACCTTAATGCTAAATAGAATAGTTTAAAAATTTTCGAAAGAAATGACGCAAACATCAATCTCAGTATGTTTAAAATGTACCTTTATAGATGGAAAACCGCTAAGGAAATAAAAAAATATGATTAGTGATGATGGCACGTTGATGGAACTGTGGATAGTTTTCTTCACTATATTTTATCTCTCAGTGCTATGAAAAGATTGTTTCTACACGTATAAACAAAAATGACGGGAAATATAAATACTTTATTTCACAATGTTTATTAGGCACCCAGTAAATTCTAAGTGTCGTTGCAGGTACTGAGGACAAAAGACTGAAACACACACACACAGACCACAGCTCCTGCCCTCATAAGAGAACACGGTGACAGCTGTCTTTGGATCACGAGTTAATGAATTGTGCACTGGAGTTTTACAGGAACACTGAACATTCCAGAAAACGTTTGCATTATTTCAATCAAAACGACAAAAATCACAAAAACCGTTTTTCAAAAATGTGAAACCGAGTTTTAAAATAAGGATGTTGAAGTCGTGACGCAAGTAGGAATGTCAGTATGTGGAAAATGCACCTTTATGGATGAAAAACCCTCTTAAGGAAGAAATTTCACAAAGCATAATGAATGGCCACCGCTGTGTGATAGGACGGTGGCTAAGATTCGTTTTCTTTATTCTGCGTTATCTCGCCTCGCATGTTCTCCAGCAAGGCTGAACGCCCTACCTAATGAAAGAATACAGTGATGAAGGCCAACGGATTCCAGGACGACGTGGGGGAAAGACCATTCAGAGCAGCAGAATAAGGGTTGCTAAGGGACGCGGGCAGGTCCGCGGGAGACAGGCCGATTTGAAAAGCAAAAAGGCTTTGTCCACCAGTGCTGAGTTTCAGCGAGGGACACCCAGTGGCAACTCAGGCTCCAGGACCAGCCGGTTCACACGCCAGGGAAGGAGGAAAAAAAAAAAACGGCCTCTTCCATCGGAAAACGATGGGCAGCGTTTTTTCGCTCGCGAAGGGCGGGGCGGGAGGCGAGCAGGGCCACTCCACAGTGCAACACTGCCACCTGCCGGCGAAAGAAACCGAACGCCACCAACCGCAGAGGAAATTCCATCTTCTCCACTACTTTTCGGCACCAAGCCCTGAGAGCTCCACTGCGGCAGGAAAGGAGAGCGACGAACAGAGAAGGGACTGGAACGGGCCGCGGTGGCTCCGGCGAACAGGGAAGAGGGACTCACCCCTACACAAAAGCCTCCCCTAGTCCCGCCCTCGCAACCACAGCAACTGCGCAATAAGTTCCTGCGGCGCCAGACACCCCCACTAGTCCCGCCCTCGGAACCATAGCATCCGGACAGAAAGTTCCTGCGCCGCCGGAAAAACGCAGTCCGGAGGGCGGGGCTGGCCTAGGATTGACGAGCTCTGGGCCTGCGCGTCGGAGTCCGGGGAGGTCGGCTCGTCTCATCGGGGTTCGCCGCAGGCTTCCTTCCCTGCGGTTAGGAGCTGACGGCTGAGGGACACGACTGCCCAGCCGCCCCGCGTTCGAGACCTGTGCCAGTCCCAGAGCCATTCTCCTCCCATCCAGCCAGCCTTTGAACACGCTTCCCACGTGGCACACCCCGTCTTCCCCGCAGCCCTTAATCCGCCGATCCTCCCTGGCGATCTCAGCGCCCCCAGGGGCTGACCAGGCCACCGCCAGAACCTCTCCGTCCTCACGGGTCTCCTCCTGCCCACCTAAGTCTCTTCTGCCAGCGGTCATGCCCTGGGCCTCAAGAAAGACCGCACCCCTCCACGATGTGCAGGAATGCACGGGCGTCCTGCCTGTCTGAGCACTGATGAGAAAAACCTTAACAAGCCTTACAAATTATTGTACCTTTCTCCATGACCAAGAGAGATTGCTTCTCTCTTTCACTGTCATCCTACCTCCATTGCTAACATACCCCCCAACAATGCTAGGAACCCTCTTCCATTTCAGTGGCCTACCCTAAGGATTCATCGAGAAGACAGAAGCAATCCACTGGGAACTCTTAGGGCTTCCCAAGCCCGGTCTACCCGTGCCTGCCCTGGCATTCTCTGCCGCCCTTCTGCATACAGTGCTCCTAACTGAAGCCAGCTCCTCACCTCAGCTCAGGATCCCATACCTCCCACCTTCTCAGGGGCTTTGCTCCTGCAATGATCCCTCCTCCCTTCAAAGTCATCAACTGCCCCCTCTACGTTGGAGCACTCCACAAGCAAAGGAGGAAAAACCCACCCTCTCCCCACATGTCCTTCAGCAGCTGCTGGCACAGAATGTGCTGCCCTTCAACAAAAACTGCCTGGAGTTCTGAGGCCACGGCCTCCTCAACTCCCTTCAATAGGGCTTTTGTCCCTAATCTGTATTTTGGGGTGGCTGAGGTGGGAGGATCTCTTGAAACCAGGATTTTGAGGCTGCAGTGAGCTATGATTGTGCCACTATAGTCCAGCCTTGGTGACAGAACGAGAGGGTGTCTCAAAAAAAAAAAAAAAAAAAAAAAAAAAGAGAGAGAAACGAGGGAAAAATCTCCCCTTCTTCTTATAAGTAAGAAGCAGTAAACCTTTGGCTTACTGCTTTTTCCCTAGGCGTCCTTTCCTGGCTCTGGACACATTTTTTTGAATCCAAGCTCCATGGCTCAGGCCCTTGGAAACATATTCTACTGTTGTTCTGAACCAAGTACAAATTCCCAACTGTGACCTTCTTGACCTGGATATAACAGGGCAAGTCTGAGGTGAACATGAAAGACAAGCCAAAGAAGGTGTCCTGTTCTGGTCACAGGGGGTAGGAGGTCCCCAGAGGCAGTGACAGAGTCAGACATCTCAGAGCAGGAAGGTGTGACAAGGGAGTGGAGAGAAGCTTCGAGTAAAAGAGGGTTTTACCTCATGCAAATTTGGAGCTCGTTTTGCAGAATGGCCCAGTAGCCTCTTTGGGCAGAGGGATGTCTGGAGTTGAGGAGTTTCACTTTGTAGAGCTGATCTTGGTTCCTGCTGTTTGGGGAGACCTCAGCACTCTACATTCTCTGAGAGGGGAATGTGGAAGTGGCTGATTCAAAACCCAGCGGTGCTACCATGAAGCAAGCATAAGCCAGATAGGGGCTAGGAGACCCTGCAGCTGAGGCTGTGGAGTGGACAGCACTGGTCAGGGGTCGGGGAGAGCATGAGGCCCTGACTCAGAAGGGTCTGCTAGATGCCAGCACAGGTGGGCTGAGGTCAAGTCAGCCAGGGAGCACAAGGTCCTGATCAAGATGAGAGAGAGACAAAAATGCAAGTTACGCCAGCCTCACGCATGGGTGAGCAGGGCAGCGTCGCCAGCAGGACCTGGGGACAAGAGTGAGCCTTCCCTCAGAACCCACCGAGGACACTGCAGCCAACAGACAATGTCATAGGCCCCTTCCCACATCACCATGGAGACTCAAAAGCCATATATGCCCCTTCCCCATCTTGGACAAGAGTAGGGAGGTGGGGTGGCAATCCAAGAGACTGATCATTTTCGCCAAAACAGATTGAGCATTTATACAAATGGACCGGTTACATGACAGCATCAGATGACACCAGATTAGACGAAAATCCAGTGCGTTTGTTTCCCCTTACTATCCAGTCCAGAGGGTGGACAAGCAAGACAAATGTCAAATCAGTCAGAGAGAATAAATAAGCCAGCGTGCTTGTGGGGTGTGAGGGGCTTGAGTGAGTTTGTTGCTCTCTGCATACCATTCCCTGCGACTCCTCCTCCGCACACCGTCTTATCAGTCCACAGTAGCAAGGGAATGGGACGTACTTGTCTTCCCTACTGTAACCCAGGACAATTTTAACCCCTCATAAGCAGACTCCCAAAACAGGACACAGAAAGAGCAAAGAATCTGACAGACACACAGAAGAGAGAAGCTGTCGTTCCCCTCCCCATGCAAGGCCAGGCTCTACTGTCCTTTATTAAGACAGACCCCATTTCCCAGGGCCTGAGCCATGGAGCTTGGAGTCAAAACATGTGTCGAGAGCCAGGAAAGGATGCCTAGAGAAAAAGCAGTAAGCCAAAGATTCTCATAAAAAGAAGGGTTTTTTTTCCCCTTCTTTTCTTTTTTTTTTTTTTTTTCTGTCACCTAGGATGGAGTACAGTAGCATGATTGTAGCTCACTGCAGCGTCAAACTCCTGGGCTCAAGAGATCCTCCCACCTCAACCACCCCAGTAGCTGGGAGTACAATCTTGCACGACCACAGCCGGCTAATGTTTTTATTCTTTGTAGAGATGAGGTCTCATTATGTTGCCCAGGCTGGTCTCAAACTCCTGGGCTCAAGCATCCTCCAGCCTCCGCCTCCCAAATGATTGGGATTACTGGTGTGTACCAGTGTGCATGGCTGCCACCTCTTCTTTAATCATCTGAGATGATATTAACTCCCCATAAATAGACCCTCCCCAAACAGAGCACAGAAAGAGGAGAAAACCAGACACACAGAGAGAGTGGAGCAGCCAATGAGCGTGTCACCGAGGTGAGCAGGGCCTCCTTGAGGGCCATCATTGACATCCCCAGCCATGCCGGGCTCCAGTGTTCTTTATTAAGATAGACCCCACTTCCCAGGACCTGAGCCCTGGAGGGTGGAGTGAAACAATGTTTCTACAGACAGAGAATGACGCCTGGAGCAAATGCAGCAAGCCAAAATTTCTTATTAAAAGAAGGAGGGCTTTTTTCCTTCCTATCTCTTTCAAATGTACATAATGCCAGTTTCCTCCCGAGTTGAAAGGTACAGGGGAGAACTTCAGTGGCTCCTGACAGACCCAAGAATTGTCTCCCATTGTTGTATCCTGGCAGAAACTCATTCTCCAAGGCAGAACCTCCTCATTTCTCACAGACGCCATGCGCCCTAGTGCACTGGCATGGCCCTTTGGGCAGGTCTCGCTTCTCCACCCCGGGGCGAGTCAGCTGTCTTGGGCCCCATTGAGTGTTTTCATTTAATAATAGAACTCGGTTACTAATAGAAGCAGCCGCCACAGTTAGGCAGCAAAAACAAAATCAGTAATAGCACTCTTACTTCACGTGGAGCTGTAAGATTTAGAAAACATTTATATACGCATTGCCTGATTCGGTTTTGTTTTTTTTGATATAAGGTCTTGCTCTGTCACCCAGGCTGGAGTGCAGTCGTGCAAACATACATCACTACAGCCTTGAACTCGGCTCAAGCCATCCTCCCACCTCAGCCTCTCGAGTACCTGGAACTCCGAGGCCACTCCACCACTTCCAGATCCTGATTGGGCTCTTGACGCTGAGAAAATCATGACTTCTACAGCACTTCTTCACGCCCCAGCAGCGCTCTGAGGCCGAAGAGTCTGGCAAATGCACACCAGGAACCAGACCCAGAGAGGTTCCCGGGGCCCTTGTGTCTCATCCTGGGATCTCTAAAGGGGTCAATTTGGAGGAAGGGCGTGCTTCTCCTCTTGTCACATTCATGCCTCATGTGGTCCCCTTTTCTTATAGGGGGTACCACCCAGGTAGACACCCGGAGACCGCCCCCGCCCCCACCGCCCAAAGAGAGTTTAAGGAGCTTTGCAATGACGAGTTTCCTTGACAAAGACCTTCAGTTCCTGATGGCACCTGGGCTGTGGCCAGGTAGTGATGGCCGGAATCTTTCTTGCATCGCACCTGCTCCTTCACTGGGGAACATACCCCACCATTATTTATGGCGGCCTGGTACAGGTGGCTCGCTGCAAGATATCTGAACCTCCAGACTCGGGGCTCTCCTTGCATTTGCAAAGAATACTGGAACACGGGGCCCCTCGCAGCTCCCATGGAGAACTCCCAGGGGAGTTCTGTTGTGTCACCCTGTGGCTAAGTCTCTCTGATCCTCCCTTGAAGGGCCCAAAAGCACAGCCTCCTCACCACGAGGGATAACACTTTGAGGCCACTCTCACGATAGGGCTTAGGTTTACAGAGGCTGGAAATCCATCCTGGCCAGGGCCACAGACACGAACAACCTCTTCTGGCTTCTGATGGCTCCTCGTGCTTCTATGGTCCCAAGCAAAGAAACCTCCTCACACCAGGCATTCGGTGTGAATCTCCAGACCAAGTGCCCCCATGTACCCAGCCCCTTCCATCACCCCAACTCCAAGCCCCATAGGTCCACCACTCTCATCACAAGACTGCTCTGTGCTCCCCCAGCAGGACTCCTCCTCCCTCTTGCGACCTTTGCCCTGGACACTCCTCATTCTGTAGGTGACCCTGGGTGCCCACATGGCCACCCAGACTTGGTTCCGTCCTTCTCCGCTTGTGTGCTGATGGATTCCTGCATCACGAACTCCACCAGGAAAATCCCAGCTGAGCCCCAGAGCCCCCACAGGGCATGGTTTCAGGAGCATGTCCACTCAGATATCCCACAAGCCCAACAAATCAGCGGATGACCCCCAACTGTGTCCCTTGTCTCATGGGTTGGCACCGCCATCCACTCAGTTCCTGAACCCCAGAACCTAGGAATACTGCCAGGTTGGCTGCAGATCACCCCGTGACTCTGCTGCAAGCCTCTGGAAAAAGCCAACCATGACCTCCACATTGCCACAGATGAGCAAAGAGTCTCCCGTGAAGGCTTTGTATTGGCAGAGACTCTCTACAGGCATCCGAGTGGAGGCCCAGACCCTGGCTTGGGTGGCCCCCACAGGGAAGGCCAAAGAGCAGACCCGGGCCCTGTAATGTATCTCAGAGACCGAAATGCTCATCTCCTCCGAGAACTCAGCAGATAACCTCCAAATCCCTAAATCGGGACATAGCAGTAGGAGCCCATCATTTAGAGACACAGAGGTTAATATTCAGAAGAAATAGCTGAAGAAAAAAAAGAGAAGTTTGCGGAGGTGGGTCTCCACGGGTGCACCACATGAAACAAGGGACTGCTGAATTGTATTTTTCATCGTACATTTCCTAGTCCTATATGGCCCTTTAAGCAGAAGGATTAATCTGATATCACTAATTATAACAACATGTGAAAAATGCATCTCAACACAATAAGTAAGCCTGGGAGCTGATTCATCCACATCAGCTAATACAAATCTGAGCCATCTCTAGATTCAAGGAATGATTGTGCAATGTCTCGTGAACGTATCTATGCAGTGTTTTACTCACCTTGAAAATAACTACCATATGATCCAGTAATCTCACTTCTGGGTATTGATAGTCCAGATACTCCCCATGTTCTTTGCAGCACTATTCATAATAAGCAAGATATAAAAACAACCTAAGTGTTCATTGATGGATGAATAAAGAAAATGTGGTATATACATACAATGGAATATTATTCAGCCTTAAAAAGAAGGAAATTCTGACATTTGTGACAACATGGATGGACCTTGAGAACATTATGCTAAGTGAATATGCCAGACACATACTGTGCGACCTCACTTATATGTGGAATCTAAAATAGTTAAACTTATATAAACAGAGAGTAGAATGGTGGTTGCCAGGGGCTGGTTGGGGCAGGGAATGGAGGGTTGATGGTCAAAGTTGCAAAGTTTCAGTCATGTAAGATAAAGAAGTTCTAGAGATCTACTACATAGCATAATGCCTATAGCTAAAAACACTGTATTGTATACTTCAAATTTACTAAAAGAGTAGATTTTTGGCTAAGTGTTCTTATCACACACACACACACACACACACAATAATAATAATAATAATAATAGTAATAAAAAAGAGGGTATGTGGAAAGTTAAAAAAAAAAAGAAAAGAAAATTACTCGAGCATAGGAGACCCTCACTAGAAACAACAATAAATTTCACTGGCAAATGCAGCATGTTAACGTGAAAATTTTGATTTCAGGAATATAGAGGAAGGCGAGCACAGTGTCAGCTGTAAAACACGCACTCACATTACTTTGAATGTTTTTGACCTTTCCTTAGCCCGGGAAATCTATTAGCCCTAGAAACTGCCAGCACAGCAGGGAGCAAAGACGTCCTGCTTTCCCTTTGGCGAGGGACCTTGTGTTTCAGATATGCTTTACTTCCTATGAGGATGGTTCCGTTTCTGCAGCTGCCACCTCGTCTTTCATAAGAGGAGTTATAAAATGATACTCATGCTGGGGCCACATTCCAGACCTGCTAAGTCAGACTCTCTGGGGATGGGGTCCGGCATTTGCTCTTGGACAAATGCTCCACGAGAGACCTGATGCACAGCTGACGTTGAGAGACATAAGCACACACTCCCTTTCACCTGCCCTGATTTTTAAATATAACCTTGGACTTCATAGCCTTGTTTGTAGTTAATGAATTGGGAAAAAAAAGGTAGGGGTTGCCTTCTCTTTCAAGAGCATCTTTTGACATATTTATTCTACAGCCACGTCTAGAGCAATTTCAAGGACTTAGGAGGGTGGTTATGCCACAGCTTTACCTTTCCGACCTGATGCTCGGCAGGCCCAGGAGAGGGAGAAGAGCCTTGCAGGTGGAAAGGGGTCGAGAGTTCTGTTGTCTTGGTAACCGTGCTGCCACTCATCCCATTGGGGTGCTCAGCTCCGGCAGGGGCCCTGTGGGTGAGACAACACCCCTCCCCACTCTGGCTGTCTTCCTGTGCTCAGAGGTTGAAGCTAAGGGCTGAGGTTGGTTACCAGGGAAACTGAAGCCAGGTCCTTGAGATTGGTGAACAGAAAAACCGGCAGTGGAATTCAGGACGTAGCATGGATTATGGGAGCCAGCCCACAGACAGAGGATTGACAGTCACTAGTGCATGCACCCACAGGGTGCCTGTGCAGGAACGCGTGCACACCGCACACAGACACACACGTAGACATGTGCACTCACCAGCACTCCCTCTGCCCAGGTGTGCACAGTCTATCTGGCTGGAGCATCAAGTGCACGTGGAGGAGCCAGGCGACCAGGCAGGACATGTAGGCAGGACGCGGAACAGGGAAAGAGAGGGGATGTTGCTTACTGTTGTAGAAAAAAATGACTGCATACCCTTTCCTCCGTGACTTACGGTCACACTTGCACTACATTTTTTAAATGGCTTTACTAAGGTATAATTTGCTTGCCACAAACTTCACGTACCTAAAGGGAATAACACAGTGAGTTTTAGTAAATTTACACAGTTTTGCAGCCCTCACCACTATCCAGTTTCAGAATACTTCCATCACCCCAGAAAGATCGCTGGTACCCACTAGCAGCAGTCAATCCCCATTACTTTACCTCCAGGCCCACCCAGGCAACTAGCAAGCTCCTTTCTCTCTCTTTAGAGCTGCCTCTCTGGGCATTTCCTATAAACTGACTTGTGCAATAAGTGGTCTTCTATGTCTGACATCTGTCAATTAGCATAATGTCTTGGAGGCTCAAACGTGCATCAGTAGTGTGTTCTTTGTCACGGCTCAGTAACATTCGGCTGTACGGATATACCACTTCTTTATCCCTTTACTGATTGGTAGACATTTGGCTTGTTTCCACCCTGGGGCCTTCCTGCAAAATGCTGCAGTGAACATCTGAGCACATGTCTTTGTGTAGACATGATTTTATCACTAATGGGTGTCAGATATTGTCAAATACTTTTCTCTGTCTATGAAGATGATGATATAGTTCCTGTCCTCTATTATATTAACAGGGTGGATTACCTTGACTGAAATTTGAATGTTAAGCCAATCTTGCATTCCTAGAATAAATGTCACTTGGTCATGTTGCATAACCCACTGTATGTGTCGCTGGATTGGGGTTTGTTAATATTTTGTTGGGGATTTTTGCACGCATATTCATGACGGATATTGGTTTATGGTATTCTTCTGCTGTCTCTGGCACTATTATTATTATTATTATTTTATTATTGTTTTTGAGACAAGTCTTGCTCTGTCACCCAGGCTGGAGTGCAGTGGTGCGCTCTGGGCTCACTGCAACTTCTGCCTCCCAGGTTCATGCAATTCTCCTGCCTCCGCCTCCCGAGTAGCTGGGAATACAGGTGCCCACCAGTATACTCAGCTAATTTTTGTATTTTTAGCAGAGTTGGGGTTTCACCATGTTGGCCAGGCTGGTCACAAACTCCTGACCTCAGGTGGTACGCCCACCTCAGACTCCCAACATGTTGGGATTATAGGCGTGAGCCGCCACGCCCAGCCTCTATCTGCCTTTAGTAGCAGGGTAATACAATTTTCAAAGGATAAGTTGGGAAATGTTCCCTCCTCTATAGTCTAAAAGAATCTGTGAAGGGTTGGCATTATGTATTTTGTAAATGTTGGATAGCCTTCACCAATGAGGCAGTGGAGCCTAGACTGTCCCTAGTGGGAAGATTTTTAATGTAGTCTTTCTATTTCCTTACATTCTCCGGGTCTACTCAGATGTCCCATGTGATCACTGCATTTGCACCTTTCTCTGTCCCAATCCTCTCTCGCCTGCTGGTGCCTTTGGTTTGGTCTCTACTCTAGAATGTCGCATGCTGGACACCTGTGGACATCACAGGACTGCAGATCCTAGTCTGTAACTTGGGATAGTATGGTGTCTCAGGCATGACCCCCAAGTCCCATCCACCCCCCATACACAGGTACAGGGACAAAGACCTGGAGGTGAGGATGTGGAGGGTGTGCCGAGTGCCTCAGTTACCTCCACCCACCCACCTTCCATGTCTGTTCCTGGAGACCCTGTGGCACTGTGCATCTGTGACCTCCCTGAGCAAGCCCCTGATGCCTGCTTTTTCCAACTGAGATCCTTCTCACTCCTTTCATCTCCTGAGACTGGGACCACATGGGATCAACCACCTGTTCTCTGACACAACGATGCGTATCTGCTAGCATTTCAATATTTGTGTTCCCTCCAAAACTCACAGTGAAATGAATCCCCACTGCAACAGTGTTGGGAGGTGTGGAATAACAGCAGGTGTTTAGGCCATCACGGCAGAGCCCTCGTGAATGAATGCTGCTATGAAAAGAGCTTGCAGAAGTGGGTTTGCTCTCTCTTTTCCTCTTCTGCTATGTGAGGACATAACATTCTCCCCGGCTTGTCCTTCCACCTTTTGCCACGTGAGGAAATACCAGGAAGACTCTTGCCAGATACCAGATACTGGTACCTTTGTTTTGGACTTCTCAGCATCCAGGGTCGCGAGAAATAAATTTGTTTCCATTACAAATTGCCAGCTGTCTTGGTCCATTTTGCTTTGCTATAACAGAATACCTGAGACTCAGTAATTTCTAAAGAAAATGGGAGGCCAGGCACGGTGGCTCATGCCTGTTAATCCCAGCATTCTGGGAGGCCAAGGTAGGAGGAACACCTTCAGGCCTGAAGTTCGAGATCTGCCTGGGCAACACGGCCAGACGCTATCTCTACAAAACATTTAAAAATCAGCCTGGCATGGCAGTACATCCTTGAGCTACTTGGGAGGCTCAGGTGGGAGGATCCCACCTGAGTTCAAGGCTGTAGTGAGCCATGATCGTGCCACTCCACTCTCGTCGGCAACAGAGCATCACCCGGTCTCTTAAAAAAAATTAAAATAAATAAATCTTTTAAAAAGAAAAAGTTGGTTTATCTGGCTCACAATTCTGGTGGCTGAAACATTCATTTTTGGGCAACTGCATCTGGTGAGGGCCTCGGGCTGCTTCAACTCATGGTGGAAAGTGGAAGGGGAGCCGGCGTGTGCAACGAGATCACATGGAAAGAAGGAAGGGAGAGAGAATCGAGGGAGGCCAGAATCTTGTGAACAATCCACTCTCCTGCGAACTAATCCATACCTGTGAGAGTAAGAACTCAGCCCAGCAGGATGGCATCACAGGACACTGACTCATTCATGAGGGATCCCCACCACGACCCAAACACCTCCCACTAGGACCCACCTCCCAACACTGCAGCACTGAGGATTCAACTTCAACCTGACTCTTGGTGGGGATAAACACACCATATCCAGTCCAGAGCACCCAACCTGTTGTATTTCATGATATAGTGGAAGGACACAGACTAAGATGGGGTCGGATCTCTCTCCCTGATGAATCGCTCAATCCCCCGGAGCGGGGCTACCTCTGCAACTCCTCCTCACCTCCCCACCACGACAGTCGACGTAGCCCAGAAGGGAGACAGGCAAGGTGAGAAAATGGAAACCCTGATGATTGCTGAAATGATGACTGTCACTGGCAGCACGGACCCGGTGTGCTTGCTGGGCTGACTGAGAAGGTCCGCAGAGAGCATCTGAGTGGTTGGGGAGTGAGACAAAGGCATGCATCTCTGGCCACCACTTTAGGACCTGCACAAACTCTCCACAAGGTGGGGATGATTGTACCTGGCCCACGGCACTGTGTGGAGGATTCAGCAATGGATCTCACCAAGACTTGGTGCTACCAGCTATGAAATGAGCACCAAAGCCCGGCTCTAGGCACTTCACCCACAGCCTTCACAGAGGTGAACTGCTGAAGGGGGGCCAGCTCCGATCCCAGCCTACCTAGGTTCGGGTGCTAGTTCTACCTCTTACTGCCTGTGCCACCGTGGGCTAGTTCCCTAACTTCTCTGGTGTTCTGCTTTCGAAATTCATAAAGCGGAACTGAAAATGTTGCTAGAGGATGGGTGTGTGGGAGTGGAGGAAGGCAGCTGACATATGGAAATGGGGAAAATACCATCAGAACCCTAGGAAACATCAGCCAAAGGGCAACGCCTCGAACCCCTTTGAAACCCTCCCGGATTCACTGGTCTCCATTTAGGCCTTTGTGTTTCAAGAAGGAATAGCCCTGCTTTTTTTTCCCTTCTCCCCTGGAGCTAGGTCAGTTCAACTGTCGACTCTCTCATGAGATCTCAGCATCAGAATCCAAGACACTTACCTGTTTTCAAGCCACTTCTGTCGGCAGGAGATGTGTAGACTTTTGCAGCAAGACAGCTCTGGGGACTACCTAAAACAGACTGACACAAAGCAGAATTTGTTTTCAGTTCAGAGGAGTCACATGGGTACTGGCTGGGTTCACATCTCAGGATTCTGCAGAGGTTAAAAAAAAAGGTAGATTTAGTCATTTGTGCCTCCTGAAATTAAAAGACACACATGTCTAAATCCCAATAAGATGTTGGAAGAACCCAAGGATGCTCTGGTTCTCACAAAGCAGGTGCAAACTGCTGCTCAGTTTCACCCACCCGGGCCCACCACACAACAAGCAATGGCGCCGCAGCCCCTAAGCCAGGGCACCAGCACCAACACGCAGGGCTCTCACCGTGGGCGGCGGACTCTGCTTCCACGTCTCCTGTGCACAGGAAGCCTCTCTTCAAAGCCATGGCCCTGCCTCGCCGGTCTCGATGCTGGTCCCGCTGCAGGGCTCAAACAGTGACTGGGCTGTGTTCTCTGGTGCCCTCCCTCCCCCGTTCCCAGTCTCCACAGCACAGAGCTTCCCTCAATAAACCCGGATACCCTGCTGGGAGATTTCAAGGTAACCAGCTCAGATCTAATGAGAAACAAACCAATACTGAGGAACAAACCTGAATTCTACACCCATTTTCCATTCCTACATATATTTATTTGGTATTGATGATGAGGAACCCCGTCAAAAATTCCTGTAAGGGAGACTACTACTCGACTGTTAGGGGTATTGCAACATTTACATACATGTAGCTTATCACATACGTAAACATTTACACAAATAGTACAGCGGTGAACCACCAAGTTCTCACTCCACATTCCTTTCCCACACTGCGTTTACCTGCCCATTCTTGAAACTGGATCTCAGGGCAGCACACTGCATTTCAACAGGCCTAGTGCTGCTTCTCAGAGGCAGTCAACTCAATGGTGCAAAAGCACAGGACAGCGACAAGGCATTCACACTACACAGACATGTGATCTCTTACTGACAGCAGGAAGGGAAGAGAGATGGAGATCCCGGGTGGGAAAGCGACAACATGCATCACAGGAGCCATGTGAGATGCGGCGAGTACCGCTGGTACGCAGCGTCCCTTGCCAAGGAATGCCTCACAGCCATCCGAGAATGACAGGCACGAAACATGAGGACCTTCCTCGGGTCGGTCAAGCATCATGCTGGGAGGATTCCCACGTGTCCCGGTACACAGGTCCTGGCACTCATCCGACCACAGCTTGCTGTTTGGTCCCCAAAATGGGCCCACACCCAGGCGCTGCCAACACGGCGGCTCCGCCTGAGCCCCTTCGGGTCTCCATCCCATGGGGGTGCACGTCTCAGTTTTCCTCTAACCACTGCTTGAGCAGCCTCTGAAACATTATTTTGCTCTCCTGCTGCCTCTCTCGCTGGCGCTTCTCCTCTGTCTCCTGTGGCTGGAGTGCCGCTTCAGGCAGAGGCCCGGGCTGGTTGGTGCCTAGGCTGAGAGTCAAGCCACTGAGGCCCTGCACCAGCGTCTCCCAGGAGGAGGGATGTGGGGCCCTGTTACTCTCCCCAGGGATCCCAGAAAGATTCGGCCTGCGGCTCTGGCAGTATCGACATTCACATCGGAATCGATTCTGACTTCTGTCACCTAACGGGGAGATTCTGGCTTCCCTCCCAACAGCATAGGGGGCCATGTGATCGCGGTGTCTCCTCCTCACATGCCGCAGGAATGCTTTCTTCCTCTGAAGGAACTCCAGCCTCTCCCACCGCCGCTCTTCCAGGGTCTTCTCCTCTCTGTACCGCTGGCGGAGCAGCCCCTCTGGGAGAGGCACGGCCTGGCTGGGGCCAGGACCGGGGCTCAGGTTACTGAGGCCCATCATCGGCTGTTCTGAGTACGAAGGCTGAGAGGGCGCTGGACCTTCCTGGGAAGTCTCTGCAGCTGTCATCGGGGAAGATTTGGAAGGCGATGCTGGATTCCGTTTCTGGAGTGGATCCATGGAGGTCTGGTCCCAGCTGGAAGCTCTGCCAGGCCCTCGGGTCCAGAAAAGGAGGTGAAGCTGGAGGTTCTCAGACACCAAGAAGGTGGCGAGGAATGTGTGCGGGCAGAACCCAGACTGCAACGCAAGGTGATAAGACAAGAAGACACAGAATTATTCATCTTACTCAACCTCTCTGTCCCTCCACTTCCTGTGTGTAGAATGGGGATTATAGAGAGACCCTGTCCTAGGCTTCTTCTGAGGATGACGTGAGATCATACATCTCACCAGCTTAGAATATTAATGCCATCTAATAAAGGATTTAGAAATGATACCAATTAATGCATCCACGTGACACGGGGTGCAAAAGGATGCAATGCAGTTCGACGATGTCAATTCCCTGCTGACATTTTCCAACCCCTTCCCAAGCATCATTTGTAGAATAATCAATGTGTGACTCACAGGTGCTCTGCCCATGAGCGTTCATTTTCATCCACTCACAAGGGAGACTTTTACTCAACTGTAAGCGTTTGCACCATGGGGACACACCCTTTTGTATGTTCGCCTTCCTGACCACTGGGTTTGCATCTAGTCGAAAAGGCTGCTCATGCCTATGGAAATCGTTTCCAAATTCCTAGTGTGGATAAGAATTTATTTTGCTAAACAACAGAAGCATAAACCCCCAGGAGACTTCAAACAGAAAAACACATAGATGAATTCAATTAATCCAGAAAAAAAAAAAAAAGCTGGTTCTTTGAAGTGATCAATGAAATTGATACACCCGTGGCAGGACTGGCTGGGAAAAAAGAGGGCAAAGAAACAAGTTACCAATATCAGGAATGCAAGAAGAGATTTCACTCCAGACCCAGAAAACATAAAAGGGTCAATATGGTAAGAATACACGCAACTCTACAGATTCACATTCCACAGGTCAGAGGAAATGTAGCACATACTTGAAAACCACAAGCTACGGAAACTCACACAGGATGGATTTCAAACACTGAACTGTGTGCACAGTCCTATATGTTTTAAAGAAGTTGAATTCACAGGCAAACACATTTGCAAAAAGATCTCTGGGCCAAGACAGTTTCACTGGCCAAGTCTACCAAACGTTTAATGAAGAAATATCACCAACTTACACAACTTCTTCTAGGAAACAAAGCAGAGGGAATGCGCCCCACTGATTTTATGAGGCCAGCACCGCAGGGATACCAAGAAAAGGACAGACCAGTATTCTTTCCTAGTACAGGCACCAAAGTATTCAACAAAACCTAGCAGTTTGAATTGAGCAATATGTGAGAAGAATAATAAGCCACGATCAAGTGGGTTTTATAGCGGGAATGCAAGGGTTGTTCTTCCCACACCTGAAAATCAATCAATGTAACCCACAGATTGAGAGATCAGATGAAGAACAAAAATGACAGGATCACATCAAGCTATGCAGAAAAACCCTTTGATAAGATTCAAAGTCCACTGGTGATATAAAAGCTCTAGCACACTAGGAACACAAGACAACTTCCTCAACCTGAAAAAGGGCGTGTACAGTCAAACCTACAACTAACAAGCCACTTAATGGTCAACGACTGGATGCTTTCTGCCTAAGGATGCGAACCAGGCAAGGACGTCCACTCTCACCACAGCTATTCAACGTCACGCTGAGGCCCAGTCAGTGCTATAATGCCAGAAGAATCACGGCACACACCGGAGAAAGCAAGAAACCAAAGTACTCCTTTTCATGGGTCCTGTGATCGTCTACATGAAACAACCAATGTATCTCCCCCAGACTCTCAGAGCTAATAAGAGCTTAGTGCTCATTAATGAGAGCTTAGCAGCGATACAGGAGAGAAACTCAACACACGGAAAACAATCCTATGCGTAACTGGAAACCTAAATTTAAGAAATAATACTGTTTTACAAAAGCTACAAACACAATGCAATGGTTATGTATAAAGCTAAAATACGTGGATGGGGTCTGTATGCCCATAACTATTAAACGGTAATGAAAAAATCAAAGAAGATTTAGTTAAATGGAGAGAAACAATGTGTTCCCATATTTAAAGACCCAAAAAAGTTAACAGTCCATTGTCCCCAACTTGATCTGTAGAATGAATGCAGTGCCTGCCAATCAGAATCCTTGAGGGACATTTGCATGCATAAACAAGCAGATTCTACAATTCACGTGGAATATCTGATGTTTCAAAAAGCAGAAGGTATTTTAGAGAGATGATATTATCAGATTTTCAGATTTGCTCTAAAGCTGTAATAATCGAGATTGCTGGCTTACAGGGGTAGACGAGTAGATCCATGGAATAAAATAGAGTCCATGAATCCATCCATAGAAATGTGTCCAATGAGTTTTGACATGGGTGTGAGAGGGAATCCAATGGAGAAGGGATAAGCTTTTCAATACATGAGGTGGCCTATCCTTACGCAAAAAGATGCACCTCAACCTCAACCTTTACACGCAATTAAGGAAAAAGGGTTCAGAGACCTACACGCCAAAGTTCAATACTATGACTTTTGGTAGAAACCGTAGGAGGACATCTTTGTGAGGGGAGGCTAGGACATGACCTGAGATGCATGATCCATGGAAAGGAAAGATGGATGGATAGGAGTTTGGCAAAATTTAAAACTCTGGCTCTGGCCGGGCGTGGTGGCTCCTGCCTGTAATCCCAACACTTCGGGAGGCCAAGGTGGGCAGATCACTAGAGTTCAGTTGTTCGAGACCAGCCTGGCCAACATGGTGAAACCCTGTCTCTACCAAAAAATACAAAAATTACCTGGCATGGTGGCACATACCTGTAGTCCCCAGCTACTGGGGAGGCTGAGGCAGGAGAATTGCTCGACCCAGGAGGCAGAGGCTGCAGTGAGCCGAGATCGAGCCACTGCCCTCCAGTCTGGGCGACATAGCGAGCCCCTGTCTCTAAATAAATAAATAGAACAGAATAGAATAGGATAGAATAGAATAGAATAGGATACGATACGATACGATACGATACGATACGATACGATACGATGATATGATACAATACAATACAATACAACACAATACAACACAATACAATACAACACAACTTTGGCTGTGTAAGAGCCAGTGTGTTCAGAGAATGAAAATCAAAGCTGCACCACTAGGAGGAAATGTTTGAGAATCACCAACCTGACAGATCTTATATCCAAAATACATGGTGCGTTTTCAAAACTCCACAATAAGAAAATCAACACCCCAACTAGAAAATGGGGGAAAGACTTGAATGGGAGCGCAAGAAACCATATTTAACATCATTCAGCATTAGGGGAATGCAAATTAACACCATGGAGACTGGCAAGGCCAAGCAAGAACATGTTGGGTGACTGGAACTCTCACACTTTGCAGCTGGGAGGGCGAAATAGCACAGCAACTTTGAGAAGCAGTTTGGCAGTTTCTTGTAAGTCAAACAGATGTTTACCATAGGACCCAGCCATCCCACTCCTGGGTATCTACCCTAGAGAAATGAAAACTTAGGTTCACAAAAAAGCCCACACTGAATTGTAAAAGCAGCTCGATGCGAAACTGCCCCACACTGGACAGAGGAAAATGTCATTCAGTAGAAGGATGGCTGAACACCTGTGGTCTTCCACACCGTGAAACTGCCTTCATGAAAAAACAACAGCCTGTGACAGAGGCATCTGACACTCATCCGAGATGTTCATCGGGCCAAAAGAAGGAAGCCCGCCTCACAAGGCCACAAACTGTATGGTGTCATTGACATAACACTCTCCCCAAGACAAAACTAGAGGGAAGGAAACAGATCACTTTACACCAGGGATGATGGATGAAGAAGAGGTAACCGCAATGGTGCGGCAGTTCCAGGGAGTGTCTTGGGGTGATGGGACTGTTCTGGATCCCGACTGTGGTGGTGGTGACAAGAATGTATGCCCGTGTCAAAGCTCACAGAACTGTACTCCTGAGGGAAAAAAGTCAATCTTGCTGTAGGTTAAGTGGAAAAACCCAATGGCATATTTTGCGATAAGGGTATCTCTCTGTATTGTTTTGATAAATACATCTTGGATGAGTGCAACCAAAAATTGACATTAAATGCTAAATGGAAACTTTAGATCAGCCTCCCAGGCTCTATTCTTTTGACAAACGTGGAAACCAAGAATTCACTAGTTTTCTTCAGAGGATACTGGTCCTCTGAATGTTTATTCACCAAATCGTGGCTATCAGCACACACTGGGGCAAGAAAGACAGAACCGTATCAGGAACAGTTTGAATATGTACTGAACACAAACATATATAAACACACACACACACATCCCAGAAAGAGTTCTTAACTTTTCAGAAATTGCAATCTATCTTTCCTACGAGTTAGTTCCCTGACATCCTTTGGGCCACCACTATCTGACACAAACAGTTAATGTGTGAAACGTTTGGAAAATGATCTTAACCCAATTATCTCCCAGCCAATTCTCATGTGTCACAAGGACTCTCTCAGGATCTATTTCTACATGTAGAAAGCCAATTCTCAGAGAGAGAAAAGACCTTACGACCCCCACGCCCCACGTTTCTTTTGTTGTTTTGTTTGTTTGTTTGAGGCAGGGACTCGCTCTGTTACCTAGTCTGGTGTGCAGTGGCAAAACCTCGGCTCATTGAAACCTCTGCTTCCTGGGCTCAAGGGATCCTCCAGTCTCAGACGCCTGAGCAGCTTGCACTACAGGCGTGAGCCACCATGCCCGGCTAATTTTTGTATTTTTTGTAGAGACGGGGTTTTGCCATGTTGCCTAGGCTGGTCTGGAACTCCTGAGCTCCACATGATCTGCATGCCTCAGCCTCCCAGAGTGCTGGGATTATAGGCGTGAGCCACTGTTCCCAGCCAGAAACACTTTTATGAGAAGAAATGTGAGCCGGGTGTGGTGGCTCATGCCTGCAATCCCAGCACTTTGGAAGGCCGAGGCAAGCAGATCACCTGAGGTCAGGGGTTTGAGACCAGCCTGGCCAACATGGCGAAACGCCATCTCTACGGAAAATACAAAAAAATTAGCTGGGTGTGGTGGTGGGCACCTGTAATCCCAGGTAATAGAGAGGTTGAGGCAGGAGAATCACTTGAACCCAGGAGGCGGAGGTTGCAGTAAGCCGAGATTGCACCACTGCACTCCAGTCTGGGCAACGGAGCAAGACTCTGTCTCAAAAAAAAAAGAAAAAAAAGAAATAGGAAGATTCTGGAGACATCAACTGACAACTGGCCTGCATAGTCATCGCTCTCTTTTCTCTCTTTCTCCCTCCAGCAATTTTGTGAAATGAAACATTTTACCGTCCTATGTGTAGGTTCATCCAGAGATTCTCAAACCACACCCATGGAGTTGCTCATGATCCCTGACAGAGGCATTAAGGACAGTGAGGCCTAGAGAAGTCCGTTGTGTGTGCGGAGGGGAGCAGCTGCAGCAATACATGTGACTTCCCTACCTTCATCATCTCACCAATGTCATTTCTTCAACAGGCACTTGCCCCCAGGTAAAAGACCTTGTATCAAAAATCTCTGCATGAAACACCACAGCCTCAAGTTTCCTGCATCATGTCATGCAGCTACCGAAGAGAGAGAAGGACTACTGGAGACAGGGAACCCAGACAGTTCACCGGTCAGACCTTCAGCATGAGAGGTGGTGTCTCTGGGTACCAATCCCTCACTGTGATGGTTTTATCGGTCAACTCGGCCAGGCTTGGTGCCTGGTCCCTTTTGGTCAAATGCTACTCTAGTTGTTGCTGGGAAGGTATTTGTGGACATGATTAACATTTACAATCACGCTAGGCACAGTGGCTCACGCCTGTAATCCCTGCTTCGGGAGGCTGAGGCGGGTGGATCACTTGAGGTCAGCAGTTCGAGAGCAGCCTGGCCACCGGGGTGAAACCCCATCTCTACTAAAAATAAAAATTAGCCGGGTATAGTGATGGGTGCCTGTAGTTTGGGACTGCCATGGCCCTTGGCAAGACTTTCACCTCTCATTCACCCTGCATGACTCAGCTGAGATAGCACTTCTCCCAGGAAGCCTTCTCCAAGCTCCTAAAACGCCCTGTATTTCCCCTGTCCCAGCCCCAATCCCACTCAGCTGTCAACAGATGGTTATTTCTCTGTCAACCCACTAGCCCAGGAGCTGACAGAGGCCAGGGACTTTGTCTTGTTCACCCATCACAGAGCCTTGAGCCCAGTGGACATTCACAAATATCTATCAAATGAAACAAGAAGGATGTGGGGCCCGTGATAAACATCTCACTGAGAATGTCAAGTCAACCCTGCAGAATCCATATTTTCCCACGTTGCAAAGGCAGAAATTCCTGCATGGAGAGGTCAAGTAACTTCCCTCAGATCACACAACCACTCAGGGACAGAATTCCCTCCCAGGTCTCCCTGACTGCAGATGAACACACCCCTGGTGGCATTGCCTCTCTGGGTGTTCAGCCTCCCCTGATACCTAAGCGAGAAAGTAATCCTGAGGGAAGAGTTCAGACAGCAGAGTCCTAGGGGCTGACCCGCATGTCCACAGCTGCCCGGGGATCGGGTGCAATGCTGCGAATCCTTACCGTCACTTCCTCCTGGCCAGTTCTGTTCCCATGCCAGAAATGCCGCACCAAACGCACCTCTCACACTCCCCACTCTCATTCGCTTCAATTCTCCTGTGCGGAAGGAGAAAGAGGACAGCTAAGCAAGTGAATCCAGACTACACCCTGCAGATGAGCGCCAGGAAGAGCTTTGTGTTTCTTTTCAAAATTAAGCCAGTCCCATGTGATGCTTTTTTCAATCTTCCACAATAATATGAGATAATAAAATGCATTTATTTCAGTTTAAAGATACAGATTTCATTTAATAATCCCAATTAAATATGGACTTTTTTTTTTTTTTTTTTTTGAGACAGTCTCACTGTGTCGCCCAGGCTGGAGTGCAGTGGCATGATCTCAGCTCACTGCAACCTCCGTCTCCTGGTTTAAAGCAATTCTCCTGCCTCAGCCTCCGGAGTAGCTGGGATTACAAGCACCCGCCACCACACCCGGCTCACATTTGTATTTTTAGTAGAGACAGGGTTTCACCACGGTGGCCAGGCTGGCCGCGAACTCCTGACCTTGTGATCTGCCCACGTCGGCTTCCCAAAGTGCTGAGATTACAGGCGTGAGCCACCACGCCCGGCCACATGGACTTTTTTCTAGAAGTGGCAAAATCCTACAGCAAAATGTCTAAGGTCTGTGCAAGTTCTCTGGGTGCTGAAAACCGTGCTCCTAGTCTTGTGCCATGTCATGGCAAAGGAATCTAACTCCTAGCCACGCAACGCCACACAGATTGAGGAAAGAGTCTGTCCTACACATGACTTGCAGATGTTCTACATTTTTGATGCCTACACAGATCATCTCTATCCTACTGGGTCTGGAGCGGAAGAGATACAATTTTTAGCAGCTTTGTAACAAAAGAACAGGTAGTCAGTAAAGCCAGCAATGCCCACTTTCAAGAAAGAAAGAAGAAAATGAAGACAGCAGTGAAGCGTGGTGCTGGCATCAGGGGTCTCCCAGCAGGTGAGTACACAGAAAAGCAGCGGGAGTACAACCGGGAGTCCAGGGAGGGGAACAGGGGAGGGACCAAGAAGAGTGGCCAGAGCAGCAAGAGGAAGACAAGGAGCAAGTCCGCTCTGGCGAGAATGGAGCTTGCCTAGACTCACCCAAGGCAGTCAGGTCGCTGGGTTCACAAGGTCGATGCTGTGGGTGTAGGCCGAGTGACTGCTACACCTTTCACCTACAAAAGAAAATAACCTCACTGGCCAGGTCACATTCCTCCAGGTATTTACTGAGGGCCCACTCCATTCAGCGGTGCCTTCGGTGAATTATCCAATGCAGCCCCATCCCAAGGACGTGTCTTAATCTGAGGAATAAAATATTGTCCAAGGAGCCAGGAATGGTGGCTCACGCCTCTAATCCAAGCACTTTGGGAGGCTGAGGTGGGAGGACTGCTTCAGCCCAGGAGTTTGAGGCCAGCCTGAGCAACAGGGCAAGACCACCATCTCAACAAAAAACTTAAAAAATTAGCCAGGCATGATGCTGCACAGCTATGGTCCCAGCTACTGGGGAGGCTGAGGTGGGACGATCACTTGAACTCAGGAGGTTGAGGCCAGTGCAGTCCAACCTGGGTGACAGGGTGAGTCCATCTGAAATCACAAAACAAAACAAAAAGACAACTATGGCAGGCATGAGACGGGGGTACTTCTGACACAGAGGAAGTCAAAATCACCATAGCCCAGGTGGTCAGGAACAGCTTCTCCCAGGGCATGCTATGATATATATTCTCATCCCCAGTTGCAGATGAGGTAACAGGATCAGAGAGGTTAAGCAACTCACTCAAGGTCACACATCTAGGGAGTGGTGGTGACCATTTCTCACTGAGGTCTGCTGAAATACAAAAGTCACTCCACCATTTGTGACACCAATCTCTCTTTATATTGTCACCCGTTTTAATTCGCATTCATAGACATATACTTACCTGTGGCTCTCCTTAGTTTCATATTCTCATAAGCGGCTACACACGGTATAGATTTCGTTTTAGCACATCAGGCCTTTCCCTTAAAGAACCTGAATTTCCCGTGCCCGGCACGATTGCCCAGCCCAGAACTGAACACTTATCTCAAATTAATCTTCCAACCACACACCAAGGAAAGAAAATGGATTACTGCCACGTAGAGATTTAATTTGGGTATTTCACGAATTCTGAACTACGATTTGAAATGTAACCACTGTCCAACCAGAAACAGTAAAAACAGTGCTTCCCTATGAAAAGTATTCACAGGACATTTTATTAAATGCCAAAGCATTCCAGGTAAGACACACTGCCCGTTTTATAGGAAGTTGTTGAGATTCTGCTCCTAAGAATACAGTAGTCCTTTCTCTCTCCACTGCTAGTGCCCTGATAAGCTCAGCCAACCAAGGCCATTCGCTTTTCCATTTGCAAGCAAACACACCAAACTACCCTCACACCCACGCACAAATCCAACGCACCCAACGGGTCAGTGAGTAGAGGGAAATGGTATTGGAAATGCAGATGGGAATCTGTGGCTACTCAGAGCACCACATTTCTGATGGCGGAGAGGGCTACCGCCCAGGGTCGCCTGTACTCCAGCAAGGTGGACGGCGGAGAGGCCCTCCTTCTCTAAACATGAGACCCTGCAGTTTGTGCGGCTACTGGACACAAATGGCCTGGACCATTCATTGCGCACGAATGCAGCAATCACACCGCCCATTAAACGCATGTCTAGTCGTATTTCACATTACGACCGTCCCTCTGTCACACGTCGGAGAAAGGGTTTGTCGGACGGTTTGTTTCAATAGGGGCAATGCAGTCCTCCTTGAAAACCCTCCAGTCACTGTCTCCTGCTGTGCGATGGGAGAGGAGGTGGGGAGGGAGGTGATGCCAAGGACACGGTGATTTCTGAACCCGCTGAACACTGATCCTAGCCCAAGTGTAGTCCCGCCGGCTACCAATGCCCGCGGCATCCTCTTTCTCCGCTGAAAAAGGCCACCCCCAAGTAGGGAACGAGAACAACGCCACCCCCAGAGTGCACGACCGCCATTCCCACACCGGGGAGATATGGACGACGTGGAAAATCACCCGCTTCCTTCGAAAGCCCCACTCCCGGCCAGCCCAACCCAGGGATTCGAGTCCCAAGACACCCTGGCCTGTGCTAGGGACAGCCTCGGTCTCGGCCTCTCGCTCTGTCTCTCTGGAAGTCTCTCTCCCACCCCCCCGCTCTCAGTCTCTCCCGCGCGCTCGCTCGCTCTCCGTCTCTCTCGGGCTCTCTCACGCGCGTTCTCGCTCCGGAGCCGGTTCCCACCGTCCAAGCGCCAACGCGGCGCCTCGTTTCCTCTGCCCTGGAAACGCAGCGCCGCCCGCTCGTAATTGAAGGGTTAAGACCATCGAGAGGAGCCGCCCTCCGGCGGGCTAGAGGCGCCGCAGCGCGGAAGGGGGCGTCGGCGAGGATGTGCTCACGTCACAGGGATGCGACGCCGCTGAGAAACTGAACCTTTGATTGGCTGCCGCGGACCGCCGGAGCCGGAAGACGGAGCGGTTGGGTGGCTTCTCGCGACCCACGCCGCTCGGGTGGACTGCGAGGGGAAAAGGCGTGGAGGTCATCCCTTCCGGAGGTGTGCCGCGGCGTTCCCGGAGCGGCTTCTCTGAAGCGTGGCTTGTGGACTGCCGAATGCTTCCGGAGGCCATGGGAAGACACTCCCTGTAGCGGACGTGACTTCCCGGGCGAGGGACGTGGGAACTGGGCTGGAGGGTTGGGAGGCGGCCGACTTCTCCTGTGATTGGCTGGGAGTTTTGAGCTAGGACGCGCCGCTGAGAACCGACACGTGCTGTTTCTTTTTTTTTTTTTTTTTTACTGTTTTTGCATGAATGATAAATGCACCTTGGTAAAGACAGAAACCAAACAATCCAATACATTGAAATTATTCAGGCTACTGCCTTAGGGAGAGCGCCCCAGAAGTGGAAATCACACTGTTGGGGTAACCGGGGGGGGGCGGGGGTGTCTTTTACTTTCATAGGAAGGAGTACACCGGTTTCAGTGGGGAGATTTATGGGGCAGGGTTTTTTTTTTTTTTTTAATCAGCGGAAGTCTCAGCCAGCTGAACAGGGAATGTTTCTCTCTGTGCCTAGCTACTTTTAGGAGGACAGACTTCCCGTCTAAGTGAATCATTTGTGATACCCTACCTTGTTTTAACCTGAGTGACTCTTTCCTAGCAGAGAGAGCCGGACAGACTCCATTTTAGTTTCTTCACTTGCAGCCCCCTTTATCCCCCTTAAGGGAATAACTAGTGCAAGCTGACTCCAAGCACATCCAAGAATACACCTGCTGGTAAGATATTGAGGCAGGCTGTACCAACAGCTCGGGAATGTGCTCGGTGGAAGGTACCTAAAAGCCCCTGCATTTATCTCTTAATCATAGTTTAAGCCCCTGCACCTGGAACTGTTTATTTTTTTGTAACTGCTTCTATAACCAATTTTTTTTTTTTAACTTTTTGCCTATTCTGCTTCTGTAAAATTGCTTCAGCTAAACTCCCCCCTCCCCTGTTTAGACCACGGTATAAAAACAAAACTAGCCCCTTCCTTGGGGCCGAGAGAATTTTGAGCGTTAGCTGCCTGTAGGTCGCCAGCTAATAAAGGTCCCCTTAATTTGTCTCAAAAGTGTGGCGTTTCTCTATAACTCGCTTGGTTACAACACATTCATGAGACAAAAGAACAAGGACTGGTGGTGTCTGCCATCTGGGAGTCACGGCACAGAGTGGGCAGACAGCATCCCTTATCTAAGTCTCATGGAGAATAATTGGTCCTGTGTGGTCAGTGACTTCCCAGAACACGAAAGTGTACAGAGATTTCTTTACCGTGGCGTATTTCAGGAGTCAAGTGACACGCAACAATGTCTGTCCTAGCAGATACATGGATAGTAGATTCCTTTTTAACCCTGGAAGAAGCCGCCTCGTGAACAGCAGTTTATGAAGGAAGGAAACATGAACCATTCTCCCAGAATATTATCATTTCATTTTACAAATGAAGTAACTGAGCCACAAAGAGATTAAGTAACCTCCCCAAAGTCATACAAGAAATAAATGGTGGAGTCTTGATTTAAATCCAGGTGTCTGTGACTTCATCCCCTTCGTGCTGTGCAGCCATACACTGTCATTTCCAAATCCACACATGTGGCTCGATTCTCTCCCTGGATCTACAGATTTCTTCCGCCAACTGACAACCCCACAGGCCCGTTGCACTCACCTCCCATCCAGCATCCTGGGCAGTGGGAGATGGCTTCCCAGAGAAGAGAGTGTTAGAGATCCTGGGTCCCAAACGCCCTACCCAGCCCCTGGAGGGAGAGGTGGGCTTCAAGAGGAAGTTTAGAAGATTTAAAGAGAGTTTATTTGTCTGAGGGACAGGCTGATGGGCTATTACAGCACACACGTGATAATAAACACCTGTTACTTTGAATTTATGTATTTACTTATTTGTTTAGTATTGGCAATACATGCCGAATGGTGGTGATACCCAAAGCAGACAGGTAAAATCAAGCCACTGTATGGGCAAGTCGAGACATTCCCATTTTACCTGGGAAGACCTGACAAGAAAATACCACTCTGCAGTATAAAAGGAGAACATTCTCCTAGACTCAACAAATGAAACTAATTAGTTATTTGTTCTAATTATTCTTATTCTCCTATTACAGATGAGGCACGGTAAGCACAGGGAGGTTAGGTCAGCTCTGCGAAGTCTTCAAGTCATAAGTCGTTGAGTCCCATAGCAAGTACTGCTCAGCATGTCCCAAAGTGAACGCACCCATCCCCACTCTCAGCACGCCTGCCCCTCCTCCTGTGCTGCCTGACTCAGTGACAGGCACCACCCTCTACCGAGCAGCTTGGGCCAAAGATCTTGAAAGCCATCCTTGATTGCTGCCTCTTACCACCCCCACAGTTGACCGAGCCTGGCCAGTTAGACCTCCCAAGTTTTTCTAAGTGAGACCTTGACACTGACTCCTCTCCATCACCACAGGAAGTTCCCTAGTCCAGTCACCCTCATCTCCCTCCTCGATGACCACCAACAATTCATAGCTCATCTTGCTGCCAGTCTTGACCCCTTCCCACGCATTCTGTGTCCCAGTGAGTGGGGCACCTTTCTTGACTGCTAATCTGGTCATGTCAAACCTTTTCAAATTCTACTAGGGCTGCCAGCTGCCCTTAGGATAAAGTCCAGCCTCCTGGATTAGGGGTATCAGGCCCCAGCTACTACCAGGCCTCTCTCTCTCTAGCGTGCACGCTCGCTCTCTCGCTGTCTCTCTCTCGTGTCTGCCGCCTCACAACCGCCCTTCCCTCTGTCTGGCCTGCACTTGCTCCATCAACCGCTGCCTGATTGCTCCTTACCTTCAGCTCTCAAGTGAAGGAGAGCAAATTATACTTTACCTAGGGAGCAACTGGATGAAAAGGCATGCTTAGTGGGTTTGATATTTTTACTGAATAGCACATGATGGAGATTCATGAAAATTCCCCCAATGGGCCAACCAACTGGAATGTCACGTGAGAGTAGGGTTTTTAGGAAAAGTTTACTTGCAAAAATAGGATGCAGGAAGGTAACTTGAGGAAGGTGACAGGTTCATTTGCCTGACTGTAGCAATTATTTCACTGTGTGTGTGTATAACAACATGTTTTATACCTTAAATATATACAATAAAACATAATAATAAAGATACACAACATAGATCTCTCCTTCATTCCTATAGACTCATCATGTGTGAACATGGAGTTTGGAATTGTGGCCCCAGGTTCAGTACCATGAAGTGATGTGGGCTGAGGACCTGCCTCACAGCTGGTTCTTCCTGCCATAGAGTGAACTGTGAGGCTTCGCTTCATTCACTACAGCCTGTTATTTCAGCTCCTAGCATTGCACACCTGAATATGAATGGAAGTGTCTGCTTTGGACATATGGACAATAAAAGAGAAAAGATGGAAATGGCCCTGGTCCTGCCACCATCAGCCCAAGCCCAAACCCTGGCTGGAGGGTAGACTGGACTCCCACTGTCCTGGCACGCTGGCCTGCACACTGATGTGCCTCTAACATGGCCCAGTGTGAATGGCTCTCCCTGGAGCCTGGTTGTTGAGGACCTACTGTGTGCTACTCATGTACAGTGTTGATTTCCCAAAGACCCAGAGAGGTAAGTATCAAACTCCTATCTACAGATAAGGAACCAAGCTGAAAGAGGTCAGGGCACTGAGGCAGAAAAGGCTGGATCTGGGACTCACACGCGGGTTCTGTCAGACTCCAAAGCCAGGCCTCTTTAAACTCACGACAACGTACTTTGCTTATGCTCCCCATGCTGAGCTGCAGATATTATTCTGTGATGGGACAGTCAGCTTGGTCCTAACACGACGTCCCCCTGTGAGATCCAGGCCCCTGGCAGGGCAAAGCCACCCTGAAAAGTTCTAACACAGTCCACAGGAGCTGCCCTGGCGTCCCTTGCCTCACAGCTACCAGTTGAGTTTAGCTTCTGCGCCTCCACCGGGAGGCGCTTTGCCCTATCACAGAGACACTTGCAATCCACCCCCGCCCTAAATTACATCTCCATCAGCCTCACTTTATTTAACAGATAAGAAGAATCTAGAGGCAAACAGAGCAGAGGCAGCGTTAGCGGCTGCAACACAGCTGTGGAGTTGATCAGACTCCAAATGTGGTGTGGAAATCAACAGACTGAGAATGGGAATCTAGTTCCTCTTGTTCTTCGGCTCTCTGGACTGTAAGCTGTGCAGAATCAAAGTGCCTGCCGCACAAACCTCCCCTCTTCTGAAGAGTCTGCCCTGACCCAACCCTTGCACACACACATCCCTCAGGTGAGGGTAGGGTGGTCTCCTGTGTACTCCTAGGGTACCGTGGGTTGAATTCTGCCATGGCTCTCCTTACCCCCCAAGTGTGGGGGTCATCTGCCAGCAAGGATACAGCCGAAACCTCCCCCTGTCCCCAGAGTGTCCGGTCAGCACTTCAGAACAAGTTTATTCAGTTAATAAAGGAATTTCACCCAGAGTACTTGGTCAGTAATGGCTATGATGGTAGCAGCTCTGTGTGCCTTAGAAATGCTCCAGGAGAATCGAGTGAACAGAGGACATCTGTGCAATGAGATTCTCCTCCCCTGGAGTTCGGGAGGAGGGTTGTACCTTTCCTCTTTTCCCTAATTCCAGAACTCCTAGTAAAAGAGGCTACAAAATTATTTGTTTATTTTAGATAGAGACTAGCTCTGTCACCCAGGCTGGAGTACAGTGGCACAATCTCAGCTCACTGCATCCTCCACCTCCTGGGATCAAGTGATTCTTGTGCCTCAGCCACCCAAGTAGCTGGGATTACATTACAGGTGTGCGTCACTGCACCCGGGATTTTTTTTTTTTTTTTTTGGATTTTTAGTAGAAATGGGGCTTCACCATATTGGCCAGGCTGTTCTTGAACTCCTGACCTCAAGTGATCTGCCTGCCTTGCCCTCCCAAAGTCCTGGGATTACAGGCGTGAGCCACCGCACCCTGCCAGAATTTTTAAATATGTCTTGGCCAGTATGTTACTCCATGTGGCCTCCCAGTGGGACTGCAGTGATGGGTTTACCAAAATGTCAGAGTACCCTAGGGCAAGTGCATGTGCGCCTCCCCCAGGGTCTGTAGGGAAAAACGACTATTGATTGGGTTCAGGCGTCCTAATCGAGTATGTGGTTCTGTGGCTGCAACACAGATGTCCACAGTGACAAGGACATGAACACCTGGATGAACGCGTCTGTCAAGTCTGGGTGGGCTGCATCAGTGCCTTTGCCTGTCCTGTCTCTTGCCTAAGCCCTCCTGGTTCTGACTGCTCCTGCCTGGGTCCCTCCTTCACCTGAACTCTGCAGGCTGCACAGACATGCTTTCTGTATCCGTGGCCCTTCATTGTCCCTTTCCGTGTCACTGGCAGAGCAGAAGCTTACCTGGCCTGACAGGATCCCGTCCTTGTCACCGTGGCACCTCCAGCCTTCTGTTCAGCTTCCTGCTGGTGTGCTAGTGTCCTTGTGGCATCTGCGCCATGTTGGAACGACTCAGCCTCTGACTTTTTTCCAACTGCTCCCTCTGTCTGGAAGGCCTTCACCACAGATATCTGCTTGACTGACTCCTCCCCCTTCACATCTTTGTCAAATTGTCACCTTCTCAACCCAGCCTACCCTAGTCACTCTGTTATAATTTACCTGCAGCTAACCCAGTGCCTCCCCCAATTCCCAATCCCTGTACCGTGATCTGTATATTTTTTCTTTTTAACACAGCCCCCATCATCTTTGTAAACTAAAAATAAAATTCTAAGCCCCACTCCCCAACCATCTGAATGGACCCTTCCTCTCGGCCAAAGCTTTTCCAAAGTTAGCCTGAAAAAGTAGTTCAGGCCATGATGGGAAGGGTGGGTCAGACATGCGTCATTACACCCTTCTCCCTATGGAATTCAGGCACAACTGACCAGCATTTATGTTAAGGGAGAGATCTTAAGACTGTGGCAATAAGACACCAAGTTCCAGCCTGACTAGTATAGCATCACATAACAAATAGGCCCTGAAAGAAGTCAAAGTGTTTCATCCAACAATACATTTCTTTGACACATTTTGAAATAGGCCTACAAAGCCATCTCTTGTGAGGAAGTCTACATTCTGTAGAGAATCCCTTTCCCTTTCCAGGTCTTTTTCCTGGTCTAGGAGAGAATTAGCTAAGAGTCCAGCAACTTTTAAGGTCTGATAAGAAATACTTACAGTCTATTCTCTCTGAAGCCGGCTGCCTCGGGACAGGCATTGGCATAATAAGAACCTTGATCTCCACAACCCCTTATCTTAACCCAGACACTCCCTCCTATGGATTGGAGGTCTTTAGATAAACTCAAGCAATTGCCAATCAGAAAATCTTTGAATCCACTTATGACCTGTAAGACCCCACCGCCCCTCCACCACCCGCCAACTTGTAGTTGTCCCGCCTTTTCAGAAGGAATCAATGTATGTCATACATGCATTGATTGATGTCTTATGTCTCCCTAAAGTGTATAAAGCGAAGCTGTACCCTGACGACCTTGGGGATGTTTCGTCAGGACCTCCTGAGGTTGTGTCAGGGGCACGTCCTTAACCTTGGCAAAATAAACTTCTAAATTGATTGAGACCTGTCTCGGGTACGTTTTGGTTCATAACTTCTAACGTTTCCTAGATTCCCTTGTGGAGGGTTTACTGTCTGCCACCTACCACGTCCTCTTCGGGGAATGTCAGATCCAGGGCAGGGATTTCTGTTGATTTGGTTCCCTGAGGTATCCCTACACCTCAAGCAGTGCCTGGCACGTAGAAGACTTTCATACATATTTGTTGCCTGAAGGAACACATATGCCTCCCCCACTAGACTGTGAGACCATTCAGGGTCTCGTTCTCCCCTGTATGATGGAGCCCTCTATGCATGCTTGTGTCATGGTGCAAAGAGCCTCACAAAATAACAGAATTAAACCGTGCATGTCTTAGAGATGGAGGAGATACTCTGGAGGTAGTTTCTACTTTCTTCAGCCCAACACACATTTCTCTTGAATGGTCTGTGCCCATTACTCCTACATTTCAGCTGAGACGGTCTCGGGCCCACACCTCCCCCTGACCACAGATGGCATCTACCTGTGTCCCCTCCCTTCCCTAGCCCCGAATTCTGCATTCAGAAGCACCGTGCATTTGCAGGAAAGGGCTGAGATGCCGCTCTGTAGATCCTCATCATGTAAAGGTGAAGTTAAGGTTTGGGAAGATGATCCAAACAGCTAGAGACTCCTGCCATCCCACCAGGGCACAGGGGATCCCGGGTTTGATGCATGTGTTCTGGGAGAGCTGCAAGAGGGATGTTGTGTCCAGGTTATTTTCTGGGTGTCAGTGACATCTTGCAGGAGACAGACCACATGACCCAGGAACACATGGGCAGGTCCTGTTCATCGCTGAGAGAGAGGGTCCCTGCTCTGTGTCTTTTATCAGAGACACAGAAGAAACTCCTCCGCACAGTGAGATCTCCACAAGTGGTGCTGAGGGGGACCTGTGACTCTCAAAGCAGTCGCATGACTCCAACCCCAGGGGCAGCTGTGAAGGAAGCTGGCCGTGTAAACTCAGGGGTCTAGATAAGTAAGCGTGGCTGTGGCAGGCTGGAGTGGACGAGTCTGGGAAAGTCAACTCGAGACAACCTCTCACTGACTGTACAGGGTGAGACCCAAATATCAGGAGAAGGTCACAAACAACTCATGTCTGAACTTTGCTATGTGACAGTGTCTCTCATGCTTGAGATGATCTCCCAAAGAGCTCAGACGTTTCAATCCCTGGAACACGGAACCAAAGACAGAACAGGCCTCCCTCCAAAACATACATCTCCTACCAGCTCTGAAACGTCCTATCCTGGACACACACACTCTCAGATACCTCAGGGACCTCACAGCCTGGGTCACAAAGCCCAAGAGACCCCAATGACATAGAAAACCCAGACAACAACCCAGGAACAAGCAGCTCAGAGACCTCAACCCTGGACACACAACACTGAACAGTTCGCAGAACTCAGACCCCTCCAAGAACTCAGTGAAGGAGGACACAGACACTAAACCTGCTCAGAGACATCAGATTCTAAAATTCAGACCCACGTGCGTGTGAGCAACTTTAGAACCTGTGATGTAGAAAACGGATTACCTCACGGACCTCACAGCCCGGACCCAGAAGCCCACAAAACCATAGTGCGCACACCCTGAGATGCGGACACAGAAACAGTTGAGGGGACCGGGACAGGGAACACAGAGGCCTTGGGCACAATGTTCCCTGCAACAAACACCTAGGAGACCTCAGAGTGTGGGACACACCATTCCCACACAGCACAGAGTTTACAACCTGAGACACAGCAACTCCTCAACATGTCAGCAGCCTCAACCCCTGCGGTGCAGACTCATAACCGGGTAGGGAGGACACACTCAGGACGCAGGACCCCAAAAGGATCAGACACCTTTCGTGAGTTTGGAATAACCTCAGTGTTCTCACAACCTAGGATATGGAGCCCCAAGGGGCGCTATTGTGTCCTATCATTGACACAGACACTCGGGAGAGCTCAAACCCTACTTCCTGAAATCAGAACTGCTCCCATGCCTTGCATTCTAGACACAATACCTAAAGCAGATCAGACACCTCACATGCTGGGAGAGAACCCTGATCAGCCCAGAGGACTGTCACCCCAGACACAAGCCCTCCACAGCTCAGAGACCTGCCGACCTGGGACGCTACCCTCCAAATTGGTCAGAGGCCTCAGAATCTGGGCACAGAGCCTGAAAAAGCTCAGCAGAATGACATCTTGCCTTGGAGACACCTAAAAAGTCACTTGGTACAGGACACGTGTCAGATGCAGTCACAGCAAGAGATCACCCAGGCTCATGAGGCAGACATGGAGACACAGGGAGACAGAGACAGACAAAGGGAGCAATGAGGTGGGGGAGGGATTGAGGATTAGGGAGAGCATTTCTGGACACCTTCTGTCCTCACGGAGTTAGCCTCGATCTCAGGACCCGGGCCCAGGCAGCCGAGTAACCTTTTGTTTTCCAGGTGAAAGGGAGACCCCGGTTTCTGCCCTCAGAGGCTGTTTCTGGGCCTAGGCCACATCCAGGAGGGCAGGAGCTGGCCCAGGCACACAGGGGAGCCCTTTACCCATCAAAATGGGGATCCATTCTAGGCTTGGAGGGTTCATGCCATCATGAGGTGGAACCCTGTGCCCCTAAGGCCCCAGCTGCCCTCCTGCTGAGGTGCTGCTGTCCTGGTGTGGGGAAGGGGTGTCTCTGCCCCGGTGGAATAAGAGCATGAACCTGTGCTGCTTACGAAAGTGCTGGAAGCTTCCCCCAACCTTGGGACTGCTTGTCCACACCCTCTTCATCCGCCCTGAGCAAGTCTGCTTCAGCCTCCTGGGCAAGTGCACTCAGGAGGCACGGCGGCCACCTGGCTTCTCTCTGCCCTCTGTGGCCCTGAACAGAAGGGCACCTGCAGATCTTTCGCAAGGGAGTGAAGCAGAGGCAGCTAAAGTGGAGACTGAAGTAGCTGGCCGTGCTGTGCTGAGGATCCGTGGCACAGACCAAGAGCTGACACTGAGGGGTGCAGCTGTCCCTCCCCAGTTATCCTCCCTGTGCCATGAGAGACCCGTCCCCCCGACCCCACTCCCTACCTCTAAATGCCTGATTCTGCTTTACAGGAGACAGCACATGAGGGTATCCATGCTTCTTGCAGGGCTTTGTGCAAACGGAAGGAGCCCAGACATCTCCCTGCCCCATCTCCTCTAGACCAGCCCTAGGGCAGGGCTATTTGCTCATGGATGAAAACAGCTGTAAGGCTGTGGAATTCGGGGACTGAGGCCCAGGTGGGCCTGGCCGGTAGGCCTGATCCTCCTGGCGGACACACTCAGTGGCCCATCTCTGATTCCCTGGTGGACGTGCACTCCCGCAGGACCACAGGAGCCCAGTGTCGCATCTTCAGCATTTCCTCCAGCGCTCTGAACACAGTCCGGGCTTAATCAATGCCTGGTGGGATGCTCTCTGACTGAAGAACCCAGCTCTTAGCTACGCTCACCCAAACACCTGTCCCTGCTTAATGCCTAAAATCCCATATTTAGGCTGGGCACGATGGCTCACTCCTGTAATCCCAGCTCTTCAGAGGCTGAAGTGGGAGGATCAGTTGAGGCCAGGAGTTCAAGACCAGTCTGGGCAACATAGCGAGACCCTGTCTTTACAAAAAAAAATTAAAAATGAGCTGGGCAGGGTTGTGAGCACCTGGAATCCCAGGTACTCAGGAGGCTGAGGTGGGAGGAAGGTTTGGGCCTGGGAGGTTGAGGCTGCAGTGAGCCTTGATCGCGCCACCGCACTCCAACCTGGGTGACAGAGCACAATCCTGTCTCCAAAAAATATAATTAAAAAAGTAAAATCCCGTATGTTTATTTACAAAAGATTGAAAAGATTTGCAAACTATTCATTAGACAGGGTGTTAATAACCATGATATACAAGGAAGTCAAACATCTCAACAGCCAAAAAACCCAT
The DNA here is from genome assembly GCF_029289425.2 of Pan paniscus. Taxonomy (NCBI): domain Eukaryota; kingdom Metazoa; phylum Chordata; class Mammalia; order Primates; family Hominidae; genus Pan; species Pan paniscus. Next base: position 54,287,872 of record NC_073272.2, on the reverse strand, counting down.
CCAAGCTCAAATAGGGAAATTATCTGAATAGATGTTTCTCAAAGGAAGACCTACAAATGGCCAAGAAATGTATGAAAAAATGTTCAGCATCGCTAATCATCAGGGAAATGCAAATCAAAACCACAATGAGAGCTGGCTGGGATGGAGCAGGCCTGTAGTCCCAGCTACTTAGGAAGCCAAGGGAGGAGGACTGCTTGAGCTCAGGACTTCGAGACCAGCCTGGGCAACATAGTGAGACCCTGTCTCCAGAAAAGAAAAGAAATAACAGTAAAACCACAATGAGTTATCGTCTCACACAGTTACAATACCTGTTATCAAAAAGACAAAACAAACAAACAAACAAACAAATGCTGGCAATCTCACTCAGCTAGAATGCCTATTCTCAAAAAGACAAAAAATAACAAACACTGGCAAGGATGCAGAGAAAAGGGAACTGTCATACCCTATTGGTGAGAATTTAAACTAGTAGAGACACTATGGAGAACAGAAGGGAGGTTCCTCCAAAAACTACAATAGAACCACCATATGATCCAGCAATCCCACTACTGGGCATTTATTCAAGGGATAGGAAATCAGCATATCAAAGAGACATCTGCACTCCCACATTGTTTATAGCACTATGCACAACAGCCATGCTATGGAATCAGTCTAGATGAACGGATGAAGAAAATGTGGTACACGTACACAATGCAATACTTTTCAGCCCTAAAAAAGAATGAAATTCTGTCATTCTGAGCAATCTTGGGTGGAAGTGGAGGACTTTATGTTAAGTGAAATAAGCCAGGAACAGAGACTTAAACACCACATGTTGTCATTCATATGTGGAAGCTAAAAAATGCTAATCTCATAGAAATAAAAAGTAGAACAGAGGATACTAGAGGCTGGAAAGGGTAAGGGGTGGTGGAGATAGAGAGAGATTTGTTAAAGGATACAAAATTACAGTTTGATAGGAGAAGTAAGTTATAGTGTTCCACAGCATTGTGGGATAACTATAATGAACGATAATATATTATATAGGCCGGGCATGGTGGCTCACACCTGTAATCCCAGCACTTAGGGAGACTGAGGCGGGCGGATCATCTGAGGTCAGGAGTTTGAGACCAGCCTGGTCGACATGGCAAAACACCGTCTCTACTAAAAATACAAAAATTAGCCAGGCGTGGTGGTGGTTGCCTGTAATCCCAGCTACTCGGGATCCTGAGACAGGAGAATCGCTTGAGCTTGGGAAGCGGAGGTTGCAGTGAGCTGAGATCGTGCCACTGCACTCCAGCCTGGGTGACAGAGTGAGACTCTGACTTGAAAAAGTAAACAAATAATATATTATATAGTTTCAAATAGTTAGGAGGACATTGAATATTCCCAACACAAAGAAATGATGAATGTTTGAGACAATCCATATGCTAATTACTCTGCTTTGATCACCATACATCATAGGTATGGAAATATCACTACTTCTCCCATATATATATATATATATACACACACACACACACACACACACACATACATATATACACATATATGTATGTATATTTATATATGTATGTGTATATATATATACAATTATTCTGCCAATTTTAAAAATGAAAATAAAGAAGAAATACAATTGATATTTGCATAATGGTATCATGTACCCTGAATTTGAAGTATGGTGTTATTTTGAGAATAACTACAGCAACAACACAACTGAAGGCCAGTTCAGCTACTGAAAAGATTGATTCAAACCCCAGCAACAACACCCTGGCAGAAAAAGAAGACACACTACATACAGAAGAATAATTTTGAAGTCATCCATCAGACTTCTCATCAGAATCTGTGCAACCCAGAACTTTCTAATCAGCACAAACAATTTTTTTATATGAAGGTGATATAAACATGTTTACACAAACAGGTAAACAAACAAAAATGGGGAGAAAAGTCACTGTCAACACATTTGTCCTGCAAAACATGCTAAAGGAAGTTCTTGGGTCAGAAGGAAAATAGAAGGAAATTTGGAACTACACACAGAACTTCACCGTGCTGAACACAGAACAATTGTGGGCAAGTGCAAGATTTTTTTTTTTTTGGAGATAGAGTTTCCCTCTGTCACCCAGGCTGGAGTGCAGTGGCACGATCTCTGCTCACTGCAACCTCCGCCTCCTGAGTTCAAGCGATTCTCCTGCCTCAGCCTGCCAAGTAGCTGTGACTACAGGTGCACGCTGCCATGCCAGGCAAATTTTTTTGTATTTTAATAGAGACGGGGTTTCACCATGTTGCCCAGGCTGGTCATGAACTCCTGAGCTCAGGCAATCCATCTGCCTTGGCCTCCCAAAGTGCTGGGATTACAGGCATGAGCCACCAGGCCCAGCCGATTGTTTTAAAAAAATTTTAAGTTTCTTTTTTTTTTTTATTATACTTTAAGTTTTAGAGTACATGTGCACAATGTGCAGGTTAGTTACATATGTATGCATGTGCCATGCTGGTGTGCTGCACCCATTAACTCGTCATTTAACATTAGGTATATCTCCAAATGCTATCCCTCCCCGCTCCCCCCACCCCACAACAGGCCCTGGTGTGTGATGTTCCCCTTCCTGTGTCCATGTGTTCTCATTGTTCAATTTCCACCTATGAGTGAGAACATGTGGTGTTTGGTTTTTTGTCCTTGCGATAGTTTGCTAAGAAAGATGGTTTCCAGCTTCATCCATGTCCCTACAAAGGACATGGACTCATCCTTTTTTATGGCTCCATAGTATTCCATGGTGTATATGTGCCACATTTTCTTAATCCAGTCTATCATTGTTGAACATTTGAGTTGGTTCCAAGTCTTTGCTATTGTGAATAGTGCCTCAATAAACATACATGTGCATGTGTCTTTATAGCAGCATGATTTATAATCCTTTGGGTATATACCCAGTAATGGGATGGCTGAGTCAAATGGTATTTCTAGTTCTAGATCCCTGAGGAATGGCCACACTGGCTTCCACAATGGTTGAATGAGTTTCCAGTCCCACCAACAGTGTAAAAGTGTTCCTATTTCTCCACATCCTCTCCAGCACCTGTTGTTTCCTGACTTTTTAATGATTGCCATTCTAACTGGTGTGAGATGGTATCTCATTGTGGTGGTTTTGATTTGCATTACTCTGATGGCCAGTGATGATGAGCATTTTTTCATGTGTCTTTTGGCTGCATAAATGTCTTCTTTTGAGAAGTGTCTGTTCATATCCTTTGCCCACTTTTTGATGGGGTTGTTTGCTTTTTTCTTGTAAATTTGATGGAGTTCATTGTAGATTCTGGATATTAGCCCTTTGTCAGATGAGTAGATTGCAAAAATTTTCTCCCATTCTGTGGGCTGCCTGTTCACTCTGATGGTAGTTTCTTTTGCTGTGCAGAAGCTCTTGAGTTTAATTAGATCCCATTTGTCAATTTTGGCTTTTGTTGCCATTGCTTTTAGTGTTTTAGACATGAAGTCCTTGCCCATGCCTATGTCCTGAATGGTATTGCCTAGGTTTTCTTCTAGGGCTTTTATGGTTTTAGGTCTACAATTTAAGTGTTTAATCCATCTTGAATTAATTTTTGTATAAGCTGTAAGGAAGGGATCCAGTTTCAGCTTTCTACATATGGCTAGCCAGTTTTCCCAGCACCATTTATTAAATAGGGAATCCTTTCCCCATTTCTTGTTTTTGTCAGGTTTGTCAAAGATCAGATGGTTGTAAATATGAGGCATTATTTCTGAGGGCTCTGTTCTGTTCCATTGGTCTATATCTCTGTTTTGGTACCAGTACCATGCTGTTTTGGTTACTGCAGCCTTGTAGTATATATAGTTTGAAGTCAGGTAGCGTGATGCCTCCAGCTTTGTTCTTTTGGCTTAGGATTAACTTGGCAATGCGGGCTCTTTTTTGGTTCCATATGAACTTTAAAGTAGTTTTTTCCAATTCTGTGAAGAAAGTCATTGGTAGCTTTATGGGGATGGCATTGAACCTATAAATTACCTTGGGCAGTATGGCCATTTTCACGATATTGATTCTTCCTACCCATGAGCATGGAATATTCTGCCATTTGTTTGTATCCTCTTTTATTTCATTGAGCAGTGGTTTGTAGTTCTCCTTGAAGAGGTCCTTCACATCCCTTGTAAATTGGATTCCTAGGTATTTTATTCTCTTTGAAGCAATTGTGAATGGGAGTTCACTCATGATTTGGCGCTCTGTTTGTCTGTTATTGGTGTATAAGAATGCTTGTGATTTTTGCACATTGATTTTTGTATCCTGAGGCTTTGCTGAAGTTGTCTATCAGCTTAAGGAGATTTTGGGCTGAAACGATGGGGTTTTCTAGATATACAGTCATGTCATCTGGAAACAGGGACAATTTGACTTCCTCTTTTCCTAATTGAATACCCTTTATTTCTTTCTCCTGCCTGATTGCCCTGGCCAGAACTTCCAACACTATGTTGAATAGGAGTGGTGAGAGAGGGCATCCCTCTCTTGTGCCAGTTTTCAAAGGGAATGCTTCCAGGTTTTGCCCATTCAGTATGATATTTGCTGTGGGTTTGTCATAGATAGCTCTTATTATTTTGAGATACGTCCCATCAATACCTAATTTATTGAGAGTTTTTAGCATGAAGGGCTGGTGAATTTTGTCAAAGGCCTTTTCTACATCTATTGAGATAATCATATGGTTTTTGTGTTTGGTTCTGTTTATATGCTGGATTACGTTTATTGATTTGTGTATGTTGAACCAGCCTTGCATCCCAGGGATGAAGCCCACTTGATCATGGTGGATAAGCTTTTGGATGTGCTGCTGGATTCGGTTTGCCAGTATTTTATTGAGGACTTTTGCATCGATGTTCATCAGGGATATTGGTCTAAAATTCTCTTTTTTTTGTTGTGTCTCTGCCAGGCTTTTGGTATCAGCATCAGGATGATGCTGGCCTCACAAAATGAGTTAGGGAGGGTTCCCTCTTTTTCTATTGATTGGAATAGTTTCAGAAGGAATGGTACCAGCTCCTCCTTATGCCTCTGGTAGAATTCGGCTGTGAATCCATCTGGTCCTGGACTTTTTTTGGTCGGTAAGCTATTAATTATTGCCTCAATTTCAGAGCCTGTTATTGGTCTATTCAGAGAGTCAACTTCTTCCTGGTTTAGTCTTGGGAGGGTGTATGTGTCGAGGCATTTATCCATTTCTTCTAGGTTTTCTAGTTTATTTGCATAGAGGTGTTTATAGTATTCTCTGATGGTAGTTTGTATTTCTGTGGGATCGGTGGTGATATCCCCTTTATCATTTTTTATTGCGTCTATTTGATTCTTCTCTCTTTTCTTCTTTATTATTCTTGCTAGCGGTCTATCAATTTTGTTGATCTTTTCAAAAAACCAGCTCCTGGATTCATTGATTTCTTGAAGGGTTTTTTGTGTCTCTATTTCCTTCAGTTCTGCTCTGATTTTGGTTATTTCTTGCCTTCTGCTAGCTTTTGAATGTGTTTGCTCTTGCTTCTCTAGTTCTTTTAATTGTGATGTTAGGATGTCAATTTTAGATCTTTCCTGCTTTCTCTTGTGGGCATTTAGTGCTATCAATTTCCCTCTACACACTGCTTTGAATGTGTCCCATAGATTCTGGTATGTTGTGTCTTTGTTCTCGTTGGTTTCAAAGAACATCTTTATTTCTGCCTTCATTTCATTATGTACCCAGTAGTCTTTCAGGAGCAGATTGTTCAGTTTCCATGTAGTTGAGCGGTTTTGAGTGAATTTCTTAATCCTGAGTTCTAGTTTCATTGCACTGTGGTCTGAGAGACAGTTTGTCATAATTTCTATTCTTTTACATTTGCTGAGGAGTGCTTTACTTCCAACTATGTGGTAAATTTTGGAATAAGTACAGTGTGGTGCTGAGAAGAATGTATATTGTGTTGATTTGGGGTGGAGAGTTCTGTAGATGTCTATTAGGTCCGCTTGGTGCAGAGCTGAGTTCAGTTCCTGGATATCCTTGTTAACTTTCTGTCTCATTGATCTGTCTAATGTTGACAGTGGGGTTTTAAAGTCTCCCATTATTATTGTGTGGGAGTCTAAGTCTCTTTCTAGGTCTCTAAGAACTTGCTTTATGAATCTGGGTGCTCCTGTATTGGGTGCATATATATTTAGGATAGTTAGCTTTTCTTGTTGAATTGATCCCTTTACCATTATGTAATGGCCTTTTTGTCTCTTTTGATCTTTGTTAGTTTAAAGTCTGTTTTATTGGAGAGTAGGATTGCAACCCCTGCCCTTTTTTGTTTTCCATTTTCTTGGTAGATCTTCCTCCATCCCTTTATTTTGAGCCTATGTATGTCTCTGCACGTGAGATGGGTTTCCTGAATACAGCACACTGATAGGTCTTGACTCTTTGTCCAGTTTGTCAGTCTGTGTCTTTTAATTGGAGCATTTAGCCCATTTACATTTAAGGTTAGTATTGTTATGTGTGAATTTGATCCTGTCATTTTTTTAGAGAAAAGATCTCCCTATGTTGCCCAGGCTTCTCTCAAACCTCTGGGCTCAAGCAATCCTCCTGTCGCAACCTCCCAAAGTGCTGAGATTACAGGTGTGAGCCATCATGCTCAGTCAAGACTTTTTCTTGTAGCTAATCTCTTTAAAAGAAAATTGGGCCAGGTACGGTGGCTCACGCCTGTAATCCCAGCACTTTGGGAGGCTGAGGCGGGCGGATCACAAGGTCAGGAGATTGAGACCATCTTGGCAACGTGGTGAAACCCCATCTCTACTAAAATACAAAATTTAGCTGGTGTGTTGGTGCGTGCCTGTAATCCCAGCTACTTGGGAGACTGAGGCAGGGGAATCACTTGAACCCGGGAGGCGGAGGTTGCAGTGAGCTGAGATTGCGCCACTGTACTCCAGCCTGGTGACAGAGCAAGACTCTGTCTAAAAAAAAAAAAAGAAAATTGACTGTCAAATAGTAACAATGTATTGTGGGGTTCTGACATAGGTAGAAATATAATGTAAGACAACAATAGCAGAAAGCTGGGGAGAAAGGAAATGGAAGAATACAGCTGTAAGAGTCTTACAGTGTACATGAAGTGGTAGGATATTACTTGAAGTCTGGCAGGAATTTTTGCACTTTTTGTGTGGATCAGTAGATTGACCATTATCCTACAATTTGACATAAACTCCATGGGGGCGGGGATGTAGTCTTTTTTTATCGTATGTCCCAGACACTCAGCGCAGTACAGAGAATATAGTTGGGATTTGGCAAATGACTGTTCAACAAATGAAGTTTTTTTTTTTCTGATAGGGTCTCACTATATTGCCCAGGCTGGAGTGCAGTGCCCTGATCATGGCTCACTGCAACCTCCACCTCCTGGGGAGAGAAAAGTGACTTTATTTCAGAGAGCCACCAAGCTGAGACGATGATGGACTAGTGTCCTGTGGAGCCATCTTAAGGGGCATGAATCTCAAGCTTCTTTTTACAGGCAAGGGAGAATCAGGAAAGGGTGAGGTCAGGAGGAGAATGGTGACCACAGACATCTAGGTGTCAACGGGAGCCCGGGGAGGTGGCAAAAACCTTTCACACAACATTGCCGCTTGTGTGTACACCCTTCTCATCTCCTTGGGGCTGGGTTCTGAAAGGGACTATTATCATCCTTGCTTTGAAGTTAAACCCTAAACTAAATTCCTCCCATAGTTAGCTTGGCCTACGTGCGGGAATGAGCAAAGGCAGTTAGCTCCTCAGGTCAGAAGCAAGACAGAGCAAGCCCTGGTTGATTTCTCTCACTATTTCAGGTGTGCCCTCCCTCTCTGTTAAACACATACACACACACACACACACACACACACACACACACACACACACACACATTCCCCTGGCACTGATTCAGATCAGTGGGCAGCTTCTGGGCAGCCACCTGACCTGCATTAGGAGGCTGAAGGGCACTGGAACTTTAGCTCGATGTTGGCTTCGAAGCTTCCTGAAGGTGTCATGGCATGACACGCAGCCGGGCTGAAGAGCTTTCTGGGTGTGTGGGTGGTAAGGGCCTGGGGATCTTCATACCATCATACTGGTATCTTGTACCCTGAATCAGAAGTATTGTGTTATGTTGAAAATAACTGCAGCAATATAATTTATGCATTCAGTGCCCCCTTGTCACAGCTTTTGGCGAATCTTCAGAATACTCATCACTAGATACAATCATTCCCTGACATGCCTAAGGCCAGGGAGGCTTCTCACCACAGTAATGGAGCACTCCATCATCTTAGCAGAAAAACAAACCTAGGAAACATAAGCTTAGCCACTTGTGCACTAGTAATGTTATAGATTGCATTGGCATTCACTCCCCCAATTATTCTTTCAGGGACCAATCCAACCCAGCCCTGCTCATCCCAAACTAATGACCACAACAACCTATATGTGCCTCTCGCTTTGCACTGATGGCGTCACTGGGGGAGCATTGAGTCTAACTATTGCACTATGTGTTTTCTCCGTTTCCCTGATCTGAAACTGTAGGCTTCCAGATACCAAGACAGGTGCCCCAGGCCAGTCTCTGAAGTGATGATGCTGCAGGTGGGCCGGGCCTTGACCTCAGCACAGCTCACCAGCAGCAGCGCCTTGCCAGGGCCATGTGCTGCCAAATTGCACCACTGGAGCCGAAGGAGAGGAAAGGTCTAAGGAGACGTCATAAAGATCTCCATCTCGATAGCACAGCAGCCTCCTCTTATGGACATGCGGGTGTTTTGGTTTCTTTCAACATGTACCCACTGTGGCATTTTTCAGGATGCCTGGGGTCTTCAGCTAACCTTCCATCCACACCACCCTGCCTCCCCCACTGCCCCTCTCTACCCTACCCCAAACCTTCCTTCTGTTTACGTGCTGCCCTGAGGGTCACTGACTGATTTTCCTCCTGATAAGGATATCAAAACACCTTTTATCCCTAATCCTCAAGATACCTAAAAGAATGAGTCTTCAGAACATCTATCTTAAAAATTATTATAGCAACAGTGGCTGAGTAATAATAGCAAAGAAAATGCAAGTAAAACAGTGAAAGGAATGTTGTTTCAAAATAATTGAGAGTTTCCCACATAGAGAACAACACCTCATATGTGGCGCGTTCCCTTCCAGGCTTTTTTCTATGCATTTAAAAAAAAATTATGAGATTGGAGAATAAGTAGTGTGTTTACAATACTGCATATGTTGTTTTGTTTAATATTATACCAAAGCTATTTCCCATAATGACAGTGACAGAGATGTTGCTGCTAGCATCCATGGTAGCAAACACATACAGAAAGCTTGATATGGACCACAGACCGCCTTTGTGCTTTCCTGGTATTGACTCATCACCCCGTATTATCAAATGCACTCAAGAGACCTCATGTTGAATCCACACGCAGATAATGTCATCTCATGAATGCTGCTGGACACTTTCACTTGTCTTCTTATCTGGAGGACCATTCCACATTGCAGTGCATTCTAGAGTGTCAGGGTCAGATTGCATGTGTCTGTACACCCCTGTCTAGCCTGGGTACCAATCTGACTCTGCCCTTGCTGGCGAGGTGACTTTGGGCAAGTTCCTTAGTCTCTTAATGTGTCTCAGTTTCCTATTCTATAATAAGAGGCGATAACATTAATAACACACCCATGACAGTGTTGCTATGAGCACTAAGTGACTGTTGTTATATATACATATATATATAAAATTTAAAAATATAGTCTCTCTCTCTCCCCATATATATACATACATAAATATACATATATACATACATATACATACATATATACATACATATACACATATATACATACATATATACACATATATACACATACATATATACATATATACATACATATATACATACATATATACATATATACACACATATATACATATATACATACATATATACATATATACATACATATATACATATATACATACATATATACATGCATATATACACACATATATATTTATACACGTATATATACATATATACATACATATATACACACATATATATACATATATATATATATGTGGGGAGAGAGAGAGTGCGCTAAAAGCATCTGGCCTAGAGTAAGTATCTGTAAAGTAAAAGTATCTGTAAAGTAAAAGCATCTGTAAAGTAAAAGCTGTAAAGTAAAAGCATGTGTAAAGTAAAAAAAAAAGCTGTAAAGTAAAAGCATCTGTAAAGTAAAATCTGTAAAGTAAAAGTATCTGTAAAGTAAAAGCATCTGGCCTAGAGTAAGTATCCAGAAGTTTGAGCTTCTATTCTCACATCTCTGATCTTCTGCTTTCTGCTCTTCCCCATTATTCCTTGCCCCTGTCTGCCCCAGATCTCTCTCCCTGCCCCCACACACCTTCACCTCCCCTCCACACTCCACTCGCTTTCCCCATTGCCCATTTCCTCTGACTCTGGATCTGAGTAAATTGATACCATCTTCTCATGATTTCGCTCAGAAAACAGTAGTATCATTGGTCTTTTATTAAGTCACCAATGAATTTATTTTTTTGAGACAAAGTCTCGCTTTCTCACCCAGGCTGGAGTGTAGTGGCATGATAATGGCTCACTGCAGCCTCGACCTTCTGCAGTCCAGTGATCCTCCCACCTCAGCCTCCTGAGTAGCTGGGACTACATATGGGTGCCACCATGCCCAGCTAATTTTTAAAATTTTGTAGATGTGAGTTCTTGCTATGTTGTCCAGGCTGGTCTCAAACTCCTTGCTTCAAGTGATTGTCCTGCCTCAGACTCCCAAAGTGCTGGGATTACAGGTGTGAGCCACTGCACCTGGTCTGTTTGCCCCCTCCTTTTTTTCCCTTTATCTAAGTCTTTGCTCCAGCTCAGAAAACTGATTTTTTTCTCACCCACTTGGAGGAAAGAGCAACCAAACTTTCAGGATTTTTGCCTCCTCAAAGCTCACCTTTGGCAACATTTGAGTCCTTTCTCCTCCTGCCTGGAGGAGAAAACAAAAGCCAAAGTCAGCACCTGGCTGCACCTTCCCCCTGCACCCTGCATTATTCAGCATAGAACAGCGACTCAGGGATCCAGTGGGCCAACTCTCTTGCCATTGGAGGGATTACTGTGAAATGCTGTGAGTACATGTATTTTTCACAACAGACAAGAGCTCGGCTGCTGCTTCCTATTGTGGGCAAATCCACAGTCTCCCAGGTGTTACAGCTTCGTCATGCCTGCTTCTTCATTCTTTATGCAAAGAAGTCTTTCATCATATTTTAGTGAGTCAGGGTCTTGCTGGAGAATCACACTGTTGCTGCCACTGCGTCAGGGATCCTCAAGACCACCCTCACTTCCAGTAATTGCCTATGAGGACCCAATGTATAGTTGTGCTCGTGGCTAAGATTTCTTACAGCAAAAGAATACTGAGCTAAATCAGTAATGGGGAAAGTCCACTGGGCAAAGTCTGGCGGGAACCAGCAAAAGCTTCTAAGAGTCCCTTCCCAATGGAGTCACACAATTTGTCTCTCCAGCAATGAATCGTGACAACATGTGTAAAATGTTGTCTACCAGGGAAGCTCATTAGAAACTCAGTGCCCCAGGTTTTTACTGGGGACTGGTCACATAGGCACTCTCTGCCTAACAGGCAACAATATTTCAGATTCCCAGAAGGGAAGCTGGTGTTCAGCATAGAACATATTGCTTGAACAAACAGTTTCGGAGGAGTAAACCACTCTTATCAGATGGAGAATTGTGGGAAACCTCCTGAAATCAAGTTCAGAGATGCCAGGCAAGGGCCAGTCTTGCAAGCTGGCCTTTCTAAGGATAGTAGTTTCAGACCTGCTATATTACCTCTTTTTTGCACAGAACTCAACTACAAAGCTTTAAAATACATAATCAAATCAGACAGAACCAATGGAAAAAAGTCAGCAACATATAGATGAACTGAATGGCACCATGGACTAATTGGATCTAAGTGACATGTAAAGAAAGCTCCTCATAACGACAGCAGACCGTGTATTCCCTCATGGGTGGTTTTGAGGGGTTCATGGCTCCAGTGGATGAAGTACCTGCCGACATGGTGGAAACAGCAAGAGAACAAGGGTGGAGCGTGAAGAGGTGACTCAACTGCTGCCATCTCATGATAAAACTTTAACCTGTAAGGAGTTGCTTCTTATGGATGAATAAAGAGAGTAGTTTCTTGCAATGAAATCTACTCCCAGTGAAGATGCTGTGAACACTGTGGAAATGACAGCAAAGGATGAGTTGATTAGGTAATGGCAGGATTTGAGAGATCTGACTCCAATTTATAAAGGAGTTCTACTGTAGGTAAAATGCTATCAAGCAGCATTGCCTGTTATGGAGAAATCTTTCGTGAAAGGAAGAGTACATCAATGGAGCAAATTTCACTGTTGTCTTACTTTAAGAAATTGCCACAGCCCTCCATGTAGTATTAGCTTGTTAAAAAGTAAATAAAAAAGAAAATAAATTGCCACAGCCACCCAACTTTCAGCAACCAGCACCCTGATCAGTCAGCAGCCATGTACATCCAGGCAAGACTCTCTACCAGCCCAAAAGTTACAACGCACTGAAGGCTCAGATGATCTTTAGCATCTTTTAGCAATACAGTATTTTCCAATTAAGTTATGTACATTTTTTGACATAATACTATTGCACAGTTAACAGATTGTAGTGTAGTGTAAACATCACTTTTATTTTATTTTATTATCATTTTTAAAATTTTTTATTTCAATAGGTTTTTGGGGGAACAGGTGGTATTTGGTTACATGAGTAAGTTCTTTAGTGGTAATCTGTGAGATTTTGATGCACCCATCACCTGAGCAGTATACACTGAAACCAATTTGTAGTCTTTCATCCCTCACCCTCCTCCCACCCTTTCCCCTGAGTCCTCAAAGTCCATTGTATCATTCTTATGCCTTTGCATCCACATAGCTTAGTTCCCACTTATGAGTGAGAACATACTATAAACATCACTCTCATATGCACTAGGAAATAAAAAAATGTGTGAGACTTGCTTTATTGTGGTGTTCTGGAACAGTACATGCAATATCTATGATTTATGCCTGCATAAATTTCTGAAGGGGACATGATTTAATATGTAAAAGTCCACCATCTGGCACCTCAAATTCATGTTCTCTCACATCTAAAATACATTCATCTCATCTCAACATCCTCAAAACTCTTAATTCTTTTCAGCATCAACTCTAAATCCCAAATCTCATTCAAATGTCATCAAAATCAGGAAAGGGTGAGAGTCAGAGTATGTTGTATTCTGGGGCAAAATTATTTTCATCTGTGAACTTGTGAAACCAGACAAGATGTTATCTGCTTCCAAAACAGCATGAAGGTGCAGGCATAGTAGAAACATTCCTATTCCAAAATGGAGAAGATGGAAGGAGAAAAGGAGTCATGGGGTCCAAGCAAGGTTTCAGACTTTAAGAGATTTTAAGGCTTCAGAATGGTCCTCTTTGGCTTGATGATGTGTCCTCTGGGCCTAGTAGGGTGGCAGCTCTGCCCTCTTGGCCCTGAATGTTAGCCCTGCTCCCTCACCCCTGGGCAGAAGCCCTGTTTTCTGAAATTGAGGAGGTGGCTCTGCCATCTGGAGCTCAGGAAGAGGCGTCTGGATTCCTGTTCCCCAGGTCATTGCTGTCTGGGCCTATAGAGGCAGTGGCAGCTTGCCAGCCTCTGCATCTGTAGCTCTCCCCTCAAAGTCACTCTTCCTTTATTTTGTCCCATTTCTGTCCCTTTCATTTCAGGCTGGCTGTGCTTCTTTTGGTATAAAATCCTCAAAAACATGTTGGCCTCTGATGCAATTCATGGCATCCATGCCAACAGACCCTGAATCCTCCCTAGATCTTTCCTGGATAAATGCATCTCCTTCCCTGCATTCTGCTGAGATGGTTGACTGGATCCATGACTCACATAGCTCATATCTTTAGCAATCAGTTGTCCCGCTACACCCTTGGCCCTATTTCCAGACTTGCTATCTGGATAGGCTGAGAATCTTCTAAATAATCAAGGGCTGATTCCTTTTTGCTCAGCAATTCTGTTGTTGTTTTATTTCTCCTCCCTTACATTTTGCAACCAGCAGCGAGGAGAAACCAGGCCACAACTTCAATACTTTGCTTAGAAATGTTCTTAGCTACATATACAATTTCATCACTTACAAGTTCTACTCTGCATCTAAGAGAATGCATTCTAGCCAAATTCTCTGCTACTTTCTTACAGGGATTGTGTGTCCACATGTTTCCAACACCGTGTTCCCCATTCCTGTCTGAGAGCTCACCTTCAACATTCATATTTCTAGGAATATTCTGTTCATGATGATTGATGTATTCTCTAAGATGACAGAAACTTTCTCTATAGTTATATAAACACCCACACAATGCTAGAAACTCTCCTCCATTTGAATGACCTCCCATAATGATTCATTCAGAGGAGAGAAGCGATCTGCTGGGAACTCTTAGAGCTTCCAAAACCCAGTCTACCTGTGCTTGCCCTGGCATTCTCTGCCGCCCTTCTGCATACAATGCTCCTAACTAAAGCCAGCCCCTCACCTCAGCTCAGGATCCCATGCCTCCCACCTTTTCAGGAGCTTTGCTACTGCAATGATCATTCCTCTCTCCTGAACCACCAACTCTTCCCTCTAAATGGGATCATTCCCCAAGCTAAGGGGGGAACTCACCTTCTTCCCCCATGTCCTCCTATAGCTACTAACACATTTATCTGCTGCCTTTCAAAGCGAAACTGCATGAACTTATGCAACCCACTTCATTGGAGTCATTTTTTCAAAATTATATGGAAAGGAAAATGAACGAGAAAAACCAAAACGATTCTGAACTATAACTTTGGGGAACTCACACTACCTAATTTCAAGAGTCATGTTAATTCTATAGTAATCCAGGGAATGTGGTACTGGGGAAAAATCAACAGATCAGAATGGAGTCCAGCAATAGGTTCACAGACATGATAAACTCATTTTCAAAAAAGGTGCAAAGGCAATGGAGAAATATTATCTTCTTGAGAAATTGTGTTGTTTTCTCCCTTGCTTCTTGGCCACGACATTCATTGTTCTTTACTCCCCTGGGTCTGTTCCCCGTGTTTCTCCTTTGCAGTTCAACTGCTCTTCTGTTTAACTGTCTGTCTGCCCCACCACAGTGTGGTAGCCTCCATGGGACATACCACGTGTGGTTCCTTGGTCTTCACATTTCCAGCATCCCAGATATTTCCTGCAACATGGCAGACACCCATGCATATATAAATGAGAAAAAAGTATGTATGAATATATATAATAAAATAATTTATTTCTGTCACAAAAGGTCTGAGACACATCCTCCACTCATGGTGACATGGGACTGTCCCCAGTGTTTCTGGATGCATGAGAATGGTAGGGCAAGAGAGAGAACGAAGCCTCTTAGTCCCTTTCCTTCTACTACAAACACCTTCGGGATGTGAGTCTGGGGACAGTGGGAAAACTCCGGCTGGCCTTGCATGTGCCTGACTCAGTGTGCACGTCCCTTGCTGCCCAAGTCCCTTGTTGTCCATGTGCCTTGCTGTCTGCCTTCTGTCCCTGCAGAGCTGTGCAAGGAGACATTATGACTTCCTTCTGTGTTGCTGACTAGGAGTCAGTCAGTAAGTCCGAAGATCAGTCTTCCCAGAGTTGAAGTGGGAGAGACTGTGAGGAGGAGCCCGCGGCGCAGTCTATGGCCTCCGACGGGGAGGTCCTTGAGGTTCCTGTCCTTCTCCTAACAGGTGGTGACACAGCCATGGCCTTGCTGTCGTGGGGGTCCCAGACAGGGGAGGAAGGAGGGCCATAGAGGGGAGGAGGACCTAGTGAACATGGAGTGAGTTTTGAAGGGGGAAACTATTTGTGGTATTTGAGTCCCGGAGGCATATGAAACCGCCCACAGAAGACACATTCCGAAGTCTTCAGTGGGAACCTGGGAGAGGGTAGAGAACTGCGCGGCGCGGCATGGGGTGGGGCTAGGAGAGGCGCCACAGCCCACTAGGCAGGCACCGACCTCACTGCGCATGTCCACTGGGTGTCTTCCCCTCGGCCCCTTTGCCCACGTGGTGAACGCCCTGGAGTTGTGAGGGTGTGAGGGTCGCGTTCCTGCTGTCTGGACTTTTTCTGTCCCACTGAGACGCAGCTGGTAGGTCCGCAGGCCAGTCCTCCCAAGGGTTGAAGTGTGAGTGCATGTGAGGAGGAGCCAGTGGCTGTCCGGAGCGTGGGACAGCATGGCCCGTGGCCTCAGAGGCCGAAGGGTCTCAAGGTGATCGTCCTTCTCCTCGTGAGGTGGCACTGCCATGGGCCTTGTTGTGGTGAAGTCAGAATGAGGGAAGAAGGTGGGCCGCGTAGTTGAGAGGGGTCAGGTGAAAATGGGGCGAGTGCTGGGGGTGCTGGGGCAGGTATCCGAGTCCCTGGAACCCTCGACCGAGGACGGATTCCAGACTCCTCCGTGTCGACCCGGGAAGGAGCAGGGTGGGCATTAAGGAAGGGAACTGGGAACGCTGCGGGTTGGTGACTGTGGCCCTGAGGTCTGTAAAGCGCCTGGCAGAGGTGTACAGTGAAGAGGGCCCAGAGCTGTGTGGCAACTTCTCAACTCCACTGTGGAGGTTTGAATGGGCGGGGCTCTGCATTCCAACAAAACTTGATTTTAGGGGGGAAATGGGCCTAGCAAATGGGTGTGTGACAAAAGCCGTGGTCACTGCAGTTTTAATTCTCTGGCTGTATTTTCCCAAATGTCTCCACGGAGGAGAGTTCAGTTGTGAAACCAAACCTCATCGGAAATATCCTGTCTTTTGCCAGGAGCCTTAAGAAATTGCTCAGCTAGCTTGACCAACTTAATGGCTTCCCAAGCATTCAGAAGGCACACATACTTACACTTGCCCTGAGACTTAGTTCGAAAGTATTTACAAACTTTTAAAAAATGACCAGTTAATATTTGGTCATGGAAGTGGTCAAATATAGCTGTCTTTTCAAGTGCATTTACCAATTCACAGTATTCTGTTTGCAGTGTGAAATATGATTTGGCGAGGAAGATCAACATATAGGCCTAGACCGAGGAGAAGTGTACCACCTCCTGAGCTGATTGGGCCTATGCTGGTGAGTGCCTTAACCTTTGATGTTTTCTATTAGCAGAAAGTTATTTTTGTAACTTGTTGTTGTTGCAAAACTATGTTTTGTAATTGTTGTTGAACCAGTATAGATATACCAATAAAGGTCTCCCATGCTGAGAAAAATAATCATGGCATCTCATGAAGGAAAGACTAGTCCAAGAGGATTAAGTTCTTCTGTTGTCTGGATGGATGATCTTGTGTTCCCCAGATTTTGCCCATGATTTCCTTCTCATGCTTATTTGCAAAAGATTACACACATTCATCCCAGCTTAGATTAAAACAGCTTCCAAAGCCCTTGAGGGCAACTGTCTTAGAGTAACCTCTCTGTGGGAAGAGTAACTTTATGAAAAATAAGTATGTGGAATCGTGTTGGAGAAATGTCTTTAGACTTATGATCAGAAATATCTACGTATTCTGTATATTTGTATTATTGAAATGTATCGATAACAAAACTTTTTATCTGCACACACACACACACACACACACACACACCCCTGGTTCCAGGAGCCCGGTGATGAGGAGCCTCAGCAAGAGGAACCACCAACTGAAAGTCGGGATCCTGCACCTGGTCAGGAGAGAGAAGAAGATCAGGGTGCAGCTGAGATTCAAGGTGCTGGGAAGGGAAAGAAAGAATGTCTATGGGGAGGGGAGGGGGCCTATGTGTGCATCATGCATTATGCCATGACCAGTAACAGGAGGAAAGAAAACATTAGGAAAGGATCTCAAACATTTGCTGAGAGTTGGCTGGAAAAGTGAAGAGTATAGTTTGCAGCTTCATGGATATAATGAATCTTCTCTTACCTTTGAAATATATTTCGTATGCTTGAAAATACAGTCCTTGCTAAATCAGATGAAACTGTTTAATTTGATGTACAAAAATATACATTATTTCACTAGTTTACTTTGATCTTCTTAGAATGTTGTTGTCTGATCTTCTCAGCCAAGGTGTCCACAGTATTGTATGCACCCTTTAATAGCATGTAGAATGCCAAGTCACCCTACCTGAATACACTGAATAAAGCCTATTTGCATAAGGATGTTAGCCCCATTTTATAAATAAGAAAACTGAGGCTCTGAAATGGAGGCTTACCAAGAACACTTGAGTCATGGAGAAGGAATTCATATTTCATTCCAAGGTTTGTGTTCTCCCTACCATTCACATTAGAAAACGTGAATGATTTTGCTTGAAATGTTAATACTCAAATGTGTCTGTACTGTAAGTACTTCAGTATTGGCTCAGGACAAAACAAAGTTCAGTGAAGCAGGATAGCAACGCCAGAAAAGAGCTCAATGAATGACAGCCACTCTTTCCTTTGCTTTGTATTTTTGACAGTATGTTTGGTAAAATCTGGATAATTCAGGACATTGGCATACAGGTAGCTATATTAGTATGATTTTAAGGGGCTTTTAAAGAGTTGTTTATATACTTTTATAATTAGAAAACTCGAAGTACGATAAGATTATCATGAAACAGAAATTATTTCCTCAACAGATAGCATTTTGAAGTTAAACATTGACAGAATTTGGGTCATGGGTTACTTTAGCAATTCACTGTTAAGGGGTTTCCAGAATATGACTGTCAACAATGCCCATTAATTTTTTTTTCACTCAAGTTTCTGTACTCTTGTGGAAGACAGCGATTTTGCTGTTATATTCGGTATTTTTTTGTGAATGGGATTCATTTATGGAAAGTTACATATAGGGCCTTTGGACCTAAGTTTGTTTAATTTTAACCAAAAAATTTTCAAGTTACCTCAACAGGTGATGAGTGTCAGGACTGTAAGATTTGTCATAGGCTCACCAATATATTCATCTAATCTTTCAGAAAATTACATTTAAGTTATTATTAAAATGCTATCCATTGGGCAGTCTTTAGGTTTCCTAGATAGCTGACACTCACTGTTTATAATACACAATGGTAAAGTATAGGAAATGTAAGTGTGGTGTGATTTTTCCTCAGATTGTCATTTAAGATAAGATTTCATAGTACAGGAAAACAAAGGTGGGACATCTTTGCATCACATTTATTACCACAGTCGCCTGCAGCCTTTTATTTCATAACATTGAGGAAAAGAATATTATCATTTCCTTCTTTATCTTTCTTGTTTGCCTGCTTCAATCGACAACCTTTGTATTTTTTAGTGCCTGACCTGGAAGCTGATCTCCAGGAGCTGTCTCAGTCAAAGACTGGGGGTGAATGCGGAAATGGTCCTGATGACCAGGGGAAGATTCTGCCAAAATCAGAACAATTTAAAATGCCAGAAGGAGGTATGCTATCCATTATTATGTGCTTTCTGTTTTCCACAATATTATACTTTTGATAATAAAAGAGAACATTACTATCCCTTTAAAATCAGAGTTCAAATGCAGACTTTTTTTGAAAGGTTGTTCAGACTCCAATTGCCTGACTGTAAGACTTAAACACTATCAGATACAGACACAAATTGGGTCAAACCCACATTGAATCATCAAATATGAAAGCATATTCTTACTTCTGATTATACCCAACAACTAACAATTTTCAGATATTTTTCTAATTTCTGCTTTTAACAAATACATAATGCATTTGTAATACCACTTTGTGTGAAATATCCTGAGCACCTTAAGCAGATTCTAATAACAGCTCTAACATTATTTGTGAGATTCTGGATGAATTCCATAAATTCTACAACCATCTTTTGCTGTTATTGAAAATAGTAAATGCATATCAGATGTATTAACATCTGTTTCAAAGTTGATTTCTGTATCCTCATGTTCTATTGGATAGAATACAAAGATATGATTTGTTTTTCATAACAATCAGTTTCACTCCAGTTATAATATCTGAGTTGAGATTTCATGGTTCCTAAGAAAATGAGTGGGCAACTTGCTTCATGAAAGTATCTTTTCCACATATTTTCCAAATTGATGACTGTTAATCAGAAGAGCTTCTGAATTTATAGGAAGCATTCCATGTTTATGGAAGAAATTGCCTAAATGGTTTTACTCTATACTGCTGAACCATTCCATTAGACTATTTACATGAAAGATAGTTTTCAATTATTTCCAGGAGCCCATTGAGCAATCCTCAATTGTATTCTTAGGAAGATAGTCTTAAGTGAGTATCTTGTTAAAATAGATAGAAAATTACACGAGAAAGGAAAATATTAATGAAAATTATAAAGAGCAATAGAATAAATCTAAGGGAAAAGGAAAGAGATCCTTAATAAGAGACAGATATGAGTCATTAGTAAAAGGAAATGTAATCCAAAAGTAATACATTTAAAAGATTGTTCTTTTGAAAAATAGCTATGAATAGAGTAATAGTTTACACACTCTTGTAGAAAATGGAAAAAGCTCAACATGGAATATGAACAAGACCCTAACAGATACTGAATATATGGTATAATCAAAAGTGAATACATTCTTGAACTCTAGTATTTTCAAAATATGAATGAAATGATTGATATGCTAGGAACACATACATTAGTTAATTTATTCCAGTAATACCTGAACATCCAAGCATCACAAAGACTGTGGGAAAACTTCTGAAATTTCCCACTTATCCCTCAAAAACACTTAACTTTTAGAAACAATTATTTGGCTTTTCCAGATGTCTTACTGTCCTTTTCTATTTTCCTCTCCCTCCATTTCTTTTTTTGCCCGACTGTTCATGATATATGCCTCTTTCCCATTTTGATGTCAAAAATAATAGTGATAGATTAAACCAAATGTGATCATGTAATTTATTTTACCAATGGGAATACTTTCAAGTGTAAAAAGAGGGACTCTTCATATTGACATCAGGATGATAGGTGAAAATCTTGGACAAATGGTTACCGTACCTTAAAGACCACAGAAGGATGAACTAGCCCCAAGCAATATTTTTGGACTTCTGTGCAAAGAGAAAAAACAAATGCAGTACTGACCTTTCAATTCACTGCACTTTTGCAGTTCCTAATGTGACATAAATTGTTTCCCAGGAGCTTGTTGAACATCCAGACTATTATTTCAAGGCAAAACATTGCATTACATGATACATTGTTTGTAAATTCCTTTTGTTTCTTAGGATTGTTGTGTGTTGGTCATATTTTTATTAAAACAATACACAATGTTTGCTTTTCACTTTGAGCCACCTTTTAATAGGTTCACTTGATTTAAAGTGTTCTGAAGTTAGACAGTTTTTGGTTTCCTTAAACTACAGAAGGCAGGATGTTTTAAAAATGTTGCTAATGTATATACTTGGAAGCCTATCTTCAAAGTCTCTACAGAGGTCTAACTGAATGTTAGCCATGAGGTTACTCTTAGGCTTCTGGTTTAATCCACGGTATAAAACCAAAACTTTGGTGTCCTTTGCATACCTTTAATGTCATCTGAATACAGTTCTGCTACTAATGTTCCCTCCTGTTATATTTCTATTATAGGTGACAGGCAACCACAGGTTTAAATGAAGACAAGCTGAAACAACACAAAACTGTTTTTATCTAAGATATTTGACTTAAAAATATCGAAATAAACTTTTGCAGCTTTCTCCAAAGAAGTCTTGCACATTTTTTGTTCATTTTATTCCCAAATATTTGATACTATTGAAAATGGTGGCCAGGTGTGGTGGCTCAAGCCTGTAATCCCAGCACTTTGGGATGCGGAGACAGGAGGATTTCTTGAGCTCAGGAAACTGACACCAGCTTGGGCAACATAGTGAGACCCCCTCACTGCAAAATAAATGAATGACTGCATGAATGCATGAATGTATGCATGTATATATGTAGCCTTAGTCCCAGCTACTCCTGAGGCTATGTTGAGAGGATCCCTTGAACTCAGGAGGTCGAGGATGTAGGTAGTTATGTTCAGGCCACTGCAACTCCAGCCTGGGTGACAGAGTGAGACTCTGTTTAAAAAAAGAAAAGGAAAAGTATCATTTTTGAATTTTTCTATTCTGATTACACTGGTACACACACTTGTGATATTATGAAATATATAAATATATATTTGGTCCTCTACCCTGTATACTGGCATACAACCCTTAATATTTTTAGAATCTTCACAAAGTGATGTCTTTTTGTATGCTAATGAGTTGGACTGATGCCTAGCAGCCCCTAGGTAGCTTTGGGATGGGGGATTAGAGGTCTGGGACTTTCAGCCCCACCCCAAACCTTCAGGGAAGGGAGAAGAGTTGAAGGTTAAGTTGATCACCAATGGCCAGCCAGTGGTTTAATCGATCACACCTGCATAATGGAAACCTCCATGAAAACCGAAAAGGACAGGGTTCAGAGAGCTTCTGGATAGCTGCACACATGGAGGATAGCATTTCCACAGAGGGCATGGATGCTCCCTGCCCCTT
This sequence comes from Pan paniscus, assembly GCF_029289425.2. Classification (NCBI taxonomy): domain Eukaryota; kingdom Metazoa; phylum Chordata; class Mammalia; order Primates; family Hominidae; genus Pan; species Pan paniscus. The sequence continues at coordinate 54,265,516 of NC_073272.2, read as the reverse complement.
AACTCATTCCTTACCCTATGCATCTCTTTAACTGGATCCTTTCTAATATCCTGTTTAAATCAACCCATAAATGTATATGTTTCACTGAGTCGTGAGATGCTTTAGTAAATTAATTGAACTCGAGTAGGAGTCATGGGAAATTCAATTTATAGCTGGTGTGTCAGAAACACAGTAAAACAACCTAGGGCTTGAAGCAATTGGCAGAGCCCTCTTGTGGGAGTGAGCCCTCAATCTGTGCAATCTGATGCTATCTCCAGGTAGATCCTATTGGAGTTGAATGGGAGGATACCCAGCTCGTGTATGCTGCAAAACTGATTGCTTGCTTGGTGTGTTGAGAAAAGCCCCCACATATTTGGTCACAGAAGTCTTTGATGTTACTGGTAGTAGGGCAAGAACAGAGAAAACACTTTTTTCTTCCATTCAACCAACAGGTATCATGTTTGTATATTGTTTTTCTATGCAGTAAACTTGCTAAATATCCTCATTCCAAATTTATCTCTAGATCCGTTCTGATTTTCAACATACACAATCATATCGTCTTTGAATAACAACAGCTTGTTTCTGACATTTCAAACACTATGCTTTTTCCTTTTTCCTATTTCACAACATCGGACGGACCCACCCAATACAATGCTGATTAGAACCAGTAATTGTGGCCATCCTTCTCTTATGCGTACTAGGCACTGGAAATTTTTTGTTTTATATTTTTTGTTATACTTTAAGTTTTAGGGTACATGTGCACAATGTGCAGGTTAGTTACATATGTACACATGTGCCATGTTGGTGTGCTGCACCCATTAACTCGTCATTTAACATTAGGTATATCTTCTAATGCTATCCCTCCCCACTCCCCCCACCCCACAACAGGACCCGTTGTGTGATGTTCCCCTTCCTGTTTCCATGTGTTCTCACTGTTCAATTCCCACCTATGAATGACAACATGTGGTGTTTGGTTTTTTGTCCTTGTGATAGTTTGCTGAGAATGATGGTTTCCAGCTTCATCCATGTCCCTATAAAGGACATGAACTCATCATTTTTTATGGCTGCATAGTATTCCATAGTGTATATGTGCCACATTTTCTTTTTTTTATTATTATTATACTTTAAGTTTTAGGGTACATGTGCACAATGTGCAGGTTAGTTACATATGTATACATGTGCCATGCTGGTGTGCTGCACCCATTAACTTGTCATATAGCATTAGGTATATCTCCTAATGCTAACCCTCCCCACTCCCCCCACCCCACAACAGTCCCCAGAGTGCGATGTTCCCCTTCCTGTGTCCATGTGTTCTCATTGTTCAATTCCCATCTATGAGTGAGAACATGCAGTGTTTGGTATTTTGTCCTTGCGATAGCTTACTGAGAATGATGATTTCTAATTTCATCCATGTCCCTACAAAGGACGTGAGCTCATCATTTTTTATGGCTGCATAGTATTCCATGGTGTATATGTGCCACATTTTCTTAATCCAGGCTATTATTGTTGGACATTTGGGTTGGTTCCAAGTCTTTGCTATTGTGAATAGTGCCGCAAGAAACATACATGTGCATGTGTCTTTATAGCAGCATGATTTATAATCCTTTGGGTATATACCCAGTGATGGGATGGCTGAGTCAAATGGTATTTCTAGTTCTAGATCCCTGAGGAATCACCACACTCACTTCCACAATGGTTGAACTAGTTTCCAGTCCCACCAACAGTGTAAAAGTGTTCCTATTTCTCCACATCCTCTCCAGCACCTGTTGTTTCCTGACTTTTTAATGATCGCCATTCTAACTGGTGTGAGATGGTATCTCATTGTGGTTTTGATTTGCATTTCTCTGATGGCCAGTGATGATGAGCATTTTTTCATGTGTCTTTTGGCTGCCTAAGTGTCTTCTTTTGAGAAGTGTCTGTTCATATCCTTTGCCCACTTTTTGATGGGGTTGTTTGTTTTTTTCTTGTAAATTTGATGGAGTTCATTGTAGATTCTGGGTATTAGCCCTTTGTCAGATGAGTAGATTGCAAAAATTTTCTCCCATTCTGTAGGCTGCCTGTTCACTCTGATCGTAGTTTCTTTTGCTGTGCAGAAGCTCTTGAGTTTAATTAGATCCCATTTGCCAATTTTGGCTTTTGTTGCCATTGCTTTTAGTATTTTAGACATGAAGTCCTTGCCCATGCCTATGTCCTGAATGGTATTGCCTAGGTTTTCTTCCAGGGTTTTTATGGTTTCAGGTCTAACATTTAAGTGTTTAATCCAGCTTGAATTAATTTTTGTATAAGGTGTAAGGAAGGGATCCAGTTTCAGCTTTCTGCATATGGCTAGCCAGTTTTCCCAGCACCATTTATTAAATAGGGAATCCTTTCCCCATTTCTTGTTTTTGTCAGGTTTGTCAAAGATCAGATGGTTATAGATATGCGGCATTATTTCTGAGGGCTCTGTTCTGTTCCCTTGATCTATATCTCTGTTTTGGTACCAGCACCATGCTGTTTTGGTTACTGTATCCTTGTAGTATAGTTTGAAGTCAGGTAGCATGATGTCTCTAGCTTTGTTCTTTTGGCTTAGGATTGACTTGGTGATGTGGGCTCTTTTTTGGTTCCATATGAACTTTAAAGTAGTTTTTTCCAATTCTGTGAAGAAAGTCATTGGTTGCTTGATGGGGATGGCATTGAATCTATAAATTACCTTGGGCAGTATGGCCATTTTCACAATATTGATTGTTCCTACCCATGAGCGTGGAGTGTTCTTCCATTTGTTTGTATCCTCTTTTATTTCATTGAGCAGTGGTTTGTAGTTCTCCTTGAAGAGGTCCTTCATGTCCCTTGTAAGTTGGATTCCTAGGTATTTTATTCTCTTCGAAGCAATTGTGAATGGGAGTTCACTCATGATTTGGCTCTCTGTTTGTCTGTTATTGGTGTATAAGAATGGGAATTTTTTGATAAATATCTTAAGTTTGCTGTGCTTTTTAAAATAGATCTATTTTATTAGAATAGGAAGTTCCATTCTATTTTCCATTTGTTAAGACTATTTATCTTGAATATATATTGACTTTCATGAAGCACTTGTAATGCATCCACGTAGATGATTACAGGACTTTTTCCTTTATTAATCTGTTAACATTGTGAATTACATTGGTAAGTTGCTATGTTTAAACCAACGTTGCATTCCTAGGGGGAAACATTTGGTCATGACACATTATCCTTTTTGAATAATCTATGTATTACTAATTTGTTTAGGATTTGTATGTGTGTTATCAGAAGCGACATTAGCCTATATTTTTATTTTATGTAGAGATGCTCCTCAAGTTATCATAGAATTATGTCCTAATAAATCGATCATATATTGAAAATTTTGTAAGTTGAAAATGCATTCAGTACACCTAACTTAGCAAACATCATAGCTTAGCTTAGGCTCCCTTAAACGTGCTTACATTAGCCTACGGTTGTGCAAAATCATCTAACACAAAGTCTATTTTATCATAACTTGGAATATCTCATGTAATTTATTGAATACTGTCCTGGAAGTGAAAAATATAATGGTTATATGGCTATTCCAAGTACTGTTTCCACTGGACGCATTTCTTTTATCTGCCATCATAAAGCGAAATAATTTTAAGTGGAAGCATCATAAGTTGGGGCCATCTGTATTCTCTTTGTTGGCCTTTGGTATCTAGGTTACACTAGCTTCATGAAATGAATTGGGATATAAGTCCTCTTTCTTTCTTTCTTTTTTTTTTTTTTTTGAGACGGAGTCTAGCTCTGTCGCCCAGGCTGGAATGCAGTGGTGCAATCTCGGCTCACTGCAAGATCCGCCTCCTGGGTATAAGTCCTCTTTCTATTCTCTAGAACTGAAATCTCTGCAAGACTGAATAACTTAGGGATAGGCTTTGTCATGTTCTTTTGTTTCTAGATTGAATCTCCTTTTTACCTTTGGACCTTACTTAAAAGAAAGACAGAAGGGGCAGCTTTAGGTTCCTATGCCTTTGAACTTTATAAGGTGGCCGTCTTTCCTCCAATGATCCCTCTAATGATGCTGTCACTCTGAAAGCTACCTGCTCCTTTTTTTTTTGTACTGATATTAACCCCTGTACACAGAAAGTTAAAAGTTGCCATTCTATTAATGTGTTTACATAAGTTTTTTAAGAGATAGGTTCTTGCTATGTTGCCCAGGCTGATCTTGAACTCCTGGGCTCAAGTGATCCTCCCTCCTTGGCCTCCAAACGTCCTGGGATAACAGGTGAGAGCCACCATGCCGGGCCTGCCTACATGATTTTGATCTGTGGTATGTGGTTGTGAATGGGTTGACTAACCAATGGTGTTTATAGTTAGGACAATAGCTCCATTTATGGAATTAAGAAAAACAGGAATAATAATAACTCACATTTACAGAGTATGTGTTATCCATTAGCCACTTCTCTGAGCTATGTTTCATTGTTTCTGACCTCATTTAATCCTTTAAAAAGGTGAGTCAGAGTTTTCGTAAACTTTGCAATAAATGACTCTAGTAAGAAGCAGATATGGGGATTCAAGTTCTAAGTTCACAGTCTGCATTTTCTCGAAGCAAATGCTTCTGACAGCATTGAATGTAGAACTGGTGTTGTATATATTGACTTCAGTGGTAAACTCATTTTTCATATAAATCTGTGGTAATATATAAAATATATATTTTTTCATAGTTCAAGATAAAAGGCTTTATTCTTTTCTTGAAGGAGGGGTTTCCCAAAATATGGCACATAGAGCTAACAGGCGTTCCGAGATGAAACCATTGGTACAAAAACATTTAAAAAAGTAATGATAACATACCTATTTTACTGCACTACAGAACAATATAACTTGAATACTAAAGTCATTTGGAATAGTTTGTGGGAAGACGGAGAGAAGAACTGATGCCTCAATCCCTATGGAAAATGCCACAACATCTCCTGCAAACACATTTGACCTTTCTTTAAAAGTTATTAAGAGCCAGGGAGGGAGAAGCACCAAACCTCATTTTTTTTTTTAGAAAAGCACACACATTTATTTAATATAAGTTTTACATAGGGAAAGGAAAACACAAAGAAACAGGAAAACTTGTGTATATTTATTCTAGGTTTGATGGAGAAGTGGATAGTGATGGAAAAGTATGTTGGATAAAAACGCATGATCTAATGATAGTTAATTGGGGAGAACTCAGTTATGCCTGTTTGTTCAGATTGCTGTCAGTGATCTTGTGTTTTTAGAGATATACAGATGTCCATTTCCTCTGGGTATAGAGACAGCACCTGTCAAATGAGGGTTTTATGACCTGCTTCAGGGGAGAATTGTTGGGGGAAGGTGAGAGCTATCTTCCTGCTTCTGCTGTTTTCTAAATACCCCCATATTCTGGGGTAGTGTGTCCTGAACCCCATCACTCAAAAGTTACCACTGGTTTTATATCTCTGTATGATATATTCCAAGCTTTTCAACATGACATACAAAATTTCCTCTCTTTCCCATCCTCCTATGATCTTTCTAGTTTCAATCACCACCACTTTCCACCTTTCATTTTACATTCTATTGTCAAGGACTGCTCATACTTCTCATCCACACACAATGCTATTTTATTCCTCCCTGTCTGTATATATATTGTCTTCTCTGCCCGGAATGTTCTTACCCCTCTTTTTTTACTTGAGTAACTCCCATTTACTCTCCCTTATTCTGCTCAGGTGTTACCTTCTCTATGAAGCCTTCTTTAATGTACTTAAACTGCTAAGCTTCCTCTTCTACATTTCTAAAAGAAATTGTGCTTCCCTCTTTAAATCATTTTTTTAAAATTTTACTTTAAGTTCTGGGATACATGTGCAGAATGTGCAGATTTGTTATGTAGGTGTACATGTGTCATGTGGTTTGCTACACCTATCAACCTGTCATCTAGGTTTTAAGCTCTGCATGCGTTAGGTATTTGTCCTAATGCTCTCCCTCTCCTTGCCCCCGACCCCCCCACCCAGTGTGTGTTGTTCCCCCTCCCTGTGTCCATGTGTTCTCATCATTCAACTCCCACTTATGAGTGAGAGAATGTTCTCTGTTCCTGTATTAGTTTGCTGAGGATGATGGCTTCCAGCTTCATCCATGTCCCTGCAAAGGACACGATCTCATTCTTTTTTATGGCTGCATAGTATTTCATACAAGCCTCATTTTTCATCTACACAAAAACTCCATCAGTCTGACAGTCACCACATCTCATTCAGAAGCCCCTGAAGCTTCCTGGATCCAGCCTTATATCCCTCTTACTAAACATAATACAGGAATGTCAACTCTGGGCTCCATTTGTATCCTCATACCCGCAAAGAGAATTCTGCAGCAAAGGCCCTACTCAGAATCCATACTGCTTAAGGAGGGGAAGGAGATTATAATCAGCAATTATTTCTCCCTATTACAGAGATTATAAAGTATTTTCTTATCCAAAAGGACTGAAAAGCCAGGATTCAAATAAAAAGTGAGACTAAGTGTAGGGGATCCCATTTGCCTAGGCCATAGAGCTGGGATGAAAGAATTAAGGCCTAGGTCAAAGACAGGGGAAAGTAACCAGGGCAACTTGCTGATGAGAGATGACTTGGGTCCTAGCTACACTGTCTCTTTATTGGCTATGACATGAAATAACCATGGGTTTCTATTCTGCCTCTCACGCTCTGGCCTTGAGATGGTGGGCAAGATACTTATATCCTATGGGACGGTTTCCCCATTTCTAAAGTAGAAATTAGAATATTTACACTAAATACTTGCTATGAAGAATAAATGAAATAATATAGGAAGCAGGCATGACATTGCAGACAAATTTGGTTTACTAGTTACATTTCTGTTTTTTCTTCAAAATTTATTTTTTTCATTCAATTTACCTTTACAACTACATCTATAGTAAGTGATAACTGCTTTTGAAATGCAAGTAAAAATACCAAGTTATCTTTAAAAATGCATTTGACTTCCAAAACTTATTTGATTTAAATAAATATGTTAATTAATTGTGTCAGACATGGAATGAATTCTAAAGTCTGTTTGTAAATACCCAACGGTGACAAGGCCAATCCTAAGTCAGTGGTATGTGCTAAAAACTGTGCTTCTTGCTCCGTGTGATGCCAGGAGGAATTAGTCAATGTTCTGGCCAGGCAACACTACACACAATTCAGTACAATAGTGTGTCAATTGCTCAAGCAGTTCCTAAACAGCCCTGTTGTGGCTAACAGGGCTACAAGGTTCACCAGTATAGTTGTTAGTTTGCCTTGTCACATATCCATAGATTTAGCCGGTAAGAAGAAAATGAGCCCAAATGGATCCAAGTGGTTGATTGCTTGCGTAGACAGCAAAAGCAAGATCAGCATTGTGTCAGCACTGTGTCCCTAGTCTTACAGTATGACACTGAATTGGAGGTACTCCGTGACAGCACAGATGGTGGGTCTCCCTGCTTGTGAGGAGCCCACAGTCATATCCTGTAGCCAAGGTTGAAACTACACTGAATACTGAACCCAAGATCACACCTGACACAGCTGCGACTATGGAACAGCAGGGGCGACCCAGCTCCTGAACATCCCAGGCACAACACCTGGGGATGTATCCATGCTTTTGAATTGGAGGAACTGGTGTCAATGACTACCGTGAACTGACTGCCTTCTGACAGTTCCCTTAAGCCAAAGATGCAAATGAATTGTTTGGACTGGATAAGAAACCCCAGAGGGAAAGGTCACGCAGTGGGAGGCCACATTGGGAGCCTTGGCCAGCTCCTGCCTAACTAATGTATGTCCTGCTGGGGGTACTCTAACAAGGGTATAAACTCTTAGAGTCCACGGGTATCACTTGTACCCTCTGGGATTGTACTTGCATGTGCGCCCTGACTATCCTGACCCTGCCTGAGCCCCGGAAGGCATTTACATCAGCCTCAGTTTCCTGGCCAGTATCATACCAAGCCTGAAATGCAGGCTTGGGCTGGACAAAAAAGGTTAATACAGAATCTTAGTTAGGAAGTCACCTGCCTTTGTCAGATAGACCTTCATAATTAATAGGATTTGTATAAGATGGCTATGATGGGAAATCTGGTGTGTCAACTTGGCTCAGTCATGGTCCAGACAAAATTGTTCACTTTGTCCAGGGTAGGTGTCTCTCTGAAGGTGTTTTTCAGCTGAGACTAACAGTTAAATAAACAGACACTGGGTAAACTTAATTGCCCTCCACAATGTGGGTGGGCCTCATCCGGTCACTTGAAGGCTTTCAGAGAAGAAGACTGAAGTTCTCCTCAAGATGAAGAAATTCTGCCTCTACGCTGCCCTTAAATTTGAGAGATCACATCACCTCTGCCATGGGACTCCAGCCTGACATCCTGCTCTGCAAGGTTTGTACTTCCAGCCCCCACATTTGCATGATCCACTTCCTCAAAATCAATTTCTCTCTGTCTCTCTCTGCGTGCACACACACACACACACACACACACACACACACACACACACACACAGAGGAACCTTAACCAATAGGCTGCATACATCTGGGACCCTTAAAGGGCATAACTGAGATCAGTACTGCAGGTTGGTCTCACTCTGCTGCAGCTGCATGGCTCCTAAGGCAGAGGCCTGTGGCATTCCCCTCCCACCCTCTGCAGACTGCCATCCATGTGGCTCATCACTGTGACTCAGGGTTTGGTCATCCAACCATGTAGAGATCACTACCATTCCACAAGTGTTCCCTGCCCTCCTTCTGTCTGTGAGGTCCTCTGTCCCATCCTGAGGACACAGAGATCTACTGGGTATGTTTCCAGCTTTCCAGGAGAGACCACAGAGCCTGGTGAGGGAAATACACCTGCAAAGAGAACTTCAGTGCAGTAACAGCAACGGGCATAGCCGGTGTGTTCACCAACTAATGAGAGATCACACTACCAACATCTCCCACTTGATTTTCCCCATCAACTAACAGCTTATCATGGAAATTATCCCATTGGTAGGTAAGTTGGATTCCCCTCATTGTTTCCCCTGGGGCATGCGGAGTTACAAAGCAAATTGATACTGGTATGTTGTGTCAGAGTGCAATCCAAGAATGGAATGCTCTGTAGTGATGTGATTGCCAAAGCAGTCAATAAGTCTTTGTAAGTTCTCAGATGAAGCAACATTACAAGCCTCTCTCAGTTTACAAGGAGTGACATGTATGGAAAATCCAGTTTATTTAAGACTCTAGAAAAAGTCAATTGCCTTCCCTGTAACCCTCAGTCCCCAAATGCCAGTAGCCCCTGCCAATCACTCCAGCAACCAAAGCTGCCCTCAGAATGTCCTAAATGTCCCAAAATGTGCAATGATTTTCTTGCTATAAATACAAGTTTAGGATTGAAATTACCCTCAGTCTTCTTATTTACATAAAAAGAATAGGAATGTTGTGGTCAGTACAGAGGAAATAGCTCTCTAGTGTGGAAAAGGACACGTTTCCTAGGAGGGGTTAAGGCACCTTCCTCCTCTGTCTTGCTTTCTGTGATAGGAAAGTTTTTCAGGACCAAGCGAGGTGGCTCAGCCCTCTAATCCCAGCATGTTGGGACGTCGAGGCACAAGTATTGCTTGAGCCCAGGAGTTCGCGATCAGCCTGCGGAACATAGGGATACCTCGTCTTTACAAAAACAAACAAACAAACAAAAAAACAACCCCAGATGTGGTGAAGTGTGCATGTAGTCCCAGCTACGTGGGAGGCTGAGATGGGAGGATGGCTTGAGCCTGGGTGGTGAAGGCTATGGTGAGCCATGATTTCCCCACTGCACTCCAGGCTGAGCAACAATGAGACCCTGTCTGAAATAAGACAAAAAGAAAAGAAAGTATTTCAGAGCCATCTGGGGTGTGTGGTGAAGCTTCATTTCATAGGTCAACCACTGCCATGGGACACTGATGCTCAGGATGGTTCTGTGGTAGTCATGGCTCTGGGATCCTGGGACAGATGTCCTTCTCCTTGGTGAGGACAGACCTCTCTAGGCTGGGACACAGGAGGAAGGGGCCAGGCTAGGTTGTCGGGCTGCCAGGGACAGCTGTCTGCTGTGGGATCACAGATGAGATCAGGAGAAGGACAGCTTAAGGGAGGAGAGGGGAGACGAACTCCTCAGGTGAGGGTGTGGAGTCTGTTAGTGAAGGGGACATTGGCCCTACATCCTGACATTGCTCTAGGTTCCCATGGAGGGACATGAAGAAAGAAACCAAGGCTGATGGGAGAGGGACAATAGCTTTCATCACCTCCCATCCAATGTGTTCAATGGTCCCTGAGAAAAGCCTATGCCCTTTTGTGATCTAAAAGGTCATTTCCTGGCACCCCTCCATCCACTACCCATGAGGATAAGAGATTTGAGATAAACTGAGTCCTTCAGGGAGAAAGGCCAGTAGGAGTTGCAAGGTCTTCTCATAAGACTCATCGTCTTACCCTTGTGGTGACTTTCACACTGTGTTCATCATGTCCTCTGTTCCCGTGTACTCTGAGGTCGCTCTTCTAAACGTCCTGTCTGTGCTGGGAAGAGTGGGTATATTGCACACAGTCTTGCTACCTAAGGGATTTAATAAGGTTTCTGAAAGTTCCCTAGGCTGGGCAGTAAATTCCCAGATCCTAGGGAACCATTGTGGCCGCACTACATGAGATTCATTGGGTGTGAATCCTGGAGTCTGCATTTTTAAAAGATTCTGGGTTCCAACTTTCATGGAAACTTGTTTGAGGACTACTAGAGCTAGGGAGTAGTCTTTCCCAGCCACACAGCTTTCTCCTTTGTGAATGTATAGAAGGGATAGGTTTGGAGTGTTCTCTGATGTACAAACTCAAGACCTTCAGGTTACGGGGCTGACACTGACATGCTGCCTGGTATGGTAATGACACACTCAGGGCACCTTCTCCAAATGATACCCAGACCAATCCTTTCAAGCCTCCATCTCTAAATGATTTCTGAAGAAATCAAATTTCCATTCATTGTACAGTCCCATGCTGTAAAATTATAAATATTTTGCAGTAGCTTTTGGGTCTTGCCCTTGATTGCACAAATATGTAGCACAGTAGATGTTTTCATGATGCCTCTGACCCATGCTCCACTGCTTACTGCTGGGTGACATTGAGAAAGTTACTTAACATCTCTGTGCCTCCTTTCTCCATTAGTTCTTTGGAAATAGTACTTGTAAAGTCATCTACTTCTTGCAGGCAGTTTAGAGCACTGACTGTGTAAACAAGTACAGTTGTCAAGACAGTTCCTTGCATATAGTAAGTTTCCAATTAATTCTAGCTGTGACATTTTTGCTGTGAATATTGTTGCTCTTCCCACATTTTCCTGGAGCATGTTCCAGAGATACAAAGTCAAGACTACTTTGACCCCTTGGCTGATCTTTGGGTCATCTCTTCAGCTCTTCAGGGACTCAAAGACTGAGTCTGCGGGGCTTGGGGGAGGGAATAGTTTTTTTTTTTAGCATAATGAATATTCAGCTCTCCTTAAAGGGTATTGTGGAAACTAAATGAAATGGTGGGATTTAGTCATCATGAACTTCTAGGAAAAATTTACATTTCTCTAGGCAATTAGACCTCTAGTGGCCTCTTCATGTGATTTGTATAATGCTTTGAAAAGTAAGTAGTCACTGGATAATGATAGGACATAGGTAAATAAACTTAAAAACAGTTTATGAATTTTTTATTTCATAGTCTGTGCTTTTTGTATCCTGTCTTTGTCTAACATGATGTCAGACATCCTCATACATTTTCTTCTACAAGTGTTGTAACATTAGCTTTTACATTTAGTTCTATGATGCATTTTTTTAAAAAAATTAGAAATAGAGCCTCCCTATGTTGACCAGGCTGTTCTTGAACTCCTGGTCTCAAGCAATCCTCTCATCTCAGCCTCCCAAAGTGCTGGGATTACAGGCGTGAGCCACCTCGCCTGACCATGCCTGGCCAATTTAAGACTTTTCTTCCTTTCTGATGTGAGTATTGAATGGTATACATTTCCCTCTATGCTTTAGTTTCATCTTGCAAAGTTTGATATGTTGCATTTTTATTTTAAAATTTTCTCTGTGAGGTCCGGTTCTGAAGAGGAACTGCTCCAGTCTGCAGCTCCCAGTGTGACCGACGCAGAAGATGGGTGATTTCTGCATTTCCAACTGAGATACATGGTTCATCTTATTGGGACTGGTTGGACTGTGGGTGCAGCCCACAGAGGGCGAGCTGAAGCAGGGCGGGGCATCGCCTCACATGAGAAGTGCAAGGGATCAAGGGATTTCCCTTTCCTAGCCAAGAGAAGATGTGACAGACTTTACCGGGAATATCAGGGCACCGCCACCTAAATACTGTGCTTTTCCAATGGTTGTAGCAAATGGCACACCAGGAAATTATATCCCGTACCTGGATCAGCAGGTCCCATGCCCACAGAGCCTTGCTCACTGCTAGCGCAGCAGTCTGAGATCAAATTGCAAGGCTGCAGCCTGGCTGGGGGAGGGGCATCTGCCATTGCTAAGGCTTGAGTAGGTAAACGAAGCAAAGCTTGAACTGGGTGGGACCCACTGCAGCTCAACGAGGCCTGTCTGCCTCTGTAGACTTAACCTCTGGGGGCAGGGCATAGCTGAACAAAAGGCAGCAGAAACTTCTGCAAACTTAAACGTCCTTAAACATCCCTGTTGGACAGCTCTGAAGAGAGCAGTGGTTCTCCCAGCAAGGTGTTTGAGCTCTGAGAATGGACAGACTGCCTCCTCAAGTGAGTCCCTGACCTCCGTGTAGACTAACTGGGAGACACTTCCCAGTAGGGGCCAACTGACATCTCATACAGATGGGTGCCCCTCTGAGACAAAGCTTCCAGAGGAAGGATCAGTCAGCAATATTTGCTATTCTGCAATATTTGCTGTTCTGCAGCCTCTGCTGGTGATACCCAGGCAAACAGGGTCTGGAGTGCACCTCCAGCAAACTCCAACAGACCTGAAGCTGAGGGATATGACTGTTAGAAGGAAAACTAACAAACAGAAAGGAATAGCATCAACATTAACAAAAAGGACATCCACACCAAAACCCCATCTGTGGGTCACCATCATCAAAGACCAAAGGTAGATAAAACCACAAATATGGGGAGAAACCGGAGAAGAGAAGCTGAAAATTCTAAAAACCAGAATACCTCTTCTCCTCCAAAGGACTGCAGCTCCTCACCAGCAACAGAATAAAGCTGGACGGAGAATGACTTTGACGAGTTGACAGAAGTAGGGTTCAGAAAATCGGTAATAACAAACTTCTCCAAGTTAAAGGAGGATGTTTGAACCCATTGCAAGGAAGCTAAAAACCTTTGAAAAGATTAGATGAATGGCTAACTAGAATAAACACTGTACAGAAGACCTTAAATGACTTGATGGAGCTGAAAACCATGGCACAAGAACTACGTGACACATGCACAAGCTTCAGTAGCTGATTCGATCAAGTGGAAGAAAGGGTAATGGTGATTGAAGATCAAATTAATGAAATGAAGCAAGAAGAGAAGTTTAGAGAAAAAAGAGTAAAAAGAAACAAACAAAGCCTCCAAGAAATATGGGACTATGTGAAAAGACCAAATCTACGTCTGATTGGTGTACCTGAAAGTGACGGGGAGAATGGAACCAAGCTGGAAAACACTCTTCAGGATATTATCCAGGAAAACTTCCCCAACCTAGCAAGGCAGGCCAGCATTCAAATTCAGGAAATACAGAGAACACCACAATGATACTCCTCGAGAAGAGCAACCCCAAGACACATAATTGTCAGATTCACCGAGGTTGAAATGAAGGAAAAAATGTTAAGGGCACCCAGAGAGAAAGGTCAGGTTACCCACAAAGGCAAGCCCATTAGACTAACAGTGGATATCTCAGCAGAAACGCTACAAGTCAGAAGAGAGTGGGGGCCAATATTCAACATTCTTAAAGAAAAGAATTTTCAACCCAGAATTTCATATCTAGCCAAACTAAGCTTCATAAGTGAAGGAGAAATAAAATCCTTCGCAGACAAGCAAATGCTGAGAGATTTTGTCACCACCAGGCCTGCCTTACAAGAGCTGCTGAAGGAAGCACTAAACATGGAAAGGAACAACTGGTACCAGCCACTGCAAAAACATGCCAATTTGTAAAGACCATCAATGCTAGGAAGAAACTGCATTAACTAACAGGCAAAATAACCAGCTAACATCATAATGACAGGATCAAATTCACACATAACAATATTAACCTTAAATGTAAATGGGCTAAATGCCCCAATTAAAAGACAGAGACTGGCAAATTGGATAAAGAGTCAAGACCCATTGGTGTGTTGTATTCAGGAGACCCATCTCACGTGCAGAGACACACACATAGGCTCAAAATAAAGGGATGGAGGAAGATCTACCAAGCAAATGGAAAGCAAAAAAACAAAAAAAACAAAACAAAACAAACAACAAACAAACAAACAAACAAAAAACAGGGGTTGCAATCCTAGTCTCTGATAAAACAGACTTTAAACCAACACAGATCAAAAGAGATAAAGAAGGCTATTACATAATGGTAAAGGGATCAATTCAACAAGAAGAGCTAACTATCCTAAATATACATGCATCCAATACAGGAGCACCCAGATTCATAAAGCAAGCCCTTAGAGACCTGCAAAGACACTTAGACTCCCACACAATGATAATGGAAGACTTTAACACCCCACTGTCAACATTAGACAGATCAACGAGACAGAAGGTTAACAAGGATATCCAGGAACTGAACTCAGCTCTGCAACAAGCAGACCTAATAGACATCTACAGAACTCTTCACCCCAAATCAACAGAATGTACATTCTTCTCAGCACCACATCGCACTTATTCCAAAATTGACCACATAGGTGGAAGTGAAGCACTCCTCAGCAAATGCAAAAGAATAGAAATGATAACAAACTGTCTGTCAGACCACAGTGCAATGAAATTAGAACTCAGGATTATGAAACTCACTCAAAACCACACAACTACATGGAAACTGAACAACTTACTCCTGAATGACTATGGGGTAAATAACGAAATGAAGGCAGAAATAAAGATGTTCTTTGAAACCAATGAAAACAAAGACACAACATACCAGAATCTCTGGGACACATTTAAAGCAGTGTGTAGAGGGAAAAGTACAGCACTAAATGCCCACAAGTGAAAGCAGAAAAGATCTAAAATTGACACCCTAACATCACAATGAAAAGAACTAGAGAAGCAAGAGCAAACACATTCAAAAGCTAGCCGAAGGCAAGAAATAACAAGATCAAAGCAGAACTGAAGGAGATAGAGACACAAAAAAACCTTCAAAAAATCTGTGAATCCAGGAGCTGGTTTTTTTTTTAAAGATCAACAAAATCGATAGACTGCTAGCAAGACTAATAAAGAAGAAAAGAGAGAAGAATCAAATAGACGCAACAAAAAATGATAAAGGGGATATCACCACTGATCCCACAGAAATACAAACTACCATCAGAGAATACTATAAACACCTCTATGCTTATTTGCATAGAAAATCTAGAAGAAACGGATAAATTCTTGCACACATACACCCTCCCAAGACTAAACCAGGAAGAAGTTGAATCTCTGAATAGACCAATAACAGGCTCTGAAATTGAGGCAATAATTAATAGCTTACCAACCAAGAAAAGTTCAGGACCAGATGGATTCACAGCTGAATTCTACAAGACGTACAAGGAGGAGCTGGTACCATTGCTTCTGAAACTACTCTAATCAATAGAAAAAGAGAGAATCCTCCCTAACTCATTTTATGAGTCCAGCATCATCCTGATAACAAAGCCTGGCAGAGACACAACAAAAAAAGAGAATTTTAGACCAATATCCCTGATGAACATCGATGCAAAAATCCTCAATAAAATACTGGCAAACCGAATCCAGCAGCACATCAAAAAGCTTATCCACCATGATCAAGTGGGCTTCATCCCTGGGATGCAAGGCTGGTTCAACACACACAAATCAATAAACGTAATCCAGCATATAAACAGAACCAATGACAAAAACCACATGATTATCTCAATAGATGTAGAAAAGGCCTTTGACAAAATTCAGCAGCCCTTCATGCTAAAAACTCTCAATAAATTAGGTATTGATGGGACATATCTCAAAACAATAAGAGCTATTTATGACAAACCCACAGCCAATATCATACTGAATGGGCAAAAGCTGGAAGCATTCTCTTTGAAAACTGGCACAAGAGAGGGATGCCCTCTCTCACCACTCCTATTCAACATAGTGTTGGAAGTTCTGGCCAGGGCAATCAGGCAGGAGAAAGAAAAAAAGGGTATTCAATTAGGAAAAGAGGAAGTCAAATTGTCCCTGTTTACAGATGACATAATTGTATATCTAGAAAACCCCATCGTCTCAGCCCAAAATCTCCTTAAGCTGGTAAGCAACTTCAGCAAAGTCTCAGGATACAAAATCAATGTGCAAAAATCACAAGCATTCTTACACACCAATAACAGACAAACAGAGAGCCAAATCATGAGTCAACTCCCATTCACAATTGCTACAAAGAGAATAAAATATCTAGGAATCCAACTTACAAGGGATGTGAAGGACCTCTTCAAGGAGAGCTACAAACCACTGCTCAACGAAGTAAAAAAGGACACAAACAAATGGAAGCACATTCTATGCTCATGGATAGGAAGAATCAATATTGTGAAAATGGCCATACTGCCCAAGGCAATTTATAGATTCAATGCCATCCCCATCAAGCTCCCAATGACTTCCTTCACAGAATTGGAAGAAACTACTTTAAAGTTCATATGGAACCAAAAAAGAGCCTGCCTTGCCAAGACAATCCTAAGGAGAAGGAACAAAGCTGGAGAAATCAGGCTACCTGACTTCAAACTATGCTACAAGGATAAAGTAACAAAAACAGTATGGTACTGGTACCAAAACAGAGATATAGACCAATGAAACAGAACAGAGCCCTTAGTAATAACACTACACATCCACAACTATCTGATCTTTGACAAACCTGACAAAAACAAGCAATGGGGAAAGGATTCCCTATTTAATAAATGGTGCTGGGAAAACTGGTTAGCCATATGTAGAAAGCTGAGACTGGATCCCTTCCTTACACCTTATACAGAAATTAATTCAAGATGGATTACAGACTTAAATGTTAGACCTAAAACCATAAAAACCCTAGAAGAAAACCTAGGCAATACCATTCAGGACATTGGCATGGGCAAGGACTTCATGACTAAAACACCAAAAGCAATGACAACAAAAGCCAAAATTGACAAAAGGGATCTAATTAAACTCAAGAGCTTCTGCACAGGAAAATAAACTATCATCAGAGTGAAAAGGCAACCTAGAGAAAGGGAGAAAATTTTTGCAATCTACTCATCTGACAAAGGGCTAATATCCAGAATCTACAAAGAACTTAAACAAATTTACAAGAAAAAAAATCAAACAACCCCATCAAAAAGTGGACAAAGGATATGAACAGACACTTTTCAAAAGAAGACATTTATGCAGCCAACAGGCACATGAAAAAATGCCCATCATCACTGGTCATCAGAGAAATGCAAATCAAAACCACAATGAGATACCATCTCACACTAGTTAGAATGGTGATCATTAAAAAGTCAGGAAACAACAGGTGCTGGAGAGGATGTGTAGAAATAGGAACGCTTTTACACTGTTGGTGGGAGTGTAAACTAATTCAACCATTGTGGAAGACAGTGCGGTGATTCCTCAAGGATCTAGAACTAGAAATACCATTTGATCCAGTGATCCCATTACTGGGTATATACCCAAAGAATTATAAATCATGCTACTATAAAGACACATGCACATGTATGTTTTTTGAAGCACTATTCACAATAGCAAAGACTTGGAACCAACCCAAATGTCCGTCAAAGATAGACTGGATTAAGAAAATGTGGCACATATACACCATGGAATACTATGCAGCCATAAAAAAGGATGAGGCTATGTCCTTTGTGGGGACATGGATGAAGCTGGAAACCATCATTCTGAGCAAACTATCACAAGGACAGAAAACCAAACACCTCATGCTCTCATTCGTAGGTGGGAATTGAACAATGAGAATATTTGGACACGGGGGAGGGGAACATCACACACTGGGGCCTGTCGTGGGCTGGGGGACAGGGTGAGGGATAGCATCAGGAGAAATACCTAATGTAAATGACGAGTTAAAGGGTGCAGCAAACCAACATGGCACATGTATACCTATGTAACAAACCTGCTTGTTGTGCACATTTGAACTTAAAGTAGAACTTAAAGTATAATAAAAAATAAAAATATACTCATAGGTGGGAATTGAACAATGAGAACACATGGACACAGGAAGGGGAACATCACACACCGGGGCCTGTTGTGGGGGGGAGGGGGGAGGGATAGCATTAGGAGATATACCTAATGTTAAATGACTAGTTAATGGGTGCAGCACACCAACATGGCACATGTATGCCTGTGTAACTAATCTGCATGTTGTGAACATGTACCCTAAAACTTAAAGTATAAAAAAAAATAAAAATAAAAATAAAATTTTCCCTACAATTTCTTCTTTCATCCCTGCATTACTTAAAAGTTTTGTTTAATTTCTGCTATTTCATGGATTCTAGATATCTTTCTACAAGTAATTTCTATTTGAATTCTTTTGTGGTCACGAAACATGTTTTATAAGTTTTCATTCCTTTTGAATTTGTTGATATTTGTTTTTCGGCCTATAATATGGTTTATCTTGGTGAAAATTCCATGAGCACTTGAGACGAATATGCATTCTGCTGTTGCTCTATAAATATCAATTAGGCCAAGTTGTTTAATAGTGATGTTTAAGCCTTCTGCACGTATATATCCTGGTGTTTTTGTACACTCTTTCTACCAATTGCTGGCAGGAGTGTTGAAAAGTTCTACTATAACTGCATGTGTGTCTATTTCTTCTTTCTGATGTATCGATTTTGCCTCATGTATTTTGAAGGTGCATACATACTCATGGTGTTTCTGTCTCCTGAATCAATGCACCTCTCTATGATTATTATGTAATGTCCCACTTTGTCCCTTGTAATAATCTCCACTATAAAGTGTGCTTTGTGAGGTATTAATCCCTCCAGTTTTTATTTGATTTGTATTTGTGGGGTTATATCTTCTTCTATCCTTTGCTTGTAACTTATTTATTTTTAACGTGGGTTTTTTCAAGATACGGATTACTGATAAATGTATTGTGAAAATCAAGATCTTCTTGCAGCTGCGCCACAATAAAAATACCAAAAAATTAGATGCAGAAGTTAATATAAAACTGAAGTGTTATGAAGAAATCCACAGAATAATTTGTAAGGTTCTTCAAAAGAATCTAAATCAAACCATTTTACAGCCTTTATAGAAAGATAACTTGAAATTAAAGTGATATATTTGTCTAAAAATATTATTTTATCCCACCATTTTCTGCAGTAGGGTTTTGGATAAAATTTCATTTTACAGAAGTGTTATGGTGCTAAAAGTTCTTTGAAAAATGGCTATATCAGATGATCTCTCAGAGCTCTCTTAGCTTTGACATTTTGGAGTTCAAATATCCTTCTGTAGATTGAGTGGGAAAGGTAAAAAGGAGAACAATATCATGGGGGAGGAAATGTTGGTCTTTTATATTTTTCTTTTCCTTTTTTCCCTAAACTAACCAGTCTCTTTTGGTCCTCAGTTGGGCTGTTAATCCAGGGAAGAGGTGCCCTTCAGGAGAATACACTGGATTCAATGGAGCCCAAGGCAGGATTGAATCGCTCAGAAAAACTGGGGAGGGGGGATGGATAGCATAAGGAGATATACCTAATGTTAAATGACGAGTTAATGGGTGCAGCACACCAACATGGCACATGTATACATATGTAACAAACCTGCACGTTGTGCACATGTACCCTAAAACTTAAAGTGTAATAAAAAAAACTAGCCAGAATAACTTTTGAAAGGCTGTAAATGGAGATGATTATGACCCTCTGATTTATGTTACTTGACACTCAAGTTGCTCAAAGTGCCTTCTCATCAAGAGCTGTTTGGGTAGAGACAGACATATTTGTTCAGCCCTGTTTTTGTTTTCTGTTTTCTTCTCCTTCTCTCCTTATCCCCTGCCTCCCTCCCTCCCTCCCTCCCTCTCTCCCTTCCTTCCTTCCTCCCTTCCTCCCTTCCTCCCTTCCCTTTTTAATAAAAAGAAATGAACTGATTTTTTTTCTCAGTAGAAAGATCAGAATATTTCACAATTTTTGTGCGTTTTTTTGAAACTTTTATTTTGGGTTGAGGGGTACATGTGCAGGTTTGTTACCTAGGTAAACTTGTGTCATAGGGGTTTGTTGTACAGATTATTTCATCACCCAGGTATTAAACCCAGTACCTATTAGGTATTTTTCTGATCTTCTCCCTCCTCCCACCCTCCACCCTCCAACAGGCTCCGGTGGGTGTTGTTCCCCTCTATGTGTCCGTGTGTTCTCATCATTTAGTTCCCACTTATAAGTGAGATCTTGTGGTATTTAGTTTTCATTTCTTGCATTAGTTTGCTAAGGATAATGGCCTCCAGCTCTATTCATGTTCCTGCAAATGATATGATCTCGCTTTTTAAAATGGGCACATAGTATTCAATGGTGTATATGTACCACATTTTCTTTATCCAGTCTACTGTTGATGGGCATTTAGGTTAATTCCATGTGTTTCTTATTGTGAATAGTGCTGCAATGACCATACATGTGCATGTCTTTATAATAAAAAGATTTGTATTCCTTTGGGTATATTCCCAGCAATGGGATTGCTGTGTCAAAATGGTATTTCTATTTTTAGGTCTTTGAGGAATCTCCACGCTCCTTTCCACAATCGTTGAACTAATTTTTATACTCCAACCAACAGGGTGCCAGTGTTGCTTTTTCTGCACAAACTCACCAGCATCTGTTATTTTCGTTCTTACCTTTTTATCTAGTATTATAAACTCAGACAATTTTTTTTTGAGACAGGATCTCACTCTGTCTGTGGATGTGAATTCCACTTGTCTCTGAGACTTCCAGGGAATCCAGCTCTCTCAATTGCGTATGTTTGGCCTTTATGAATTTGTTACATTTTCAGTTGTTTCCTTCTTACTCACTTTTATGACTGTCACTGTCTCCACATGTGCTCTGCCAGAAGTGATGCAGTTTGTGTGTCTCATCTCTCCTTAGAGGGACTAGTCGCCCTTTTGTATCAGTTCCCATGGCTGCCTTGTTACCTTGATGATCTTTTTTAGATCATGATCTAATAAATCCCCTATAATTTTTTTTTATTATTATACTTTAAGTTCTAGGGTACATGTGCACAACCTGCAGGTTTGTTACATAGGTATACATGTGCCATGTTGGTGTGCTGCACCCATTAACTCGTCATTTACATTAGGTATTTCTCCTAATGCTATCCCTCCCCCTGTCCCCCACCCCACCAAGGTGTGATGTTCCCCTTCCTGTGTCCAAGTGTTCTCATTGTTCAGTTCCCACCTATGAGTGAGAACATGCGGTGTTTGGCTTTTTGTCCTTGTGATAGTTTGCTCAGAATGATGTTTTCCAGCTTCATCCGTGTCCCTGCGAAGGACATGAACTCATCCTTTTTTATGGCTGCACAGTATTCCATGGTGTATATGTGCCACATTTTCTTAATCCAGTCTATCATTGATGGGCATTTGCATTGGTTCCAAGTCTTTGCTATTGTGAATAGTGCCGCAATAAGCATACGTGTGCATGTGTCTTTATAGTAGCATGTAAATCCCCTATAATTTTATAGATTATTAGGATATTGCTCATTTTCAGGGCTAGAGTGACTTTCTCTTGAGGCTTTCAAAATCTTATCTGAAGTTAGAACTCTCATTTGTTAATATTTTGACTACTGGTACAAAAATACAGTATTCAAATATTTGAATTAAAAGATAATCCAGGGGCTAGCTGTCTATGGCTTGAAAGCTAAATCCAGTCTATGGCTTATTTTTGCACATCTTTTGAGATAAGTATTTTTTTTTTTACATTTTAAAGTATTATTTCTAAAAAACACAATATGACACAGAAACTACATGGCCTACCAAGACTGAAATACTTATTGTAGGGCCTGTTAAGGAAAAATTTGCTGACCTCATATTAATTTAATACATATTATTCTGCTTTGCATTATTGTATACATTTTTTCACCCATTGTTTAATTTATTTACCTATAGATTGAAAATTATGGATTACTTTCTGATCTTACTGTATCCCTTCCATAAATCATCCAGCTTTATGATACCATGGTTTCAGTCGGGGGAACTTGGCCCAAGGCTCATGTGAATACACAAACATGTATGTGAGGTAGGAGACCAGCAGGACTTGTTTTCTGGTCATAACCCTACTGACTAAAACAGGATCTGATCCAAACAGGATAAGATAGTGAAACTGGCAGAAACCAGCAGGTGGCCGTGAGGGTGATTTCTGGCTGCCCTCATTGCTTATTAGCATGGGACATTCCCACCAGCATCATGACAGTTTATAAATGCCATGGCAATGAACCAGAAGTTTACCATAATAAAGTAAACAGCATATTGCTATTTATTTCATTAAGGATTTGTAGTTGTATATTCTCTCTAAAGGAATTTAATATTAATTTTCTTGATGTAAGATATTATTTCTTTTCTGATTAAAAAGTAGTAGATGATTTTTACAGAAAATTGTAAAATATGGAATAGCAGAATAAAAACAGCCAAAATTTCACAGTGTGAGGTAAACATTTGTTGCACTTCTAGCCAATCCCTTTTATAACTCACTCATATCTTAAATTGTATACATATATCAAATCATCAAATTGTACCCCATAAATATATATAATTATTAGTTGTTAAGTAAACATTTTTAAAGAAGAAAAAATAATAAAAATCATCAACAATTTTGAAACAATATATCAACAGAAAAGTTATTCTTTGTATAACGTGACAGAGTTAATACTCTTTGTACACACAAACAAAAACCCTTGAGATGAAAAAAATTAAAACAGTATGGATATAACATGATAAATAAAAATAAGAATAAAATGGAAAATTAGCACCAAATCAGTTCAAATTCTAAAGATATAGAAACACTTATGCACCTTCTAGTAATTTTGGAATGAAAAATAAAGCAAAATTTAAATGGAAACTTTCTCCATCAAATTAGAAAACACTTATTTTTGAATAAACAACGAATACCCATGGATATTCTTCATAATGCTGCAGTTAAATGGGCACTATTATAAATCTCCCATTGCTGAGATTTTGTTTATGATTTTCTGTGTTTTGTAATTTTTATTTTTTTAATTTTTTTATTATACTTTAAGTTTTAGGGTACATGTGCACAACGTGCAGGTTTGTTACATATGTATACATGTGCCATGTTGGTGTGCTGCACCCATTAACTCATCATTTAACATTAGGTATATCTCCTAATGCTATCCCTCCCCCCTCCCTCCCCCCCACAACAGGCCCCAGTGTGTGATGTTCCCCTTCCTGTGTCCATGTGTTCTCATTGTTCAATTCCCACCTATGAGTGAGAACATGCGGTGTTTGGTTTTTTGTCCTTGCGATAGTTTGCTGAGAATGATGGTTTCCAGCTTCATCCATGTCCCTAAAAAGGACATGAACTCATCATTTTTTATGGCTGCATAGTATTCCATGGTGTATATGTGCCACATTTTCTTAATCCAGTCTATCATTGTTGGACATTTGGGTTGGTTCCAAGTCTTTGCTATTGTGAATAGTGTTGCAATAAACAAACATGTGCATATGTCTTTATAGCAGCATGTTTTGTAATCCTTTGGGTATATACCCAGGAATGGGATGTGCTTCCTGACTTTTTAATGATCGCCATTCTAACTGGTGTGAGATGGTATCTCATTGTGGTTTTGATTTGCATTTCTCTGATGGCCAGCGATGATGAGCATTTTTTCATGTGTCTTTTGGCTGCATAAATGTCTTCTTTTGAGAAGTGTCTGTTCATATCCTTTGACCACTTGTTGATGGGGTTGTTTGTTTTTGTCTTGTAAATTTGTTTGAGTTCATTGTAGATTCTGGATATTAGCCCTTTGTCAGATGAGTAGATTGCAAAAATTTTCTCCCATTCTGTAGGTTTGCCTGTTCACTCTGACGGTAGTTTCTTTTCCCGTGCAGAAGCTCTTGAGTTTAATTAGATCCCATTTGTCAATTTTGGCTTTTGTTGCCATTGCTTTTGGTGTTTTAGACATGAAGTCCTTGCCCATGCCAATGTTCTGAATGGTATTGCCTAGGTTTTCTTGTAGGGTTTTTATGGTTTTAGATCTAACATGTAAGTCTTTAATCCATCTTGAATTAATTTTTGTATAAGGTGTAGGGAAGGGATCCAGTTTCAGCTTTCTACATATGGCTAGCCAGTTTTGCCAGCACCATTTATTAAATAGGGAATCCTTTCCCCATTGCTTGTTTTTGTCAGGTTTGTGAAAGATCAGATAGCTGTAGATGTGCGGCATTATTTCTGAGGGCTCTGTTCTGTTCCATTGGTCTATATCTCTGTTTTGGTACCAGTACCATGCTGTTTTGGTTACTGTAGCTTTGTAGTATAGTTTGAAGTCAGGTAGCGTGATGCCTCCAGCTTTGTTCTTTTGGCTTAGGATTGACTTGGCGGTGTGGGCTCTTTTTTGGTTCCATATGAACTTTAAAGTAGTTTTTTTCCAATTCTGTGAAGAAAGTCATTGGTAACCGAATCCAGCAGCACATCAAAAAGCTTATCCACCATGATCAAGTGGGCTTCATCCCTGGGATGCAAGGCTGGTTCAACATATGCAAATCAATAAACGTAATCCAGCATATAAACAGAACCAATGACAAAAATCACATGATTATCTCAATAGATGTAGAAAAGGCCTTTGACAAAATTCAGCAACGCTTCATGCTAAAAACTCTCAATAAATTGGGTATTGATGGCACGTATCTCAAAATAATAAGAGCTATTTATGACAAACCCACAGCCAATATCATACTGAATGGGCAAAACCTGGAAGCATTCCCTTTGAAAACTGGCACAAGACAGGGATGCCCTCTCTCACCACTCCTATTCAACATAGTGTTGGAAGTTCTGGCCAGGGCAATCAGGCAGGAGAAAGAAATAAAGGGTATTCAATTAGGAAAGGAGGAAGTCAAATTGTCCCTGTTTGCAGATGACATGATTGTATATCTGGAAAACCCCATCGTCTCAGCCCAAAATCTCCTTAATCTGATAGGCAACTTCAGCAAAGTCTCAGGGTACAAAATCAATGTGCAAAAATCACAACCATTCTTATACACCAATAATAGACAAACAGAGCGCCAAATCATGAGTGAACTCCCATTCACAATAGCTTCAAAGAGAATAAAATATCTAGGAATCCAACTTACAAGGGACATGAAGAACCTCTTCAAGGAGAGCTACAAACCACTGCTCAATGAAATAAAAGAGGATACAAACAAATGGAAGAACATTCCATGCTCATGGGTAGGAAGAATCAATATCGTGAAAATGGCCATACTGCCCAAGGTAATTTATAGATTCCATGCCATCCCCATCAAGTTACCAATGTGTTTTGTGATTTTTCAACAAGCAAAATTAAAAACATGATACAAATGAATGTTTTTCACTATGTTTACCAAGAATTTGTATCAATATAAAGACATATTTATGTTATAATGTATACATTTATATAAACATGGGTCTAATCAAGAAGAATATAACATTCTTCCGGATATTTTCTAACTTATGTATGCTCTTTTTTTTATTGAACTCTCAATCTATTTCCCAATTACTCATCTGAAAGTAATTGGGATAACATGATAACCATAACTCCAAATGTTATGGTTTGTTTATAGTACTGATGATGTAGTATTGGTTAGATATGATGGTCACATAAGAATTATCAGGATCACAAAGTAGTATAGGGATGCCAGAAATCTTGTTGGCATAGAATTTGGCTACTTTGTCTTCCTAATTATCCTAAGCTGAAACTGAAGCTGAATAGAAAATTTAGGCCAAATATTTGTGAAAAAGCAAACTTTGAATGGCTGCATGCAATAAAAAATATGCTTGGAATGATTAAAGGGACACCTGATTTTAATAAGAAAGAAAACCCTGCATTCTCTTGTAGTTTTGAAGTAGAAGACACACGGCACTTAGTTCCAGGTCCTGACAGGACTTAATTCATGGTCCTCACAGGATAGGGTGAAGAAACCCTCATGAACCCGCAGACAGAGATGACCGTGGATGATTGAGGAATCTCTAGCTGCCTTCATTGTTCACTAGCACATGACACTGTCACCAGCACCATGACAGTTTACAACCGCCATGGCAATGAACCAGAAGTTCACCCTCCCCTGCCCCCCTGCATTACTAGACAGTTCTAAGTAACTCGCCCTTCAATTTGCATTAACCTACCCCTTCATTTACATGGAACTGAAAGTGGGTATAAATGAGTATAAATACAGTTGTCAAGAGCCCATAGGTTGCTGCCTCCTGGCGCACTGCCTATAGGTTAGCCCTGTTCAGAAAGGAGCCGTACTGTTCTATAAAAGTATTGCTGTCTAACACCACCAGCTCATGCTTAAATTCTCTCCGAGGCAAAGCCAAGAACCCCCCTGGAATAAGCTCCAACTTTGGGGCTCGCCTATCCTACATGAGTTTCAAGGCAATAATTTTCCTGATAGTCCACAATTGTGTATTTCTCAAGTTGATTTGTTAATAATGTCAAAATCTCAGAATCTTTCATTCTATGTCTTGGTCAATATGTCATTTAAGCATAATGGTGACGTAAAAGCTGAAGTGTAATAATTGTTAGTCTGACTAGAAATGCAGTAGGATTATTGCCCTGTAAGATCTTTTATTGTTACATTCACAGGAAGCATGGCATAAAACCCAGAATCACAGAAAAAAGTGATTAATCAAAGCATGTATAAAAATTGGCCAAGGTGGGAAGATCACTTGAGCCCAAGAATTTGAGACCAGCATGAACAACATAGTGAGACCACTCTCTAAAAAATAAATGAATCAATTGCTCAGGTGTTGTGTCCACACCTGTAGTACCACCCACTTGGGAGGCTGCAGGATGAGGATTGTTTGAGCCCAGGAGTTGTGCCACTGCCCTCCAGCCTTGGCAACAGAGCAACATCCTTAGGAAAAAGCACGTGTAAATACAGACATAAAATTCCTTATTTCTGTCACAAAAGAAATACATCCTCCACTAAGGGTGACATGGGACTGTGTGTTTCCAGTGTTTCTTGATGCAGGAGATTGTTTGGGCAAAGAAACAAAAGCTCTCTTAAGTCCCTTTCTTTTTACTAAAATATGCCCTGTGGATGCGGATACAGGTGTTATGGGATCTTTGGGGTGTCGATTTTCTGGCTGGAAACCTCTGTGGCTGGTGGCACCTTTGTTCAAGTTCTTGTCCTGCATCCAGGAAGTATAAGGTACACAGACAAGTGGAGGGTAAACAAGACAAAAGGACTTTTCAGTCGGGCACTGAGTGGTTTTTTGGATCATGCCTGGTGGCTCCATGGATTATAACAGAGAACGTGGCAGCCCAGAGGGAATGGACCCTGATGGTGCCATTGAGAGCAACTGTAATGAGATCGTTGATAACTTCGATGATATGAATTTAAAGGAGTCTCTTCTTTGGGGCATCTATGCTTACGATTTTGAGAAGTCTTCTGCTATTCAGCAGAGAGCTATTATTACCTGTATGAAAGGGTCAAGTTCAGTCAGGTACTGGCAAGACAGCCACATTTGCTATTTCCATCCTGCAACAGTTGGAGACCCAAGCACTAATGCTGGCCCCCACCAGAGAACTGGCTCCACAGATCCAAAAGGTAATTCTGGCACTTGGAGACTATATGGGAGCAACTTGTCATGTCTGCATTGGTGGAACAAATGTTCAAACTGAAATGCAAAAACTGCAGGCTGAAGCACCACATATTGTTGTTGGTACACTTGGGAGAGTGTTTGATGTGTTAAACAGAAGATATCTTTTTCCAAAATGGATCAAAATGCTTGTTTTGGATGAAGCAGATGAAATGTTGAGCCGTGGGTTTAAGGATGAAATCTATGAGATTTTCCAAAAACTAAATACAAGTATTCAGGTTGTGTTGCTTTCTGCCACAATGCCAACTGATGTGTTGGAAGTGACCAAAAAATTCATGAGAGATCCAATTTGAATTCTGGTGAAAAAGGAATAATTGACCCTTGAAGGAATCAAACAGTTTTATATTAATGTTGAGAGAGAAGAATGGAAGTTGGATACACTTTGTGACTTGTACGAGACACTGACCATTACGCAGGCTATTATTTTTCTCAAGGCCCAAAGTGGACTGGCTGACTGAGAAAATGCATGCCAGAGACTTCAGTTTCTGCTCTGCATGGTGACATGGACCAGAAGGAGAGAGATGTTATCATGAGGGAATTCTGATCAGGGTCAAGCCGTGTTCTGATCACTAGTGACTTGTTGGCTCGTGGGATCGATGTGCAACAACTGTCTTTGGTTATAAATTATGATCTACCTACCAATCGTGAAAACTATATTCACAGAATTGGCAGAGGTGGTCTATTTGGGAGGAAAGGTGTGGCTATAAACTTTGTTACTGAAGAAGACAAGAGGATTCTTCATGACATTGAGACTTTCTACAATACTACAGTAAAGGAGATGCCCATGAATGTGGCTGACCTTATTTAATTCCTGGGATGAGAGTTTTGGATGCAGTGTTCGCTGTTGCTGAATAGGCAATGACAATATGCATTGTGGTTCTTTCTTTGGGACTATTTGGATCTTGTCTCGATGCTCATAATGGATCAGAAATATAGATTTTGATAGCAAAGCTACATTAGTCATGAACTCTTGTGAGGAAAGTCATTGGCTTCATCCTCTTTAGAGTTAGACTGTTGGGGTGGGTATAAAAGATGGGGTCTGTAAAATCTTTCTTTCTTAGAAATTTATTTCCTAGTTCTGTAGAAATGGTTGTATTTGATGTTCTCTATGATTTAATAATATACTTGTGGACTAAAAGATATAAGTGCTGTATAAAATCAGCCAATTATGTTAAACTAGCATATCTGCCTTTATTGTGTTTGTCATTAGCCTGAGTAGAAAGGACTTTAAAATTTTTTTAGAAAGCATTTGAATGCATTTTGTTTGGTATTATATTTATTCAGTAAAATATTTAATTAGTGCTAAGTGTGAACTGGACCCTGTTGCTAAGCTCCGGCAAGGAATCATCCTAGGTAGGGTTTAATCCCCAGTAAAATTGCCATATTGCACATGTCTTAATGAAGTTTGAATGTTAAGTAAACTGTATATTCACTTTTTAAAAAAACAAGACATAGAGGAGCTTTATTGAGTGTTAGAACAGCTCAGAGGAGATCCGCAGTGGGTAGTTCCTCTGTAGGCAGGTTGTTCGCTCAAGTGTTCAGCTCTCAGCAGAGAGGAGGCCCTGAAGAGTGTGGCTCCTCTTTGCAGGCAGGTCTTTCCAATGTCTGCAGCTCTCAGCAGAGAGGAGGCGCTGGAGAGGGTAGCTCCTCTCTGCAGCTGGTCGTCCCATTGTCTCTCCATCCTTTGCCCTGCTCTGGCTGAGTCCCAGGCATTTATGGACCTCAGAGGGGAGAAAGTGCATGTACATTGGTCCATGGGTGGCCATGGATCAGCCCAGAAAAGGCACCACAAGTCCACACTCTGGTCTCTGGGATTGGCTGCCTGGCCAGTCCCTGGTCTGAAGGTGGGTCCTTACCAGGGACTGCCCCCTTCTGCTCTGGAGCCTGTCTGCCTCCCACTGCAGTCTATGATGCCCAGGCTGCTCACACCAAGGGGCACCTGCAGGCCTCCGCCCAGCTGCCCTCAGCACCCCCTTGGCTTCCCCTCTCATGTTCCTCAAAAATCAAATTCTGGAGGTGTCTGAGGTGGCAGGGGGCAGGCATGCCAGTGCTGGCCTGGCCATGTGCACACTTGGCTGAGCTGTGACAGTGCAGGGGCTCAGCTCCCAACCTGCTCTGAAATCAGAGTGGGTGCTGGGAGCAGGGAGAGATCAGGCAGTGGGTGCTGACACTTCCAAGTCTGCAGGGACAGTGGGGGCCTTCCTGGGCTTCAGAGAGTGCAGGCTGCAGACACGCCTGGGTCTTGCACCTGGGAGGGCAGTTGCAGCTGCTCCTGGGGAGCTCCCAACCCACCAACTCTGAAGGGGTGGGGCTCCCACCTGTCCCCAGCTCCTGGGTCTGCAGCCATAGATCGTTTGGCTGCAGCTGCACCCGGGAGGGCAGGGATCCTGCCTGCTCACAGTCCCCCCAAGAGGACAGGGAGGCTTGGATCTGTAGCCACAATATGCCTACTCCATGGAGCTAGAGGTCTGGGTCTACAGCTGCCGTTTGGGCAGCTGCAGGTGCACCCAGGAGCTCCCTCCCCAACTCGTAAAAGATGGGGATCCCACTTGTCCCTGGCTCCTGCTGCCTCCACAGAGCGTGCAGCCCTGGCTGGGCCTCCCTGCTGCAGCCAGTGTGATGGCAGCAGCTGCTGCTATCATGGTGACAGTGAGGAAACTCTGGCTGTCCCTGAAAGTCCCTGGCTCAATGTGCATGTTCCTTCCTATGCAAGTTCCTGCTGCCCGTGGGTCTTGCTGTCTGCCTTCTGTCCCTGCAGAGCTGTGGGAGGAAATGTCGTGACTTCTTTCTTGCTGACTGTGACACATCAGGTGGGTCCACAGATCAGTCCTCCCAGAAGTTGAAGTGTGAGTGAGTGTGAGGGAAAGTGGGCAGACTTCCCATGGGTTGGGCCACTTGGTCCGTGGCCTGACAGAGGGCCTCATCCTCCTACTAGAAGTCAGCGACACCACCATGCACTTCCTCCCTTGAGGGGCCTGGAAAAGGGAGGAATAAGGGCCATAGAGGGGAGGAGGGTCAGGTGAACACGGAGTGAGTTTTGAACAGTGATATTGGGGTATTTGAGTCTCAGAGGCATAAAAAAAAACACACAGGGAGGATGGATTCCAAAGTCCTTAGTGGGGTCCTAGGAAGGGATGGAGGAAAGAGCAGGGGGAGGGGGGAGAAGGAGGGACACCACAGCCCTTAAGGCTAGCGCACATCTCACTGCGCATGCTATTTGGGCGCCCACCTCAGTGCACATGTTCACTGGGCGTCTTCTACTCTACCCCTTCGCCCTCGTGGTGAATGCCTTGGAGCTGTGAGGCCAAGTTCCTAAGGTCTAGATTCTTTCTCTCCTACTGAGATGCAGCAGGTAGGTCCACAGGCCAATCCAACTGGGAGTTGAAGTGTGAGTGAGGGTGAGGAGGAGCCAGTGGGCTTCTGGAGGGTCATCGGTGGGAGGGAGACTCAGAGGGAGAAGGGCCTCGAGGTCTTCATCCTTTATATGTGGCACTGCAGCCATGGGCCTTCTTTTTTGTCGGGGCCACAACTAGGGAGGAAGGAGGGCCTCGGCATGGCGGGGACTGGGTTATGATGGGGTGCATACTGGGGGAGCTGTTGGAGGTATCTGAGTCCCAGAAATGCCTCAAGCCCCCAACAGAGGACAGATTGTAGACTCCCCAGGGGGGACCCAGGCAGGGACGGCGTGGGTGGCAAGGAAGGGGCCTGGGAACTGGGAAGGCTGCGGGTTGGTGACTTCAGCCCCGAGGTCTGTAGAATGCCAGGCACAGGTGTCCAGTGAGGAGCACCCAGTGCTGTGTTGCAACTTCTCAACTCCACGAGGTTTGAATGGACGGGGCTTTGTGGTCGAGCAAAACTTGATTTTAGGGAGGAACTGGGACCAGGAAATGGGTATGTGACAAACACTGTGGTCACTCCCAGTTTAATTCTCTAGTTCTATTTTCCTACATGTCTCCATGATGGAAATTCCAGCTGTGAAACCAAACCACATCAGAGATATCCAGTATCTCTTGCCAGGAGCCTTAAGACATTGATAGCTTGACCACCTTAAGTGATTGTGCAAGCATTCTATTCAGAAGACACACAAACTTATACTTGCCCTGGGACTTACCTTCAAAGTATTTCCAAACTTTAAAAAAGTGACAAGTTAACATTTGGCCATGGAAGTGCTCAAATATAGCTATCCTCTCAAGTGCCATTTCCCAATCACAGTGTTCTGTATTCTCTTTGCAGAGTGAAATATAATTTGGCAAGGAAGATCAACATGTAGGCCGAGACCAAGACGAAGTTTACAACCTCCTGAGCTGATTGGGAGTATGCGTGAGTGCTTTAACATTCGTTGTTTTCTATTAGCAGAAATTATTTTTTTTTGTGATAGTGTCATTGAACTAGTATACATACACTGTTAAAGGTCTTCCGAGCTGATAAAAAATGATCATGGCATCTCATGAAGGAAAGACTGGTCCAAGAGGATTACGTTGTGTGTGTTTTTTTTGGAGACGGAGTCTTGCTCTGTCACCCAGGCTCGGCTCACTGCAACCTCCGTCTCCTGGGCTCAAGCAATTCTGCTGCCTCAGCCTCCCGAGCAGCTGTGACTACAGGTGCACGCCGCCTCGCCCAGCTAATTTCTTTTTGTATTTTAATAGAGACGGAGTTTCATCATGTTGCCCAGGCTGGTCTTGAACCCCTGAGCTCAGGCAATCCGCCTGCCTCAGCCTCCCAAAGTGCTGGGATTACAGGCCTGAGCCACTGTGCCCAGCCTACATTCTGATTTTGCCTGGATGGATTCCCCAGATTTTTCCCATGACTTCCTCCGTATGCTCATTCATAACAGATTGCACACATCCATCCCAACATAGATTAAACTGCCTTCCAAAGCCCTTGAGTGTAACTCTGTCTTAGAGTAACCTCTCTGTGGGAAGAATAACTTTATGAATAATAAGTATATGGAATAGTGTTGGAGAAATGTCTTTAGACTTATGATCAGAAATATCTATGTATTCTGTATATTTGCATTATTGACATGTATTTATAACAAAACTTTTTTTTTTTTCCTGAGATAGAGTCTTGCTCTGTCACCCAGGCTGGAGTGCAGTGGTGTGATCTCGGCTCACTGCAACCTCCGCTTCCCGTGTTCAAGCGATTCTCCTGCCTCAGCCTCCCAAGTAGCTGGGATTACAGGCATGCGCCACCACGCCTGGGTAATTTTTGTATTCTTAGTAGAGACAAGGTTTCACTGTGTTTGCTAGGCTGGTCTCGAACTCTTGACCTCGTGATCTGCTTGCCTTGGCTTCCCAAAGTGCTGGGCGTGAACCACTGCGCCCGGCCAAAACTTTTTATTTATACACACACAACCACGGTCCCAGGAGCCCAGTGATGAGGAGCCTCGAGAGGATCCACCAACTGAAAGTCGGGATCCTACACCTGGTCAGAAGAAGGAAGATCAGGGTGCAGCTGATATTCAAGGTGCTGGGAAGGGAAAGAAAGAACGTCTATGGGGGGAGGAGGCCTATGTGTGCATCATGCATTATGCCATGACCGGTAACAGGAGGAAAGAAAACATTAGGAAAGGATCGCAAACATTTGCTGAAAGTTGGCTGGAAAAGTGAAGAGTACAGTTTACAGCTTCATGCAGTCCCTGGATATAACGAGTCTTCTCCTAACTTTGAAATATATTTTTGTGTACTTGAAAATACAGTCCTTGCTAAATCAGATGAAGCAGTTTAATTTTATGCATAAATATGCAGTGTGCCATTAGTTTAATTTGTTCTTCTTAGAATGTTGTTGTATGATCTTCTAAGCCATTGTGTCAACAGTGCTGTAAGCACCCTTTAACAGCATGTGGAGTGCCAAGTCATCCTACCTTATAACACCCTGAATAAAGCCCATTTGCATAAGGATGGTAGCCCCATTTTATAAATAAGCAAACTGAGGCTCTGAAATGGAGGTTTACCAAGAACCTTTGTACTCATGGAGACAGAATTCATATTTTGTCCCAAGGTTTGTGTTATCCATGTTGTAATAAGAAAAGGTCAGTGGTTTTGCTTAAGATACTTACTATTCGAATGTGTGTGTACTGTAAAGTACTTCAGTATTGGCTCAGGACGAAACACAGTTCAGTGAAGCAGAATAGCAACTCCAGAAAAGCGCTCAATAAATGACAGCCACTCTTTGATTGGTATCTTTCTGTATTTTTTCAGGATGTTTGGCAAAAGGTGGGTAATTCAGGACACTGGCATACAGGTAGCTATATTAGTATGATTTCGAAGGGGCTTTTAAAAGTTGTAGAAGCACTTTCATAATTAGAAAACTCAAAGTACCATAAGTTTATCCTGAATCAGAAGTTGTTTACTCAGTAGATAGCATTTTTGCGTTAAACACTGGCAGAATTTGGGCCATGGATTATTTTAGCAATTCACTGTTAAGAGGTTTCCAGAATATGACTGTCAACAATGACCACTAATTTATTTGCACTCAACCTCCTGTACCCTTACTGGAAGATAATGATTTTCCTGTTATTTTTGGTACTTTATTCTAAATGTGATTCATTTATGTAAGGTTACATATGGGGCCCTTAGACCTAAGCATAATGTTAATTTATCTAAATAATTTTCAAGTTACCTCAACAAGGGATGGGTGTCACAATTGTAAGATTTCTCATAGGCAGGCCAATACATTGATCTAATCCTTCAGAAAACTGCATTTCATTTAGGATTAAAATTCTATCCATGTGGCAGACTTCAGATTTCTTAGTCGATATTCACTGTTCATAATTCACAATGGTAAAGTATGGGAAATGTAGGTGTGGTGTGATTTATCCTCAGATTATCATTTAAGATAAGATTCCATAATATAGGAAAACAAAAATGTGACATCTTTACATCACATTTATTACCACAGTAGTCTACAGGCTTTTATTTCATAACACTGAGGAAAATAATATTATCATTTCCTTATTTGTCTTTCTTGTTTGCCTGCTTCAATCAAGAACCTCTGTATTTTTCAGTGCCTGACCTGGAAGCTGATCTCCAGAGCTGTCTCAGTCAAAGACTGGGGATGAATGCGGAGATGGTCCTGATGTTCAGGGGACAATTCTGCCAAAATCAGAGCAATTTAAAATGCCAGAAGGAGGTATGCTACCCATTAAGATGCAAAATTATGTGCTTTCTGTTTTTCACAATATTATACTTTTGATAATAAAAAGAGAGAACATTACTGCCCCTTTAAAAACACAATTCAAATGCAGGCTTTCTTTGAAAAGTTGTTCAGACCCCAAATGCCTGACTGGAAGACTTAAACACTATCAGATACAGAAACAAATTGGGTCAAAGCCATACTGAATCATCAAATATGAAATCATTTTCTTACTTGTGACTATAGCCAATAGCCAACAATTTTCAGATTTTCTAATTTCTGCTTTAAACAAATACATAATGCATTTGTAATACCACTTTGTGTGAAATATGCTGAGTACTGAAGGAGGTTCTAGTACAAGATCTAACATAATTTGTGAGATTTTGGATGAATTCCAAAAATTCTACATCCATCTTTTTCTATTGAAAATAGTAAATGCAAATCAGATATATTAAAATCTGTTTCAAGATTGATTTCTGTATTTTCATGTTCTGTTGGATAGAATACAAAGATATTATTTGTTTCACTCCAGTTATAATATCTGATTTGAGATTTCATGGTTCCTAAGAAAAAGAGTGGGCACCCTGCTTGATGTTTGTTTTCCTGTATGGAGACCTAAATGACTGTTCTTGGATTTTGTTAAATTTTGAATTCTCTGGTTCTTAAGGAATAATTGTATTTTAAATCCTTCCCGCAGTGAACCCTTGAATGACTGAATAATAAAATGGCAAGAGACAGTCAGGTTTCTGTGGCCGATGTAGTAGGGAGCATGCATGTAGGTCAGTGACGCTCAAAGTGGGTGTAAGATGCCTGTGCTAAGCATGCTCCCTGCCCTTCTGTCAGTCTTCATGAGCTACTGTGTGTGATTAGATTGAAGACACATATGATAGAATCACCTCTAACCATATCAGAGGTTACATATTACAGGTTTCTGCCTTGAGACATCGGATGATACGACTTACAGTTCAAAGACTATAACGTCCTAATTCGTGAGTAGTCGACATAAGTATCTTTTACACATATTTTCCAAATTGCTGACTGTTAATAGAAGAGCTTCTGAATTTCAAGGGAGCACTCCATATTTAGGGAAGAAATTACCTAAACGTTTGGACTCTACACTGCTGAACAATTCCATTGGACCATTTACATACAAAGACAGTTTTCTTTGGGAGGCCGAGGCGGGCAGATCACGAGGTCAGGAGATTGAGACCATCCTGCCTAACACGGTGAAACCCCGTCTCTACTAAACAAAACACAAAAAATTAGCAAGGTGTGGTGGCGGGCGCCTGTAGTCCCAGCTACTCGGGAGGCTGAGGCAGGAGAATGGCGTGAACCCAGGAGGCGGAGCTTGCAGTGAGCCGAGATCGCGCCACTGCACTCCAGCCTGGGCGACAGAGCGAGACTCCGTCTCAAAAAAAAAAAAAAAAAGAGAGAGAGAAAGACAATTTTCAGTCTATTTCCAGGAGCCTATTGAAGAAGCCTCAACTGTATGCTTAGGAAGATTATAGTCCTAAATGCACATCTTATTAAAATAGACAACACATTACATGATAAAGGAGAAGAATAAAAAATAAAAAAAAAGAGCAATAGAATAAACCTAAGGGGAAAGGAAAGAGGAAATGAATAAAAGACAGATACGAATCACTAGTAAAAGGAAAACGAATCCAAAAGTAACAAATTCAAAAGATTTTTTTGGGGGAAATAGTTATGAATAGAGTATCCAGTAGTTTACACACTCGGAGAAAATGGAAAAAGGCCAACACGGAACATGAACAAGACACAGATATTGAATTTAGGTTATAACTGAAAGTGAATACGTTCTTGAACTCTAATATTTTCAGTGTATGGATGAAATGGTTGATATGCTAGGCACATATACATTATTTAATATATCCCTATAATATGTGAATACCTAAACATCGCGAAGACTGGAAGAACTTCTGAAATTTGCTAGTTGTCCCTCAAAAACTCTTACTTTTAGAAACAAATGGTTGGCTTCTCCAGATGTCTTACTGTCCTTTCCATTTTCCTATCCCTCTATTTCCTTTTTCTTTTTGGCCACACTGTTCATGATATATAACGGTTTCACGTTTTGACATCAGGAATGATAGTGATAGCTTAAAACTAATGTGACCATATAATTAATTATACAAACGGGAATACTTTCAAGTGTAAAAAGGCAGTATTCATATTGACATTAGCACTTTAAGTGAAAATTGGGGAAAATGATTACTGTACCTTAAAAACCGCAGAAGGGTAAACTAGCCCAAAGAAACACTTTCGCACTTCTGCACAACAGAGAAAAAACAAATGCAATAAACTGTTTTCTTAAAAGATAGTTTTCAGACTATTTCCAGGAGCCTATTGGACATCCAGAACATAGTTTCAAGCTAAAGCATTAAACATTTTTTTGTAAATTCCTTTTGTTTCTTAACTTTTTTTGTGTGTTGGTTATATTTTTAGCAAAAGTATACACAATGTTTGCTTTCTACTTTGAACCACTTTTTAATAGGTTCACCTGATTTAAAGTGTTCTGACCTCTGACTGTCTTTTGGTTTCCTTGTAGCACTAGAAACCAGGGTGTGTTTAAAAAGTATTGATAATGTATATGCTTGGAAATCTATCTTCAAAATCTCTACAGAGGTCTAACTGCATGTAAGCCAATGGGTGACTCATAGGCTTCTGGTTTTTGTCTATTGTATGAAACTAAAACGTTGGCGTCCTTTGCATACCTTGAATGTCACCTAAATACAGTTCTGCTAGTAATGTTGTTCTTCTATTATAGGTGAAAGGCAACTGCAGGTTTAAATGAATACAAGCTGAAAGAACGCAAACTGGTTTTGTATTAGACATTTGACTTAAAAATATCTCAGAGGACCTCACATGCAGAAGGAGGGCAGGGAACACTTGTGGAATTGTAGTGATCTCTACATGGTTGGATGACCAAACCCTAAGTCACAGTGATGAGCCACGTGGATGTCAGTCTGCAGAGGGTGGGAGGGGAATGCCACAGGCCTCTGCTTTAGGAGCCATGCAGCAGAGTGAGACCAACCTGCAGTACTGATCTCAGTTATGCCCTTTAAGGGTCCCAGACATATGCAGCCTATTGGTTAGGGTTCCTCATTGCGCGTGCACGTGTGTGTGTGTGTGTGTGTGTGTGTGCACGTGTGGGTGGGTGGGTGGAGAGAGAGAGAGAGAGAGAGAGAGACTGAGTTTGAAGACCTAGCCCATGGAAGTGTTGCGACTGGCAAGTCCAAATCTCACAGAGCAGGATGTCAGGCTGGAGACGCGGGGAAGAGGTGATATGAGAGCTCAAATCGAGGGCAGTGTGGAGGCAGAATTTCTTCATCTTGTGGAGGACCCCTGTCTTCTTCTCTGAAGGCCTTCAAGGAACTGGAGGAGGCCCACCCACATTGGGTAGGGCAATTAGGTTTACCCAAAGTCTGCTGATTTAAATGCTAGTTTTCATGTAAAGAAAACACTTCATGGATACATCTACTGTGGTCAAAGTGAACATTTCTCAGGCATCGTGGCGTAGCAAAGTTGACACATCAAATTTCCCATCACATCCATCTTATACGAATCCTATTAATGCTGAAGGTCCATCTGACAAAGGCAGGTGACTTCCTAACTAAGATTCTGTATTAACCATTTTTATCCAGCCCAAGCCAGCATTTCAGGCTCAGCGCAACTATGGACAGGAAGCTGAAGCTGATGTGAATGCCTTCCAGGGATGAGGCAGTGATGGGATAGTCAGGGCATATAGGTAAGAACAATCCCAGAGGGCACAGGTGATATCCCTGGACAACAAGACTTTACCCTTGTTAGGGCACCCGCAGCAGGACATACATTCGTCAGGTAGGAGCTGGCCAAGGCCCCCAGTGTGGCCTCCCACTAAGGGACCTTTCCCTCTAAGGTTCCTTGTCCAGTCCAAACAACTGATTTGCATCTTTGGTTTACGGGAGCTGTCAGCAGGCAGCCAGTTCAGGGTAGTCATTGACACAGGTTCCTCCTCCTCACAAGCATGGATGACATCCCTAAGGTGTTCTGTGTGAGATGTTCGGGAGCTGGGTCACCCCTGCTGTCCCATAGTTGCAACTCGGTCAGGTGTGATCTGGGGTTCAGGATTCAGTGTGGTTTCAAAATTGGCCTTATGCTATGACTGTGGGCTCCTCACAGGCAGAGAGACCCACCATCTGTGCTGTCACTGAGTAACTCCAATTCAGTGTGGTACTGTAGGCCTAGGGACACAGTGCTGACACGATGTTAATCTTGCTTTTGCTGAGTCTGCAAGTAATCAACCACTTTGATCCATTTGGGCTCATTGTCTTTTACCTGCCAAATCTATGAATATATGACAAGCCAAAATTACAACTGCACTGGTGATCCTTGTGGCCCCATTAGCCACCGCAGGGCTGCTTAGGGACTGCCTGAGCTCTTGACACACGATGATATTGAGTTCTGTGGTGTTGGCTGACCGGAATAGACTTATTCTTCATGGCTTCACACACACCAAACAAGTTTTCAGCACATAGTACTGACATAGGGTTGGCCTTGTCACACCTCGGTTATTTACAAATCAACTTCAGAATCAATGCCATGTCTGATGCCAGCTACACTGCTATTTAATTTACATATTTACATCAAATCAGTTTCTGAAGTCAAATGCATTTAAAAAGGTAGATTGATATTCCTACTTGCAATTCCAAAGCAGTTATCACATACTAGAGGTGTAGTTGTAAAGAAAAATGGAATGAAAACATTTGAAATTTTAAAGGGATTAAGGAAAGATAACTAGTAAATTTTTCTGCAATGTAATGCCTGCATTGTATGTTATTTCATTTATTCTTCATAGCAAGTATTTAGTCTAAATATTCTAATTTCAACTTTAAAATGGAGAAACAGTCCCACAGGATGTAAGTATCCTGCCCACCATCTCAAGGCCAGTGTGTGAGAGGCAGGATGGCTCTTACACCCATGGCTATGTCATGCCATCGCCTGTAAGGAGACAGTGTAGGTAGGATCCAAGTAATTTTGCTTCAGCAAGTTGCCCTAGTTGCTTTCCCCTTTCTTCTGCCTAGGCTGTAGTTCTTTCATCCAGCTCTACAGCCTGGGGAATTCTCACATATTTTGTGGAAAGTAGGATATCCTAACAAAGGATGCAGATAAAGAGATACATAGGGGAAGGAATAGAAGGAAGAGGCAGGGGGCTTCCATGGCCTCTACGGGCATGCTACCCTCCATGTGTTCCGCTAGGCAGAAGCTCTATGAACCCTGTCCTTTTGGGTTTTGATGGAGGTTTTCATTATATAGGCATGACTGACTAAACTGTTGGCCCGCCATTGGCAATCAACTTAACCTTCAGCCCCTCTCCGTCCTGAAGGTTGGGGATGTGGCTGAAAGTGCCAACCCTCTAATCCCCTATCCTAGAGCTACCTAGGAGCTGCCAGTCAATGGTCAACTCACTAGCATACAAAAAGACGTCACTATGAGGCGATTCTAAAACCTGTAGGAGTTGTATGACAGTAAGCAGGGTCCAGGACCAAATATATATATTTCACAATATCACACGTGTATACCAGCTCAATCAGAATACAAAGTTGCAAAAATGATACGATTTTTTATTCAGACAGAGTCTCATTCACCCAGGCTGGAGTTGCAGTGGCATGAACATGACTACCTGCATCCTTGACCTCCTAGGCTCAAGGGATACTCCCACCTCAGCCTCCAGAGTAGCTGGGACTACACCTACATACATATATGCATATATTCATGCATTCATTCATTTATTTTTGTAGAGAGCGGGTTTTGCCATGTTGCCCAAGCATGTCTCAATCTCCCAAGCTCAAGCAATCCTCCTGCCTCAGCATCCCAATGTGCTTGGATTACAGGCATGAGCCACTGCACCTGGCCAAAATTTCCAATAGGGTCTAATATGCGAGAATAAATGAACAAAAGATGTGTGATACTTCTTTGGAGAAAACTGGAAAACTTTATTGAGATTTTTAAAAGTCAAATATCTCGGATAAATCCAGTTTGCATTCTTTTGGTTGTCTTCGTTTAAAGCTGTGGTTTCCCTTCCCCTGCAATAGAAACATAACAGGAGGGAACATTACTAGCAGAACTGTATTCAGATGAAATTAAAGGTATGCAAAGGACACCAAAGGTCTAGTTTTATACAGTGGACTAAAACCAGAATCTGAAGAGTCTCCCTACGGCTAATATTCAACTAGACCTCTGTAGAGACTTTGAGGATACACTTCCAAACATATACATTAGCAACATTTTTAAAACACACCCTGCTTTTAGTGCTAGAAGGAAACCAAAAGACAGTCTGAGGTCAGATCACATTAAATCAAGTGAATCTATCAAAAGGGGCTTAAAGTAGATGGCAAACATTGTGTAGAGTTTACTCAAAATACAACGAGAACACAAAAAACCTAAGAAACAGAAGGAATTTCTGAAAAAAAAATTCCTCCAGAAAAAATGCATAATTTAAAGTTTTGGCTTGAGAGTA
Source organism: Pan paniscus (assembly GCF_029289425.2). Taxonomy (NCBI): domain Eukaryota; kingdom Metazoa; phylum Chordata; class Mammalia; order Primates; family Hominidae; genus Pan; species Pan paniscus. The sequence continues at coordinate 54,224,040 of NC_073272.2, read as the reverse complement.
TGGTCTGAATGTCCAATAGGTTCCTACAAATAGTCTGAAAACTATCTTTTGAGAAAACAGTTAATGTCACATTAGGAAATACATAAGTGGAATGAATAGAAAGGCCAGTATTGCATTTGTTTTTTCTCTATCGTGAAGAAGTGCTGTGATATTGCTTTGAGCTAGTTTACCCTTCTTTGTTCTTTTTTAACATACACTAACCATTTGCATCCAGTTTTCACCTATAGTCCTCATGTCCATATGAATAATGACACTTTTTTCACTGGAAACTATTCCCGTTTGTACAATTAATTAAATGGTCATATAAGTTTTAAGGTATCAAGATCATGATTGATATTAAAATGTGAAAGGGTTATATATCATAACCAGTGTGGAAAAAAAAGAAGAAATGGATGGAGAGGGAAATGAAAACGGAGAGTAAGACATCTGGAAAAGCTAAATATTTGCTTCTAAAAGTAACTGTTTTTGAGGGACGACTAGCAAATTTCACAAGTTCATGCACAGTCTTTGTGGCGTTCAGATATTCAGGTATTGCAGGGACATATTAAATAATGTAGGCATCCCTAGCATGTCAACCATTTCATCCATACTCTGAAAATATTAGTGTTTAAGAATGTATTCACTTTCAATTATGCCTTACATTCAATATCTGGGTCTTGTTCATATTCCATGTTGTGCTTTTTCCATTTTTTTCAAGATTGTTTAATCTACTGGATGCTGTCTTCCTACCTATTTCTCAAAAGTACGATCTATTAAATGTATTACTTTTGGATTAGTTTTCCTTTTGTTAATGATTCATACCTTTCATTTACTGCCTGCTTCCTTTTCCCTTAAGTTTATTCTGTGACTCTTTTATTATTTTTTATGTCTTAGTATTATTTTCTTGTATCATGTAATTTGTTATCTATTTTAATAAGATATGCATTTAACGCTATGACTGTCCTAAGAATACAACTGAGGCTTGTTCAGTAGGCTCCTGGAAATCGTCTACAAACTATCTATTGATGTAATTAGTCTAATGGAGTGGTTCAGAAGTGTGGAGTAAAACATTTAGATAATTTCTCCCCTAAAAATGCAGTGCATCCTTTAAATTCAGAAGTTCTTCTAATTAAGTCAGCAATTTGGAAAACATGTGTAAAAGATACTTACGTGGACTACTCAGGACTTAGTACGTTATAGTCTTTGACCTTTAAATCATATCATCTGATGACTCAAGGCAGAAACCTGTAATATATAACCTCTGATATGTTTAGAGGTTACCATATGTGTCTTCAATCTAATTACACACAGTAGCTCATGACGATTGACAGAAGGGTAGGGAGCATGCTTAGCGCAGGCATCTTCCAACCATTTTGAGCATCACTGACCTACATGCATGTTCCCTACTTCATGGGCCACAAAAACTTGACTGTCTCTTTCCATTTTATTATTCAGTCATTCAAGGCTTCACTGCGGGAATGGTCTGAATGTATGGTCTGAATGTTGTAGGTTCCTGCAAATGCAATCATTGGGTCCGGTGAGGGAGGTGGTTCACACCTGTAATCCCAGCATTTTGGGAGGTCAAGGCAGGTGGATCACTTGAGGTCAGGAGTTCGAGCCCAGACTGGCCAACATGGTGAAACCCCGTCTCTATTAAAAATACAAAAGTTAGTTGGGCGTGGTGGCACGCACCTGTAATCCCAAATACATGTGAGGCTAAGGCATGAGAATCGCTTGAACCCAGGAGGCGGAGGTCACAGTGAACCAAGATTGGACCCCATCCTGGGCGGCAGAGCGAGACCTCGTCCGAAAAAAACAAAACAAAAACAAACAAAAATAAATGAAACAATAGTTGTTTAAGAGCCTGAGAGAATTGAGGATTTGACAAAATCCAAGAACACTCACGAAGGTCTCCTTATGGAAAAACAAACATCAAGCAGAGTGCCTGCTCGTTTTCTTAGGAGCAATGAAATCTCAACTCAGATATTACAATTGGACTGAAGCTGATCGTTATGATAAACAAATCATGAAAATCCGAATATCTTTGTATTCTCTCCAACAGAACCAGAGCATGTAGAAATCAGCAATGAAATGGATTTTAATCTCTCTGATGTGCATTCACTACTTTCAATAAAAGCAAAAATGGGTGTAGGATTTATGTGATTTGTCCAGAATCTCACAAATTATGTTAGAGCTGGTACTAGAATCTTCTTCAGGGATCAGCATATTTCACACAAAGAGGTATTACGAGTGTATTATATATTTGTGAAAAGCAGAAATTACAAAATAATCTGAAAATTGTTAGCTGTTGGTTATAATCAGAAGTAAGAAAATGCTTTCCTATTTGATGGTTCAATATGGCTTTCACCCAATTTGTGTCTGTATCTGATAGTGTTTCAGCTTTGCAGTCAGGCTTCTGGGGTCTGAATTACCTTCCAAAGAAAGTCTGCGTTTGAACTCTATTTCTAAAGGGGCAGTAATATTCTCTCCTTTTATTATCAAAAGTATAATATTGTGTAATACAGAAAGCACATAATTTTGAATCTTAATGGATAACATACCTCCTTCTGGCATTTTAAATTGCTCTGATTTTGGCAGAATCTTCCCCTGGACATCAGGACTATCTCCACATTCATCCCCAGTCTTTGACTGAGACAGCTCCTGGAGATCAGCTTCCAGGTTAGGCACTGAAAAATACCAAGGATATGGACTGGAGCAGCCAAACCAGAATGATAAATAAGGAGATGATCCTATTCTTTTCCTTAGTGTTGTGCAATAAAAGCCTAGAGGCTACTGTGGTAATAAATGTTTGTTTTCCTGTATTATGATATCTTATCTTAAATGACAATCTGAGGATAAGTCTCAGCACACCTACATTTCCCATACTTTACTAATGTGTATTATAAACACACAGCTACCTAGGAAAACTGAAGACGGCCTCACGGATAGCATTTTAATCATAACTTAAATGTAATTTTCTGAAGGATTAGATCAATGTATTGGTGAGCTTATGACAAATCTTATGGTCCTGACACTCATCCCCTGTTGAGGTATCTTGAAAATGTTGGGGTTAAACTTTATTAAAGTAATTCTTAGGTCCAAAGGCCCTATATGTGACTTTCCATACATGAATGTCATTAAGAAAAAAAGTACGAAATATAACAGCAAAATCACTGTCTTCCAGTGAGAGTATGGGAACTGAAGTGCAAAGAAATTAATGAGCATTGTTGACAGTCATATTCTGGAAACCCCTTAACAGTGAATTGCTAAAATAATCCATGGCCCAAATTCTGGCTCTGATTAGTTTGAAAATGCTATCCGTTGAGAAAACAATTTCTGTTTCACGATAATCTTATCCTACTTGGAGTTTTCTAATTATAAAAATATTGAAACAACTTTTAAAAGCCCCTTCCATATCCTATTAACACAGTTACCTGCACGCCAACATCCTGAATTATCCACCTTTTACGAAACATGTTGTCAAAAATGTACATCAAAGGAAACAGTGGCTGTCATTCATTGACCTCTTTTCTGGAGTTGCTATCCTGTTTCACTGAACTGCGCTTTGTCCTGAGCCAATATTGAAGTACCTTATAGTACAGACACATTTGAGTATTAAGCATTTTTAAGCAAAATCATTCACATTTTCTAAAATAGATGGCAGGAAGAATGCACACCTTGGAACAAAATATGAATTCCTTCTCCATGAGTCAAGTTTTCTTGGTAAGCCTCTATCTCTGAGCCTCAGTTTTCTTATTTATTTATTTTTATTTTTTGAGATGGAGTCTCGCTGTGTCACCAAGGCTGGAGTGCAGTGGCGAGATCTTGGCTCACTGCAGCCTCCGCCGCACGGGCTCAAGAAATTCTCCTGCCTCAGCCTGCTTAGTAGCTGAGATTACAGGTGTGTGCCACCATGCCCAACTAATTCGTATATTTTTAGTAGAGACAGGATTTCACCACATTGGCCACGGTGGTCTCGAACTCCTGACCTCAAGTGATCCGCCCACCTCGGCCTCCCAAAGTGCAGGGATTACAGGGGTGAGGCACCACACCCGGCCTCAGTTTTCTTATTTATAAAATGAGGTTAACATCCCTTTGCAAATGGGCTTTATTTGGGATGTTATATGGTAGGGTGACTTGGCACCCCACATGCTATCGAAGGGTGCTTACAACACTGTGAACACCATGGCTGAGAGGATCTCACTGCAACATCCTAAGAATATCAAGTTAAACTGGTGAAATAATGTACATTTTTATACAACCAATTAAACGGTTTCATCTGATTTAGGAAGGACTATATTTTCAAGCATACAAAATGCATCTCAAAGAAAAAGAGAAGATTCATCATATCCGGGGACTGCAGGAAGCTGCAAACTATACCCATCACATTTCCAGCCTCTTGCAAAACTCTCGGCAAATGTTTGAGATCCTTTCCTATTGCTTTCTTTCCTCCTGTTACTGGTCATGGCATAAGGCGTGATGCACACACAGGCCTCCTCCCCCCATAGGCATTCTTTCTTTCCCTTCCCAGCACCTTGAATCTCAGCTGCACCCTGATCTTCTTCTCTCTTCTGACCAGGTGTATGATCCTGACTTTCAGTTGGTGGTTCTTCTTGTTGAGGCTCTGGCACACTGGGCTCCTGAGACAAGGGCGGGGGTGGTGGTGTGTGTGTGTGCAGATAAAAAATTTTTCTTATCAATGCATGTCAATAATATGAATATACAGATTACACAGATACTTCTGATCATATGCATGTTTAAAGACATGCTCCTACACTATCCCAAAACGATTCCACATACTTATTCTTCATTAAGTTACTGTTCCCATAGAGAGGTTACTCTGAGACCGTTACCCTCAATGGCGTTGGAAGCCATTTTAATTTATGTTGGGTTGAATGGGTGTAATGTGCTATGAATAAGCATGAAGAGGAAATCACCAGTGAAATCGAGGAACACAAGTTCACACATCCAGGCAAAAACAGTATGTAGCCTTCTTGGGTTACTCTTTCCTTCATGAGATGCCATGATCATTTTTTATCAACATGGGAGACCTTTATCAGTGTATCTATACTAGTTCAACAATAACTACCACACAAAAAAATTTCTGCTAGTAGAAAAAAATCGAATGTGAAGTCACTCACAAGCATAGGCCCAACCAGCTGAGCAAGTCGTAAACATCGTCTTGGTCTATATCTTCTTCCTCGCCAACTCATATTTCAGTCTGCAAACAGAATAGTGTGCACTTTGGGAGGCTGAGGGGGATGGATCACCTGAGGTCAGAAGCTCGAGGCCAGCTTGGCCAAAATGGTGAAACCCCGTCTCTACTAAAAATACAAAAACGTAGCTGGGTGTGGTGGCGAGCACCTGTAATCCCAGCTACTCGGGAAGTTGAGGCAGGAGAACCACTTGAACCGGGGGGCGAATGTTGCAGCCAGCCGAGATTGCACCATTGCACTCCAGCCTGGGCAACAAGAGCAAAACTCTGTCTCAAAAAAACCAAACCAAACCAAAGCAAAAACCAGAATACTGTGATTGTTAAAATGCACCTGAGTGTATACCACACTTGAGCACTTCCATGGCCAAATGCTAACTTGCAATTTTTAAAAATTTGGTAAGACATTGAAAAGTAAGTCAGAGGGCATGTATAAGTGTGTATGCCTTCTGAATCGAGTACTTGTACAGCCACTTATGTTCGTCAAGCTAGCTGAGCAATCCTTAGGGCTTATGGCAAGAGACACACGGTATTTCCAATGAGGTTTGGTTTCACAATTGGACTCTCCATCGTGAGACATTTAGGAAAATACAGCTTGAGAATTAAAATTAAAGTGCCCATGGCTTTTGTCACACACCCATTTGCTAGGCCCGTTTCCCCCCTAAAATCGAGTTTTGTTGGAATGCATAGCCCCTTCCACCCATTCGAACTTCCAAGATGGAGTTGAGAAGTTGCCACATAGCACTGGGCAGTCCTCACCGGGCGGGCACCTCTGCGGTTCGTTATACAAACCTTGGGGTGGCGGTCACCAGTCCGGAGTGTTCCCACTTTCTAGGCCCCTTCCTTACCGCCCACGACATTCCAGCCTTGATGCCCCTTGAGGAGTCTGGAATTTGTCCTCTGTTGGGAGTTCCAGGCGTTTCTGGGACTGGAATACCGCCAACAGCACCCCAGCATTGCCCCAGCTTCACCTAACCCCCGTCCCACTCCGAAGCCCTCCTTCTTCCTTCGTCCTGACCCCTACAAGACAAGAAGGCCCATAGCTGCGGGGCCGCATGAGAAGGACGACGACATCAAGGCCCTTCTCACTCGGAGTCACCAATCACGCGCCCCGACCCTCCAGAAGCCCGCTGGCTCCTCCGCACTCTCACTCACACTTCAACTCCCAGTTGGATCGGCCTGTGGACCTACTGGCTGCGTCTCAGTAGGGGAGAAAGAATCCAGACCTCAGGGACCCGAGGTGCAGGATCACAGCTCCCGGGTGGGCGAAGGGCCAATGGCAAGGCGCCCAATGAACATGCGCACTAAGGAGGCACCCAAGGAGCATGCGCAGTGAGGTCGCCTCTTGCCTTAAGCGCTGCACTGTCCCTTCAGTGTCCCCCCGTGCCCTGTTCTCTGCTCCTTCCAAGGTCCCCACTAAGGACTTTGGAATCCATCCTCTCTGTGTGGTTTTTTTATGCCTCTGAGACTGAAATACTGCAAATAATGTCACCCTTCAACTCATTCCGTGTTCATCTGACCCTCCTCCCCTCTATGCCCTTACTTCCTCCCCTGCCCAGGACCCCACAACAGCAAGGCCATGGTGATGTCGCTGCCTTTTAGTAGAAGGATGACAACCTATATGAGGCCATGGACCGAGTGGTCCAACCCACGGGAAGCCCTTCTGCTTTCCCTCACACTCACTGACACTTCAACTTCTGGGAGGACTGGTCTGCTGACCTACCCGCTGTGTCATAGTTGGCAAGAAAGAAGTCATGACGTTTCCTTCCACAGCTCTGCGGGGATAGAAGACAGACAGCAAGGCACATGGGCAGCCGGAACTTGCTTAGCAGGGAGCATGCCCATTGAGTCTGCCACTTGCAGGCTGACCGTGGTTTTCCTGCTGTTCTCGTACTCGCATCCACAGGGTGTTTGTAGTGGAAATAAAGGGACTTAAGAGAGCATTTGTTTTTCTTTGCCCAAACAATCTCATGCATTGAGAAACGTTGGGAACACACAGTCCTATGTCACCCTTAATGGAAGATGTGTCTCAGAAAAGCCTGTTGTGAAAGAAATAAACTATTTTTATATCTTTATTTATAAATTTTTTTTTCAGACGGGGTATGGCTTTCTCGCCCAGGCTGGATGGCAGTGGCATGACCATACCTCACTGAAGTCTGGGTCTCTTGGGCTCAAATAATCCTCATGCTGAAGCCTCTCAAGTGGATGGTACTACAGGTGCGAACACCACACCTGAGCAATTAATTTATTTTTTAGAACGTTGTTTCAGTCTGATGCCATGCTGGTCTTGAATTCCTGGGCTCAAGCTATCATCCCACCTTGACCAATTTTTATACATGCTTTGATTAGTCACTTTTTTCCTCTGGTTCTCAGTTTTCTGCCATGCTTCTAATGAATGTAATGGAATAAACTCTTCTGCAGACTAAATATATTCACACATGCTTAGTTTTTTTTGGGAGGATGTGTTATTGCACATTTAAATCTCTGGGCTAGTGACTGATTTGCCTGAATATACCTGTAGGTCATTCAGATCATGTATTTTGATTCAGAAATATACATACATATTGATGACAGGATCTAGGCGCAGTCTACTGTGACATGATGCAAAGCAGTGGTGACTAAATGGATCATATGCTGTACTCTCCAAATATCAGCCAAATAGCCTGTTCATATGACAGGGCTGACATTATTTGCATAATGCTGTAAGGGAGAGCACTACCTCGACTGAGGCACTAGCACATCAGATGTTGAAGGGATTTAAGTATATTTATTCTGATTTTGAAATCTGGTGTACAGTGGGTCTTTTAAAGTGGGGGACTGTTTGGTTAGAGTTAGGTAGGAATCATAATGATTTAGGGTTGGTGGAGCCAAGAAGACAAAGATTTTTAGGCAACAGTTCAATGAGTTTTGGGATTGAAAAATGTCATTTGACACTTTTGACTGAAGAGTTGATGGATCTTTCAGGCAGTTGCTGAAATGAACAGTAACGTTCTTTGAAACTTTTATTTTCCTAGGCAAGAGATTGCTGTATTAGTAAAGTTATGTTGATGAAGCCAGTGGAGTATGAACTCTCAATGTAGACAGCAAGCTGTGCGCATGATTCCTGTTCTTATTACTTTTGTATTCTTTAGCAGTTTAATGTGGGAAATATTATATGGAAGGGAAGGATAGGAAGGGTGTCCTGATCAGAATGTAGCCCTTTATAAATAAATTAAGATATATTGCTAAAATGACGCCTATATATTTCATGCAGCTGGCCTTCTTTTAGGGAAATACCTTGAGCTGGAAAAGAAAGGTTGCTCAGTCTCTCTGTGTCTCTCAAAAGCAACTTGAGTAGGAATCATGGTGTTTTAAATATATTTTTTTTAAAAGCGAGAGCAGTTATAATCATAATCTCTTATTTAATTTACCTTTTATTTTTTTTATTCTTTCTTGGCATGGACACTATCATTATTAAATTTTACTTTCTTTTGCTTCTTATTAACTCCAGTTTTTAATATAGTGCACTCAGAAGTGCTCACAGAATGGGAGATAGTGATTTCTGGGCTCAGACGTTTTGTGAGCAACTATTTAGCAAATGGTCATGCCATCAGATGGCTGGATGGTAGTGTTTCATGCTGTATTAGTTAGGGATCTGTAGGACAGAACTAATAGGATAGATGTATATATGAAGTAAGGTTTATTAAGGAGTATTGACTCACATGGTGACAAGGTGAAGTCCCACAATAGGCCATCAGCAACCTGAGGAGCAAGGAAGGCAGTCCGAGTTCCAAAACCTCAAAAGTATTGAAGCCAACATTGCAGCCTTTAGTCTATGTCCAAAGGCCCGAGAGCCCCTGGCAGATCACTGGTGTAAGTTCAAGAGTCCAAAAGCTGAAGAACCTGGAGTCTGTTGTTCGAGGGCAGGAGGCATGCAGCACCGGAGATAGTTGGAGGCTGGAAGACTCAGCAAGTCTAGTTTTCCATGTTCTTCTGCCTGGTTTGTTCTAGTGGCGCTGGCAATTGATTATTAGATGGTGCCCACACAGACTGAGGGTGGGTCTACCACTCCCAGTTCACTGACTCAAATATTAATCTCCTTTGACAGCACACTCTCAGACACACCCAGGAACAATACTTTGCATCCTTCGATCCAATCAAGTTGACACTTAATATTAACCATCACATGCAGACCTGGACTTTAATGATTCCTGAGTGGCCTCACTCCAGCCTCAAAGAGCAGGCTTGAATTTCTTGCCAAATTTGAACTTCCCGCTGCCATTCCTGTGGGCCATAACTCCAGACCTGCTGGATGAGTTCAAAGGATCATATTAGGATTGGGATTGGGAAAGTTGTGAAAGAGTCCTTGTGACAAACAGGAAGCAGCAGAAAGTATGAAAGACACTGTAGAGACAAGAAGAGTTGCCTGATACATGACCCTAGCAACTCTCTAGCTGCTAAGGGAGGAAACAGAGCTGGGAGCAACACAGCCGGTCTACCTGTGGGAGGGCTCAATTTCCCACATGACCAGAGCTTCCCATCCTCCATACATGGGAATCTATGACCAAACATAGATTTCCACAGGATGGTGGGTGGGTGGGACAAAGTCTACAGATTCTGAGCAGCTGGCAAGTTTCAGGGTACCAGAGTAAACGCTGTCACGTGAGCTCAGATTGCTTGGTGGTTGAGGCCAAATTATTTACTACCTACCATTTTCAGTGTAGCTCTCCCACTTGCTTCATAAAATGGGGGCACAGTAGGGGAATGGAGGTCACACAGGGACCTCCCTGTGAATGCATGCAATGCATGACATTCAGCTATGCTGCAGCCCAAGCAAAGCCTCCACATGATATCAAGAGGACAAGAAGTCACATGTACTTTCTGTTCCTTTTGCCTGTGAGTTCCCACTTCTCCAAGTAAGACTTCACCTGTGCAAAACAGATACTGATATCTGCAGATGAAACACACATTTCATCAGTAATTGTATATTTTGTAGTAGCCTTTGTGGCCCATATCAAAGATGACATTTTTGTCTAAAAACACTGAATTGCAAAGGAGGTGGACAAAATTGGGTTCTCATGTATATTTGCATATATTCTATAGCAACATTTATCAACCATGGGGGATGTTCTCTGAAAAAGCTGTAATCATTTCTAAACTGGTTTTTAATCCATAGTGGATCATAAGATGAATGTTGTCAGCCACAAACAGCATTTTAAAGAATGGAGATAAATTACTAAATAGCGTTCACTGTATATAGAATATACAAATACACTACACATCTCCACGTACATACATATATTTATTTGCCTAGTTGACTATATATAAACTGTGTATTTCTCACACGTTGTCATAAAAGAGTTTGAACGTCATTACTTTAGTGGTTATCAGATAAAATGTTTACAGGCCATTTCTATAGCCATCTGTGAAGATGATGGATTAAGATTTGCTCAGAATAAGTTCACTGTTGTCTGTAGCTTTCTACATAATGCTTGAAATGGCACTCAGTGATGTTTAAATTGGTCAGTTTTACTGTGGGCATTTGACCCTCAGCAAACTCATTTGTGAACTCATGAGCTGGTGAGAAGGAAGGCTGATGAGTTGTGGGGCTTTACTTCCTACCATGTCTTTCTGCAGCTGCAGGTGTGACCATGTGTGTGCTTCTGCACTCGTCTGACAGTGCTTTGATATGTTCCCTTTTATTTCCCCCTTTATTATTGATTGTGTCTCATGGGTCCATTATGTACTTCATTAGCATCCAGTGACAGTGACATCTGTGGTATTCAGTGTTGATCCAATTTATACAAATTTAAAAAATATTTTCAAGGATGAATATTTTTTCTTACCAACTTTCCTTAAGTACTTCCAGGAGTCAAATGCAATTCAATATTAGTAGTTGATGTTAGATCATACTGGGGCATAATCCTGAAAAATTGCTGATCATACTAATTGTTGTTATGCCTCAGCTTTCATGTCACCATAATGCTTAGATAAATGACACAATGACCAACACATGGAAAGAAGGATTCTGAAATATTGACATTTTTTATTTCCAAAATTTACTTTAAGCTCAGGGGTACATGTGCGGGATGTGCAGGTTTCTTACATAGGTAAATATGTGCCACCGTGATTTACTGCACACATCATCACATCACCCTGGTATTAAGCCCAGCATCCACGAGCTATTCTTCCTGACCCCCTCCCTCCTCCCACCCCCGCAGTCCAGTAAGCCCAGTGTGTGATGCTTCTCCCATGTGTCCATGTGTTTTAATCATTTAGCTCTCACTTAAAAGTGAGGACATCTGGTATTTGGTTTTCTGTTCCTGCATTAGTTTGCTAAGGATAGTGGCTGCCGCCACCATCCATGTCCCTGCCAAGGACATGATCTCATTCTTTTTATGGCTGCATGGTATTCCATGGTGTACATGTACCGCATTTTCTTGATTCGGTTTCTCATTGACGGGTTGGACATCTCAAATATCACAAAGACACGTGGTCCTTGCTGTGGGAAATATTGCACTGTGGTGGGGCAGACAGACAAACAGAACAGCAGTTGAAGTGCAAAGGAGAAACACAGGGAAGGGAACCAGAGGGATAAAAATCAATTAATGTAGTGGCCACAAGACAGGAGAAAACAACACAATATTTTAAAAAGATAATCTTTGTCCATTGCCTTTGCCACTTTTCTGAAAATCAACTTATTAGGTTTGTGAGTCTATTGCTGGCTCTATTTTGACCTGTTGATTTTTCTCCAATACCATACTGTCTTGAATACTGGAGAAGTAACACAATTGCCATATGGGGCTGGATGATTAAGAATCATAATCAACAACTTCATGCAATGCTTCCTAACTCAAGGCAGCACCCTCACCTCAGCTGAGGATCCCATGCCTCCCACCTTCTCAGGGGCTCTGCTCCTGCACTGATCTCTCTTCTCTCCTGAACCATCAACAGCTCCCTCTATATTGGATCAATCCCCAAGCCAAGGGGGAAGTCACCTTCTTCCAATGCACTGATAACATAATCAATCAATAAATATAATAGAATTAATGTGAATCTTGACCTCCTGTAGGGTGAATTCCCCAAAGTTAAACTTCAGAATTGTTTTGGATATTCTGGTTCATTTTCCTTTGTAGATAATTTTGAAAATGGACTCCAATGAAGTGTGTTGCGTAAGTTCATGCAGTTTTCCTTTGCAGGGCAGGAATTAAATGTGTTCGTAGCTAGAGAAGGACATGGGGGAAGAGGGTGAGTTTTCCCTTAGCTTGGGGAATGATCCAACGTAGAGGGAGCAGTTGATGGTTCTGGAGAGAGGAGTGATCACTGTAGGAGCAAAGCCCATGACAAGGTGGGAGGCATGGTATACTGACCTGAGGTGAGGGGGCTGGCTTCAGTTAGGAGTATTGTATGCAGAAGGGCAGCAGAGAATGTCCATGAATCACTGAAGGTGAGGGTGGCCTTGGGGGTCCCTGACACAGTGTCAGCAACCGTGTGATTCACCAGCAGGACCCTGACTCACTACAATATGGTGAAACTTTCTTTGAGTAAAGGAAGAGCGAAGGGGTAGAGATGAGGAAGCTGTCACTCCTGGGAGACTATGGATTTCCCCATAGTATGAAGCAGCAGCTGAGCTGTTGTCTATTATGAAGAATACATGTACTCACAGCATTAACAATAATCCCTCCAACTGTGAGAGAACTGGCTGACTGGATCCCTCGACCGCTGTTCTGTGCAGGATAATGTATGGAGGAAAATCGCAGTCTGGTGCTGACTTTAATTTTTGTTTTCTCCTGCAGGCAGGTAGAGACAGGATACAATTGTTGCCAATGAACTTTCAGTAGGCCAAAAATCCTGAAGGTTTGAATTGCTCTTTCCTCTAAGTGGGAGGCAAAAAAATCAGTTTCCTGGGCTAAAGCAAAGCCTTAGCTAAACCTTAAGCCTTAGATAAAGGGAAAAAAGTGAGAGAAAAAAAGGCCACATGCAGCGGCTCACACCTGTAATCCCAGTATTTTGAGAGGCTGAGGGAGGAGAATCACTTGAAGCCAGGAGTTCAAGACCAGTCTGGGCAACATAGTGAGACCCCTGCTCTACACAATTTTTAAAATTAGCTGGGCATCATGGCACGTGTCTGTAGTCCCATCTACTCAGGAAGGTAACACAGGAGGATTGCTTGAGCCTAGGAGTCCTAGGTTGTGGTGAGCTCTAAGTCCTCCATGTATTCCAGCCTGCATGACAGAGAGAAATCCTGTCTCAAAAAGGGAGTGGGGTGTGTGAAGACACATTTCAGCCTTGTCTTCAGCTGGACTGCCACTGCTGCAGCCTCCTCCCAACATTTGAGGCAGGATCTCTCTTGGCCATGGTACTCGTAATTCTGTGAATGCTGAGTTCAGTGCTAGGGTTTTGATGGAAATTACAATGAGATAAAAAAAGGTACAGTTGTAAAATGTCTTTGTGTTTTGTGGCTATTACATCTGGATGTGTGATACTGACGGAGAGGGTCCAGCAGTTTGACTACTTAATGCAGTTGCCACAAGTGAGGAATTCATCTTTTCTACACTTCTCACTGGATAAGGGATAGAGACAAAAGGGATGGATGTTATGTAAACTGATTTTTAAAATTTTTATGAATTCAGGATTTCATCCTGTCCATTTCTTAAATATGATGAATCTTTTCACTAAGTTTATATCATAATGTGTTTTTCTGAAGATGTTTCGTCCCTTCTGCTTACAACCCTTCCAGAAAAAAAAAAAGGTCTGGAGGACGAAATGGGATGATTAAAGAGATAAAAACTTTTCATCACAGGATACAACATGGTGATTCTGTAATAGTGGAGAAAACAGAAAACCTGGCACATGAGGAGAGGCAAGGGAGGGAAGGAGGACATCGGTTGTCTCTGTTTTTCAAAACTATTCCTGCACACTCTCCACTTTTCCTCAGAAATACTTCCCATGAGGGCTTTCCAAGCCACTGTGAGCCATTGTTAAAACCACACTCATTGGTCAGCCAGTGATTACCTTACAGGTATTCAGGGAATTCAGCTACCAGTCAAGAGGTATAAAAGTGCAATAACACAACCTTAAAAAAAAGTACAGGTGTGAATTGATTGTCTACAGCATGTATAAAAAGCATGTATAAAAATTGGCAGGCATGGGAGGATCACTTGAGGCCATGTGTTTGAAAGCAGCCTGAGCAACTCAGTGACACCCCGCATCTAAAATATAATAATAATTAAATACATTAGGCGGGCGTGGTGGCGGCCAACTGCAGTCCCAGCTACAGGGGAGGTTGCTGTGTGAGGAGGATTGCTTGAGCCCAAGAGATGGAGGCTGCAGTGAGCCATGGTCATGCCACTGCCTTCCACCCTGGACAACAGAAAAACACCCTGAGAAAACAGTATGTGTAAATATAGACATAAAATTCTTTATTTCTGTCACAAAAGGTCTTTCTGAGACACACCCTCCACTAAGGGTGACATGGGACTCTCTGTTCTCAATGTTTCTGGATGCCTGAGAATGGCTGGGCAAGAGACAAAAAAAATTTAAAAAATCTCTCACGTCCCTTTCTTCCTACTACAAACTACCTGGGATAAGGGTATGGGGATAGCAGGAAAACCCTGGCCGGCCCTGCATGTGCCTGACTCAGTGTGCATGCCCCTTGCTGCACAAGGCATAGTGGCTCACATCTGTAATCCCAGCACTTTGGGAGGCCAAGGTGGGTGGATCACCTGAGTTCAGGAGTTCGAGACGAGCCTGGGCAACATGGCGAAACCCCGTCTCTACTAAAAACACAAAAATTAGCTGGGCGTGGTGGCACATGCCTGTAATCCCAGCTACTCGGGAGGCTGAGGCAGAGAAACTGCTTGAACCCGGGAGGTGGAGGTTGCGGTGAGCCGGGACTGCACCATTGCACTCCAGCCTGGGCAAAAAGAATGAAACTCTGTGTCAATAAATAAATAAATAAATAAATAAATAAATAAAACAGAAAAATGAGGCTCAGAGATTGAGACTTACCAAGAACACTTGAATCATGGAGGAGGAATTCATATTTTATTCCAAGGTTTGCATTCTTCCCACCATCCATGTCAGAAAATGTGAATGATTTTGCTTAAAAATGCTTAATACTCAAATATGTCTGCACTGTAAGGTACTCAGCATTGACTCAGGACAAAACGCAGTTCAGTGAAGTAGGATAGCGTCTCCAGAAAAGAGGCCAATAAATGACAGCCACTGTTTCCTCTGATGCCTATTTTTGACAGTATGTTTGGTAAAAGGTGGATAATTCAGGACACTGGAATACAGATAACTATATCAGTAGGACTTTGAAGGGGCTTTTAAAAGTTGTTTCAATATTTTTATAATTAGAAAACTCCAAGTACAATAAGATTATCATGAAACAGAAATTGTTTCCTCAACGAATAGATAGCACTTTCAAACTAAAGATAGACAGAATTTGGGCCATGGATTATTTTAGCAATTCACTGTTAAGGGGTTTCCAGAATATGACTGTCAACAATGCCCATTAATCTCTCTGCACTTCAGTTCCCGTACTCTCATTGGAAGACAGTGGTTTTGCTGTTGTATCGGGTACTTTTTCTTAATGACATATAGGGCCTTTGGACCTAAACATTAATTAAGTTTAACCCCAACACTTTCAGGGTACCTGAACAGGGAATTAGTGTCAGGACTATAAGATTTGTCATAAGCAGACCAGTACATTGATCTAATCATTCAGAACATTATATTTAAGGTATGATTAAAATGCTATCCACGGGGCAGTCTTCAGATTTCCTAGGTAGCTGAGATACTTCAGATTTCCTAGGTAGCTGAGTGTTTATAACACACAATGTTAAAAAGTATGGGAAATGTAGGTGTGGTGTGATTTATCCTCAGATTGTTAGTTAAGATATCATAATACAGGAAAACAAAGGTGGGACATCTTTGCAGCACATTTATTACCACAGTAGCCTACAGGCTTTTATTGCATCACACTGAGGAAAAGAATAGGATCATTTCCTTATTTATCATTCTGGTTTGGCTGCTCCAGTCGATATCCTTGGTATTTTTTAGTACCTGACCTGGAAGCTGATCTCCAGAAGCTGTCTCAGTCAAAGACTGGGGATGAATGTGGAGTTGGCCCTGGTGTCCAGGGGAAGACTCTGACAAAATGAGAGCAATTTAAAATGCCAGAAGGAGGTATGTTATCCATTAAGATTCAAAATTACGTGCTTTCTGTATTCCATAATATTACACTTTTGATAATGAAAAGAGAGAACATTACTGCCCCTTTAAAAACAGAGTCCAAATGCAGACTTTCTCGGGAAGGTAGTCGAGACCCCAGAAGCCTGACTGCAAAACTGAAAGACTATCAGATACAGACACAAATTGGGTCAAAGCCATATTGAATCATCAAATAGAAGCGGGGGCTCACGCCTGTCATCCTAGCACTTTGGGAGGCCGAGGCGGGTGGATAATTTGAGGTCAGGAGTTCGAGACCAGCCAGGGCAAATGGTGAAACCCAGTCTCTACTAAAAATACAAAAAATTAGCCGGGCTTCATGGCAGGCACCTGTAATCCCATCTACTCGGGAGGGTGAGGCAGAGGAACTGCTTGAACCCGGGAGGCGGAGGTTGCAGTGAGCCGAGATCATGCCACTGTACTCCAGCCTGGGCAACAGAGTGAAACTCCGATCTCAGGGGGGAAAAAAAAGAAAGGAAAAGAAAAAAGAAAAGAAAAGCATTTTCTTACTTCTGAGTATAACCAACAGCTAAAAATTTGTAGATTATTTTCTACTTTCTGCTTTTCACAAATACATAATACATTTGTAATACCACTTCGTATGAAATATGCTGACCCTGAAGAAGATTCTAATACCAGCTCTAAGATAATTTGTGAGATTCTGGACAAAACACATAAATCCTGCACCGGTTTTTGCTTTTATTGAAAGTAGTGAATGCACATCAGATAGATTAAAATCATT